>NC_088392.1:76144500-76450000 GCF_037993035.2 Macaca fascicularis | reverse complement strand
CAGCTGCCAGACCCGCGATTTCAGGCACATGCTGAATGGAGCATGTTCCTCTGCTCTTTCAAAGCTGCAGTTGCTCACTCTTCTGCCTCCAATCAGACATTTCCGGTTTGCTTGAAAATGCTATTTTCACTAAACATTTTAGAAATGGTGCTGTCTTTCCTAGGTGCCTGCAATGTTCCACCCATTTATCGCCACCACCATTCTTCATAGGCCAAGAAGTCATTTGCTATGTTCCAAATTGAGTAGTTTATTCAAGTGCCTGCCACTGCTGGAAAGAATGTGAACAGGTTTTTGGAAAAGCACGTAAATGTTAGCAATTGTAAAAGCTACTTTCTTGACTTCCTATGAAAGAATATTTAGCCTGCACTGCCATTCAGAACTGATTTTCTTCTCTTTTCTTGGGACTTCATGATATATGGTGTGAAACGGATGCGGCAGTCACCATAAGGTGTAACTCTGTGTTTCTATCAAATACAAAAAAGGTAGGTTTAAAGATGCCACTTTAGACCAATGTCCATGAACATAAATATTTATTCCTAAGGGTCCTATTGCTAGCTTGATTTTAGATGTGCTCATCTCTTTGCTTAACTAAGCAACTCTCTACAACATCAACAATTATCTTGGCATGAAAATATGAATCGAGGCTGGGCCCCCAAGTGAGAACTCTGTTATTCAAATACAACTGTAGAAATCCAAACATATTATTTTATATTGGCACATAGTAAGATTATACATCAAAAGAGGGGAATAAACAAATTGATATGATTAATATCAGACACACGTCACTTTAATAAATGTATCTGCTGACAGTTTATCTAACTGTGGACTTTTGCCTAAATAAGGCATCATATTCAACTATCTACAATTTAAATGTAAATTCCTGGCATTCATGATTCTGATGGTTGATTTTATGTGTCAGGTTCACAAGGTGAGAGGCAGCCTAGACATCTGGTGAAGAACGTTTCTGGTGAGGGTGTTTCTGGGTGTTTCATACCTGCGTCAGGTTCCTGAGCAAAGCAGACTGCCTTCCCTAATGCAGGCGGGCCTTGTCCAACAGGTTGAAGGCTGAATACAACAAAAAGACTGGTAATTCCCCTTGCCTGACCGCTTCTGAACTGGGACATTGTTTTTTTTCTTTTTGTTTTCCTGGCCTTCAGGCATGAACTGAAATATTGGCTCTTCCTGGGTCTTGAGCCTGCTGCCTTTACAACCGGAACCACACCAGCACAGGCTCTTCTGGTCTCCACTTGGCCAACTGCAGATCTTGGGACTTGTCAGCCTCCATACGTGGGCCAAATCCTTATCATAAATCTTTGTGTGTGTGCACACACATATCATATTGGTTCTGTTTCTCCGGAGAACCCTAGTACAATAATTTTCCCACATTTGAGCATCCGTCTATCTTGGAACCTTCTCTGTTACTACTCTTTCAAAACAAATGCTCAATTAGAATCAACATATTATATTAGGTTGGTACAAAAGTGGTTGCAAAAAAATTTTTGCCATTGTCAAAAGTCACAATTACGTTTGCACCAACTTAACACTATCTCCTAAACAATTGAAAGTCCCTCCTGCAAACTGCCATCAGTACTGTCTTCTGTGCCTAGCATCCCATCCCACTTGCCTCTGCTCAGAGAGGGATTGTAGCTTCTTTCTGGAAAGCCCAGCTCAAGGTTTGCTTTCTCAAAGGACTCATCCCAATAGCCTAGCCTATATTGATACTATCATCTATATCATTGACTTGACTCTTATGGTAAATACTGGTTATATACCAGGTTCTCAAATAACATTGTCTCACTCCATGTCATCTGGTTATAACACTGATGAGAAAAATATGTCAATTTCCAGCCAGTGCCACTGTCCGTGTGGAGTTCGTACATTCTCCCCATGTCTGTGAAGGTTTTCTCCAGGTACTTTGGTTTCCTAACACATCCCAAAGACGTGCATGACAGGTTAATGGGATTCTCTCAAGTGTCCCAGTGTAAGTGAGTGTGGGGCTATGTAAGTGCACTCTGCAATGGAAGGACATCCTGTCCAGGGCTGATTCCCACCTGTGTCCTGAGCTGCCAATATAGGCTCTGACTACCTGTGACGCTAAGCAGGAATAAGCAGGTTGGAAAGTGAATGAATACAAATAATAAAAATTCATAAAGTGTACAATAATTATCCAAATGCACAATAAATAATGTTGTACAGGTCAGGCATAGAGGCTCACGTCCGTAATCCCAGCAGTTTGGGAGGCCGAGGCAGGCAGATCACTTGACGCCAGGAGTTCGAGCTCAGCCTGACCAGCATGGCAAAATCCTGTCTCTATTAAAAATACAAAAATTAGCCAAGTGTGGTGGCACATGCCTGTAATCCCAGCTACACAGGAGGCTGAGGCATGAGAATCACTTAAACCCGGGTGGTGGAGGTTGCAGTTAGCTGAGATTGTGCCACTGCACTCCAGCCTGGGCAACACAGCGAGATTATCTCAGAAAACCATTTTTTAAAAATGGTGTATAAAAGTACTTGGGGAGCCTGCCATATTTGTAATTTTTTTCACTATATATTCTTTCTATGTTTAAAATATGTAATGCTTCTTTCCTATTAGTCCACAAACATCTTCATGGGGAATAAAGGCAGTACTTTTAATAGTGTCATGTTTTAATTTTTAAAAATTGATACATACAAATTTCACATATTTGTGGAGCACACGTGATATTTTGATGTATACAATGTATAACAATCAAATCAGGGTAATTGGGGCTTCCATTGCCTCAAACATTTCTCATTTCTTTGTGCTGAGAACATTCCAAATCTTCTCTTGCAGCTATTTTGAAATATACAATAAATTATTGATAACTATAGTCATCCTACTATGATATTGAATACTAGAACTTATTCCTTCACGCTAACTGTATTTTTGTACCCATTAACAACCTCTTTTCATCCCTCCAACCCCTTACCCTTCCCAGCCTCTGGTAACCACCATTCTACTCTCTAACTCCACGAGATCAACTTTTTTAGCTCCAACATATGAGTAGAACCTGTAGCATCTGTGATTCTGTGCCTGCCCTGCTTAATTTAACATAATGTCCTCCAGGCTCATTCATGTTGCTTCAAATGACAAAACTTCATTTTTTTAATGGTGGAATAATATTCTTTTATGTATATACACTATATTTTAGTTATCCATTCATCCATTGATGAACACTGGCTTGACTCCGTATCTTCACTATTGTAAATAGAACTGCAATAAATATGAGAGTGCAGATCTCCCTTCACTGATTTCCTTTCTTTTGCAACATACCCAAATACCCAGCAGTGGGATTGCTGGATTATACAGTAGCTCTATTTTTAGTTTTTGAGGCACCTCTATATTGCTTTCCATAATGGCTACACTAATTTACATTCCCACCAACACTGGCATAAGAGTTCTCCTTTCTCTGCATCCTTGCCAGTATCTGCTATATTTTTCTTTGGATAATAGACACATTAACTGTGATGAAAAGTTACCTCACTGTGGTTTCGATCTGTACTTCTCTAATGATTGGTAATGTTCAGCATTTTTTTTCGTACATCTGTTGGCCATTTGTATGTCTGCTTTTGAGAAATGTCCACTTAGGTCATTTGCTCATTTTTCAATCAGATTTTTGTTATTGTTGAGTGCCACATATATTCTAGCTATTAATCCCTACTTATCCAATGGATAGATTGCAAATAATTTCTCCAATTCTGTAGGTTGTCTCTTCACTTTCTTGTCTCCTTTGCTGTGCAGCTTTTTAAAAAAATCTGAATTGTCTATTTTTGCTTTGGTTTCCTGTGTTTTCGTTAACAAAAAATATTTGTCCAGACCAACGATGTACCAAAGGAATTCTCCTACAAAACGTGTTTTCTTTTAGTAGTTTTATAGTTTCAGTCTTAGATTTCTAAGTCTTTACACCATTTTGATTTGAGTTTTATATTTGGTGACAGGGGTCTAGTTTTATTATTCTGCATGCAGAGATCCAGTTTTCTTAGCACTATTTATTGAAGAGACTGTCATCTCCCTATTGCATGCTCTTGAAGCCTTTATCAAAAATGAGTTGACTATAAATATGTAGATTTACTAACGGGTTCTCTTCTGTTCCATTGGCCTATGTGTCTGTTTTTATGCAGCACCATGCTGTTTTGCTTACTACAGTTTTGCAGTATATTTTCAAATCAGGTAGTGTGATGCCTCTAGCCTTGTTCTTTTTGCTAAGATTGCTTTGGTTATTCAGGGTTTTCTGTGGTTCCATATGAATATCAGGATTGTTTTTGTATTTCTGTGAACAATGTCATTTGTATTTTGTTAGGGATTGCAATGAATCTATGGATTGCTTTAAGGTAATACAGGCATTTTAAGAATATTATTTAACAATTCTAATCCATACACATGTAATCTCTTTTCAGTTTTTGGTGTTTTCAGTTTCCTTCATTAGTGTTTTAGAGGTTTTGCTGTAGAAAACTTTCATTTATTTAAATTTATCTCTAGGTATTTTTTTTTTTTTGGTAACTACTATAAATGTGATAGCTTTCTTGATTTCATTTTCAGATTGTTTGCTATTTATGTATAGAAATACTACTGACTTTTGTTATGTTGATATTGTGCCCTGCATCATTACTGAAATTGATTACACATTCTAAGAGCTTTTTAATAGTTTTTAAGGTATTTCTAAATATAAGATCATGTCATCTGCAAACAAGAACAATCTGACTTCTTCCTTTCCAATTTGGAGATTTTATTTTTTTCTCTAGCTTGATTTCTCTGGCCATGACTTCCACTACTATGTTGAATGAAAGTGGTGAAAGTGGGCATCCTTGTCTTGTTCCGGATTTTAGAGGAAAACCTTCAAATTATTCCCTGTTCGGTATGTTAGCCGTATGTCATATATTGCCTTTATCATTTTGAGGTAGGTGCAAGTTTGTTGAGAGACTTTATCATGAGGAAATATTAAATTTTATCAAAAGCTTTCTCTGCACCTATAGAGATGATCATATGACTTTTGTCTTTTACACTATTGATGTAGTGTATCACATTCATTGATTTGTGTATGTTGAACCATCCTTGTATCCCTGGGATAAATCTCACTTGATCATGGTGTATTTTTTTTTTTTTAAAGAAAGAGAAAAAAAGGAAAAAAAAGAGTAAATGGATAATTTCAAACATGCTTTACCTACCAAAAAAAAAAAAAAAAAAACGCTTTTGTCTCTTCACCAGCAAACCCTTTTACAAAACCTTGAAGAGAACAAAACACGGTAGACTAAGCAATAATGAACTTTCCGAAAACACTACATAGTAAAAACCTTCAGAAGCCCAGAAAAACCAAGGAATACTGGAATTAGAAAAACCATTTTTGAGAGCCATGTGACAGACCAAGCAGCCCATCCCACAAGGATTCCTTCAGCAAGCAAAGAACAAAGGAAAAAACCTCTCACTTGACATGTTCTCAAAACAATTTGCCTGCTAAATGCTAAAGCTACCACCCTCATGTACAACAAAAACACTGTTCTTAGTACACAACAATAAAATGGGAAGCACCCAGACTGCATGCTCTCCATCTTACTCTCCCAGAGGAAGACAAGAACAATCATCTATGGCACATGGCAGCTGCAGTGAAGCAATACCAAGAGCCAGCTTCACGCACAGGAGAGAACACTGGGCATCCTCATGGTTTCCAGTGCTCTACCCATTCAGAGAAACTTCTCTGGTAATGAACTATAGAAATCATCCCTGAAAGTATCGTCTTTGTAACTTTTTAATGTGCTGTTGGATTTATGATGTTAATATTTTGCTGGGGATTTTTATACTTATGTTCATCATGATGATGCCTGTAGTTGTCTTATTTGTTAAATCTTTGTCTCGTTTTCGTATCAGGGCTATGCTTGCCTATTACAATGAGTTAGGAAGAATTCTCTCTTCAAATTTTTGGAATAATTGTAGAAGAATCGGTCTCAATTCTAATTTATAAATTTGGTAGAATTCAGCAGTAAAGCCATCTGATACTGGGCTTTTCTTTGTTGGGAGGCTTTTTATTACTGATTCAATCTCATTGCTAATTACTGGTCTGTATAGATTTTCTATTTCTTACTGGTTCTATCTTGGTTGATTATATGTGTCCAGGAATCTGTTGTTGTTTAGTTGTTCCTAATAGTTTCTAATGATTATTTCTATTTCTGTGGTATCAATTGTAATGTCTCCTTTTTGTTCTAGTTTTTTGGGTCTTTTCTGTTTTTCTCTTGGTCTAGCTAAAGGTTTATCTATTTTGTTTATCTTTTCTGAAAACCAATTTTTCATTTTGTTAATCTCTGTTAGTCTCTATTTTTGTCTCCATTTCATTTAATTCTGCTCTGATATTTATTTCTTTCCTTGTACTAATTTTTTATTTGGTTTGTTCTTGCTTTTCTTGGTTTCTTGAGGTGCATCATTAGGTTATTTGAAATCTTTCTACTTTTTGATGTAGGTATTTACTATAAACTTCCCTCTTAGAACTGCTTTTGCTAAATCTTATAGGTTTTGGTATATTGTCTTTCCATTTTCATTTGTTTCAATTTTTTTATTTCCTTCTTCACTTCTTCATTAACTCAATGATCATTCAGGAGCATATTATTTAATTTCTATATATTTGTCCAGGTTCCAACATTTCTCTTGTTACTGATTTGTAGTTTTATTCCATTGTATTCTGATAAAATGCTTGAAGTGATTTTGACTTTTTTATATTTATTGAAGTACGTTTTGTTGCCTAACATGTGGTGTAACCTGGAGAAAATTCCATGTGCTGATGAGAAGAAGGTGTATACTGCAATTGTTGGATGAAAGGTTCTGTAATGTCTGCTAGGTTCATGTGGTCCGTAGGGTAGTTTAAGTCCAATATTTCTTTGTTGATTTTCTGTCTAGTTTATTTATCTAATGCTGCAAGCAAGTTTGGTGTTGAAGTCCCCAACTACGATTGTAATGGAGTCTATCTGTTCCATTAGTGCTAATGATATTCGTTTTATATATCTGGTGCACCAGTGTTGGGGGTGTGTGTGTGTGTATTTATATCCTCTTGCTGAATTGATCCCTTCAAAATTATATAGTGACTTTGTCTCTTTTTATGTTTTTTGACTTAAAGTTCTAGTTTGTCTGACATAAGTATAGTAACTAGTGCAGACTTTTGGTTTCTTTTCGCATAAATTATTTTTTCCCATCTCTTCACCTTCAATCTATATGTCTTTATAGGTGAGGTCAGTTTCTTGAAGGCAGAATATGGTTGGGTCTTGCTATATTATATATTTTTATGCATTCAGTGAGTCTATATCTTTTACTTGGGAGATTTAAACTGTTTATATGCAAGGTTGTTATTAATAGGTGAGAACTTATTCCTGTCATTTTCTTCATTGTCTTTTGTTTTGTAAACCCTTTATTAATTTCTTCCTCTCTGATGTGTATCTTTGAGATCTGGTAGTTTTCTGCAGTAATAACATTTCATCCCTTTCTATTTCTCATATACGTATCCGCTCTTTCAGTAAGTTTCATATTTTAGTGTGTTTTCATGGTGACGGAGAGCATCCTTTCACTTCCAGATGTAGGTCTCTCTTAAGCATTTCTCATATAGCCAGTCTAGGGTGACAAATCCCATCGGTTTTTGTTTGTCTATGAAACACTTTATATCTTCTTACGTTCTGAAGGACACTTTTGGTGAATATAGTATTCTTCACCAGGAGTTTTTTTCTTTCTTTCAGTACTTTGAATATATCACTCAATTTTCTCCTGACCTATATGGTTTCTGCTGAGAAATCTGCTGTTAATCTGATGGGAATTCCCTTATATGTGACTTGATGCTTTTTCTTTAACTTTTGACAGTTTAACTATAATGTGCTCAGAGAGGAAACTTTTGAGTTAAGTATACTCAGAAATCTTTAAGCTTCCTATATTTGGATGTCTACATCTCTTTTAAGATTTAAGAAATTTTTATTTATTATTCCAGGTTTAATAGGCTTTTCTATGCTTTTTTCTATCTCTTCACCTCTGGCATTCACAATATTTGTATGTTTGTTCACTTGATGATGTTCTATATGCCATTTAGGCTTTCTTTTTAAAACTCTTTTCTTCATTCATTTATGTCTGGGTTATTTCAAAAGGCCTATCTTTAAGTTCAGTAATTCTTTCTTCTGCTTGATCTAATCCATTGTTGAAGGTCTCAACTGTATTTTTATTTCATTCATTAAATTCTTCAGTGCCAGGAATCCTTTTTTATGATATGTCATTAATGTTTTTTTTAATTGTGTGGTGGTAGGATGGTAGGAGATGCTCATAATAACTTTGTTTGTAAGTATGTATTCTTTGATTTAACCCACCACCACTACTACTACTACTACTACTGCCATCATTCACCGATTCACCAAAAACTGGATAAATAATTGTCTTCCTTGTTTTTATTAATGTTTCTCACATTTACACATAGCTCACATTTGTTTCAATATTTAATATTACAAGGTTTTGGGGTCTTTATTTTGAAGGTTGGTGATGTTTTCTTGACCAGAAATATCACACAGTAACTTAACTCATTTATATTAATTAGTCTATGGTAAAATTGGTTTTGATATACAATGTTTCCCTTGAAGTAATAGTTTCCCAGAACCTATCAATGACAATAAGTTAGGACTTCCTGTACTGTACTACCAGTTTTCTGTGTGTGTGTGAATGTTTTTCTCAAATAAACTGCAAGTTCATGCACAACTCTTTGTTGCTCCTGGTCCCTGGATCTACTGTCTACCCACCTGTATGTGTTTACTGATGATGATGACAAGAAAGATATTTAGAGGTATCAGCAAATGAAAAGTTTGACTTCTCACTTCTGCCATTTAAGTGTAGAAAGGAAGTACTTGTGAAGTTCAAAGAAGCACTGAGTGAAACAACAATGCTTTGACACTTTATCAATTCCTGTGGATAAATCTTCTCTAATGAAGCAACTATTTGACTGTAGTAAGAAGAGTTTCCATTGCCTCCATGCTCAATGAAGTGAATGATTCAGGCAGATAGTTAAAAAAAAATTATACTTTTGTAGTCAAAATATCTTGTTAAACAAGATCATACCCAGAACTCCAAAAGACAAAACAGTTTTTAGTGCAGGTGCTCTGGTGGGAGCAGGAATGAGGTTGTAATAACTCCCTCTCCTACCCACTCAGGGCACGGTACTGAGGAAAATACACATCGGTTTTAAGCAAAGTAGCTCTTGTTCCTTAAAGGAGTCACAGATTCTTTTTCTTTTTGCCTAACTTTCTTTCCCTTATCATACATCTTTTTCCAGAGGCTGGTCGATGGTTTAAAAAGCTTTTCCTATGCCCTAGAAACATCATATTGGATAAATACCTCTAGAGACTTTGTTAATCTCCTGAGAATCTGAAACATCATCCATGTATCTCATGATGGGTTATTTCCTACATAATTCCCATAAGTTTTGGGCTTCCTACTCACATCCCATAACTTATGGGCCTTTATAGCATTCACTGCTCTTTTTTTTTCTGGGAATCAGAAACTATGTGGACAATCAGCAAAACTCTTTGTGTCAGTTACTAATGAGAACAAGCTCTCCTGGTTCAGGCAGCTAAGATTTTATTAGTTTAAAACTAAACCAAACCTAAGATGCTCACAAAGTTGCTAGATTGGGTTGCTACTAAAAATATAAATCTGCTTGGTGCAGCTGGTTCCTTTCATTCTGGAAAATTATTTGCTGCAAGGATGTTAATGAAATTAGACCCTGCAATTCTATTATGTGCTACTGCCTTGCAAACCAATATTTCTGTTTTACTTTACTACTTCTGAAGATTGCCTTTGATTTGCCTCTGTTCTTTGCTATCTCATCTCCCTCCATTCCTCCCTTCTTTCAGCTTTCCTTCTCTCTCTCCCTTCTTTTCTTTACAGTCATAAGTCATTTTCTAGTCACAAATAATAATAATTCCATTGACATTACTGGTAAGGTCACTACAATCCGCAGGTGGTTAAAGGCATGGTGTCCCTTAAATAAAAACAACCACTACATCCCCTATTTTGCATTACTTCTCACTTTAGCACAGCTATCAACATAAATCATATTTAACAGTGAGTGAGGTGTAAAGTATTTGTAAAGAGAATTTTCTTAAAATTTCCCCAATGCTCTCATGAAATCCTTCTTAAGGTCATGGAAGATGCAGAAAAGCAAATTAAGAACCTCATTCATGGTTTCTTCATTCTCAAGAATATATTGCTATTAACTGTAAGAATACAAATTCACTGATTCCACTGAATTACACTCAATTATACTGGGTCAGTAAGCTTAAAGCAAACCAGAAGCTTAATCTGAATCATTTTCACAAGGCCTCCATTAGCTACAGCAATCATTCATGTAAGAAACCATTACTACACCCTGTCGCCTACAAAACCTGGCACATTGAGACAAGCTTCCTGCAATCCACCCATCCCCCGTCCCCCAGGCCCTGCCATCATTTATAAACAGAGCACTGGGCTGACATTAACATAGTCTATCCTTGAAAAAAAAAAAACAACATTTAAAAAGGCAGCATGAATGGAGAAGGCACTTCTCTGTCTCAGTGATCAGTGTAGACTGTCTACATGTAAACCCTCTGTTTAAGTCTCAAGGGCAGAAGGCTAAGAGCTTCATCTCCATGAATCAATGCCAATCAGCATTGCCATCCTTTTGGGAAGAACTCCTGAATCATAAAAATAACCTAGTTGAGGCTTTTAACCCTAAAAGATTTTGGCTGAATATTGAATAATTTTTATATTCATATTTTTAATATTTCTAAGTAGTTATCACTCAAAAATACTATCAATGAAACCATTTAGTACACAGCAAGCTATCTGTGACATTGTCCAAAGTAAGTCAACATTGTCTCATCTTATTAAGAGAATATAATCTAAAATAAACTAGCTGTAATGAAGGATCAGGAGAATCAAACCTCAGAACACGCTTAGCACACACACAAACACACAGGATTTTTCACAATGCAAAAATACAGAGGCATTGGTGCATTTTGCATGACAGTTAGTGTTAGGATAGATGGAAAGAGTAAATGTTCAGAAAATACCAGGAGTGGCCAGGGTGCAGTGGCTCATGCCTGTAATCCCAGCACTTTGGGAGGCTGAGGCCAGTGAATCACACGAGGCCAGGAGTTCAAGACTAGCCTGGCCAACATGGTGAAACTCTGTCTCTACTAAAAATACAAAAATTAGCCAGGCGTGGTGGTGCATGCTTGTAATCCCAGCTACTCGGAAGGGGAGACACAAGAATCACATGAACCCGGGAGGTGGAGGTTGCAGTGAGCCGAGATCGTGCCACTGCACTCCAGCCTGGGTAACAGAGAAAGACTCTGCCTCAAAAGAAAAAAAAGGAAGAAGAACAAAGAAAATGTCAGGAGAAAACATCATCCTGAGAAAAGAGAAAGTTTTGAAGAGCTTCACAAAAGAAGAGAGTGAAGGTGAGGCCTGTGAGAGATGAAGTGAGGAGTATGAGAGTAGATGGTGGCCAGTGAATAATACAGGAATGGTTCTCCTACTCTGGAAACTTATAGAAAGTGTGTGGAAGTAAATGAATTCAAGATGAAAAATGTTAACCACAAGTTTTAAAAAAATGTTAACCAAGAAGAATTGGCTATGCTAGAAAAACTGAAGTCAACAAAGGGACAGGAGGTTACCTAGCAGGATGAAGTGAATAAATCCCATATGCATAGTGGGTGGACAGGAATCCTGCAGCTTCTTGCTTGGAAGTAAGAACATACAGAAGTGCTTCTTATTATGCTTACATGTCCTGCTCAAGGAGTCATGGCTAAATTTTAATTAGTGTTAAGAAATAAACATTAGCATGCATTGTAAATAAAGTACTATATGTTAGGATGAACCAAGATGGGCAGTTTGGGGCCAATAATAGCAGAATGGAAGCAAAGTGAGCATAAATTTCAGTGGAACCCACAAGCCCCCGGCACACTGCCCATGGTTTGGTACAGTAATGCCAGTTACTAGAAGTCATTTAATTTTTCCTGTTATTTTGCTTGTAACTAGGACATTTTGAAAAAATGTTAGCCACACCCATCAACATTGCTGCTCTCTCAGGTTTGTGTCAGTGGTAATTATGATAAACTTAATAGCCACATAAACAAATACAGAGTGAACTTACAACTTATCTATGACCAGCAAGTATTAATTATGTATTACTAATAATGAGCAATACGTACTTAAATAAAGGTACTATATTCTCTAACCTTAGCAATAGTTGTTTGCTCTGTAGATAATTTTCCCCATTCTTACATTGAACTTGATCTCCAATGTGACATTTTCTGGGGCCTAAATCTAACTTGTATCAAAAGCCCTTAGAAATCGAACAGATACTGTACATGAATGTTCACAGCAGCATTATTCAAAATAACCAAAAGGTGGAAGCAACCAAAATGCCCATCAACAGGAGAAAGAATAAACAAAATGTGGTCTATCCATCCAATGGAATATGAATCAGCCACCAAAAGTAAGGAAATTTTAATATATGCTACCAACATGAATGGATCTTGAAAATATCTTGCTTGATGAAATAAGTCAGACATGTGGAAAACCACGGTATGATTCTACTTGTATGAGATACCTAGAATACACATATTCACAGAGAAAGAAAATAGAATAAAAGTTGTCTGGGACTAGGTGGAGGAGAGAAGTGGAGGCAGTCATTTAAGTACAGGGCTTTAGTAAGGGATGATACCAATGTTTTGGATATAGATCGTGGTGACAGTTACACAATACTGTGAATGCATTTAATGGCACTGAATTGTACATTTACAACGACTAAACTGATAAATATTTTTATGTATACTTTATTACAATAAAAAATTTTAAAGTCCTTTACATTTATTTTAATCAAAACTAGAAAGGGCCTACTTTTAAAACCACAAACTAATAAAAGGATTATGTTTATTGTACCAAAAATTTTAGATCATTGAAAGCGTCTCTAAATCATTTACATTTTCTTTTTGGTTTGGTTTTTTTGAGATAAGTTCTAGTTCAGAATTTGAAATGAACATAACAGATCCCCTTGCTCTGTCACCCAAGCTGGAATGCAGTGGCATGACCAAAGCTCACAGCAGCCTCAATCTCCCAGGCTCAAGCGATCTTCCTGTCTTCGCATCCTGCGTAACTGGGAGGAGAGGCGTGTGTCACCAAGTCTAGTTAATTTTTGTTTTTTGTTTTTTGGTTTTTTTTTTTGTAGACACAGGGTCTCACTATGTTGCCCAGGCTGGTCCTGAACTCCTGGGCTCAAGTGATCCTCCTGCCTCCCCTCTTAAAGTGCTGGGATTACAGGTATGAGCCACTGTGCCTGTCATCATTTACATTTTCAAATACCTATTTGTGAAGACATCAAGAAAGAATGAAAAGTCTCTGTTTACTTAAAACTCCAAAATAAATCCATGAGAATTGTGAACAAAAGTGAATCATAATGTTGACTCTGAAAAAATGGTTTTAATCTTTAATAGGTTTTTAAAACAAGATGTGATTTAACGGGTGTTAAATCTACTTTACTTTTTATGAGTTTTCTAAGCAAGAGAAAATAGAAATGAAAGCACCTCCCAGGTTAATTTAAGCATCAGCCCCAGCTGTGCCCTGGAGTCTAGGGGTCCCCATTCCCCATCCTCTATCCCTGTAAGAATAACTGAGACCTGTTTGCTGTAGGTTTGTTTCCACTCACCACAGATTGTGGACCTAGTGGAATGACAGGGAGCCTGCCGAGAAACATTTATGACCAATCTTCCCCCAATCACTGATTCTCATGTCTGTTATACGTTAAGTATTCTGAAGCAAGACCTTATGTTATTAATAATTTAAAAACAATTAAAGATAATAAATATTTCTCCACTTGCTCCCTTACTGGTGGCTTAGCCAGCTTCAACCCACTAACATCATCATAACCAAGTCAACCTTCCTCTAAGAATAATCATTCTAAAACAACATCTAAACACAACTGAACAAGGATTTACATAAACTTTTACACTTGTGTCTCAAGAGACCTACTGTGGGGAGTAGAGGATGAAAGACAGATTTTTGGAGGACAGTTACAGCTTGAAAGCATTGTGTCTGACAGTCCCCATGCTGGGGTTACCAGCTGAATAAATTTTCTAGGGCTGCCATAACCAAGTACCTTAGACTGAGTGGCTTAAACAGTAAGCACATTTTCTACAGTTCTGGAAGCTGGAAGCCCAAGATCAAGACATTGGCAGGGTAACTTTCTTCTGGGATCTATCTCCTTGGCTTGCTGATGTCGTCTCCCTGCGTCCTCTCATGGTCTTCTCTCGGTACAATGCCTGTATCCTAATCTCCTCTTCTTACAAAGACACCATTCATAATAGATTATTACATTTTAAGTTAATTATCCTCTTAAAGACCCTATCCAAATATAGTCACCATCTAAAATACTGGGGTTAGGACTTCAGCATATGAATCAGGGAGGAACACAAATTCAGTCCGAAACATCAACTCAGACCTCCATTATAAATTAGTGTCTATAAAGATAGTTTCCAATTTTTAAAACATTTGCTAAATGTAGGCCATTTTGGTTCACAATTTTGCCCTGCACTTGCAAATGGATGTTGTGTTACTCTAGCACCAGGTGTTACGGCTGAACCTCTCACAGACCATGACACCTTCATTCACTGGCCTTGGCTGGGGATGTGCATGCACTATTCTCCACGTCAGGGCACAGGCTTCCAATCCCCACCAAAACAATGCTAGCTCGTTCTGGCACCAAGAGGCAATGGGAAACACTGCCCTGGCAACAGCTGGCAATCGCAGATTTGAATAAGTTCTACTGTGTTTCTATGTATTGCTCTAAGAATGGACCAGAACCACAGAGTAGAAAATATTCCTAGGTGACCAGGTACATAAAAGTAAGGAATCTGTTTTTCTCTTTCCTGAGAAAATGAAACACATTTCAAAACCCTGTAAAAGGCTTTGATTCGTGTATGCATTCGTCTGAGCTAAGCTGCTTTAAACCCTGTTACTCAGTACTGAGGACTTGAACTATAGGGGATCTGTTATCATATTCATTTCAAATTCTGATAAGTTCTCCAGAATTTTTCTAAAATGTTTTTAGTCCATCTGTTTGAGCACGGGGCCTTAGACAGCTCTCCTTTTATCTTCAAACTTCAAAGCATAATTTTGAAATAAAGGTTTACTTTTCTGCAGAATTCTGAAAGTTTTATACTGTCAGGGACAATCGGTTGGGGTTTTTTGAAATGTATCCTGACTGAAATATCTCATTTGCATCAGGGTTTGTGTACCCTCAAACTGTACAACTATTCTAGAGTCTACTATCCCTTGGACACTACTTGAAGTTTACTCTTTAAATACTAATAATGAAAGAATGAATAAGACCTACTATTTGATAGCACAACAGGGTGACTATCATCAATAATAACTGAATTGAACATTTAAAAATAACTAAAAGAATATAATTGGATTGTTTGTAACACAAAGGATAAATGCTTGAGGAGATGGAAACTCCATTCTCCATGATGTGGTTATTATGCATTGCACGCCTGTATCAAAACATCTCATTTACCCCATATATATGTGTGTGTGTGTGTGTACATATACGTGTATATATATACACACATATATAAAGTAAGGGTCCCCAACCTGCCGAAAGCAGGAAGTGAGGCAGGGGTGGGCGAGCATCACCATATACACACACACACACACACACATATACACACTACCCACAAAAATTAAAAATTAAACAATATTAAAAAATATTAATCATGAAGGGTGATTTTCTAAATATTTCACACAGCTGTACAGATTTGAAATTTTTAGTCCCCTAGCAATGAAGTAGCTACATCATAGCAGAAAGAACCCAGTTTGGAGTCAGGAAACATTTGGGATTGCATTGAGCTTTGTGTGACCTCTGCATACCATTTAACCTCTTTGAATCCAAGCTTCCTGACTTGGAAAATGAGGATACTGTTATCTTTCTTGCAGTCATTATGAGTATTAGGTCAGCAAATGGACGTGGCAGTCCTTATAAACTCTAATGCCCTCAAGAAGGTGGTGGCATTTTTCTTGACTCTTCGGTGACTATGGTGGCTGATTAGCAGTCATTACTGCCCTTGCTTTGTTAGAAACACCAGGTGCTTCATAGCATGAGGCTGCTTCCTATCTTGACCTTATTTGGAGACTATTATGCAAAGAATACTGAAGCACATTGTTTTCCAGAACACACCATATTCTAACAATTTACAGTTTCATTCATCAAGTTAACAGTATTTCAAGGCAAATTGATCAGCTACCGAC
Organism: Macaca fascicularis; assembly: GCF_037993035.2. NCBI lineage: Eukaryota > Metazoa > Chordata > Mammalia > Primates > Cercopithecidae > Macaca > Macaca fascicularis. The sequence goes on along the minus strand of NC_088392.1, from coordinate 76,433,688 downwards.
CTTGATAACATCAATTTAGTAGTATAGATGAAAATCTCAAATGTCTCTGGCTCTTTAGCATTAAATATTGAGTGGAAGTAGGGTTTTCATTGACAGCTTTATTACTTTATTTTACTACTGCACGTTTTTATGTGACAGTAAAGCAGCTAAACACACATTAAATTGTGCTGAGATAACTTGATAATGACCTTTCACAGATGATTTTCTCGATGAAGGTTAGTGGCAAAGAAGACAGGCAAACACGTTGCCAGTAGAAAGTAGGACGGCTTCTAGTTCTGATCAAGACAACACTAGGAGCACTGACTTAAATGTTTAAAATACTTCCTGGGCTCCTAGGCTGTGCCAGGCATTAGTACACAAGAGAAAAAAGGTCAGATGAAGGTCTTACACAAAATGATGAGAAAGCTGGAGGAAAAAAGCAATAGTTCTAGCCTATGAGACAAACGCCTATATTGAAAGTGCTATGGCAGGACAGGGGGCAGGGCAAAGCCTCTGTCTGGTGAGTAAGACAGGTGTTTCCGTTCCTTTATACCAACAGGCCCCAAGGTTTTTGGCACCAGGGACCAGTGCTGTGGAAGACAATTTTCCCACTAACCAGGTTGGGGCATAGCTTCGGGATGAAACTGTTCCACCTCGGATCATCAGGCACTAGATTCTCAGAAGGAGCATGCAACCTAGATCCCTCGCATGCACAGTTCATCACAGGGGTTGCGCTACTGTGAAAATCTAACGCTGCTGCTGATCTGACAGGAGGCGGAACGCAGGTGCTGATGCTCGCCCACCCTGGCTCACTTTCTGCTGTCGGGGGGGCTGGGGACCCTAACACATGTACTTTATAAAGTATGTGTTTGACAAGCAGAAAAGAGGAGGAAAAGACATTTCTGAGAAAGTGAACAGCACTGAAAAGACACGGAAATAAGAAAGAGAATGCCAGAATCGTGGCGAAGGTAGACAGTGCCAAACAGGAGCTATCAGGACGGCCTGGTCAGGGCCCTGAGTCATGAATGTGAGGCCTCACAGTCCTTGTAGAAGCTTCCTGACTTTTAATAACCCTCAGAGAAAGATATACCATCACACGCCACATAACAACATTTCCGTCAACAACGAACCACGTATACCACAGTGGTCCCATGAGAGATGCTGGAGCTGAAGACTTCCTGCCGCCTAGCGACATCCTAGCTGTCCTAACGTCACAGCATGACACGCTACTGAGGTGTTTGTGGCGATGGTGCTGTAAAGAAATCTACCGCGCTGCCAGTCATATAAAAGTCAAACACTTATGATCATGTACAGTACATAATACTTGCTAATGATAACAGACAACCATGTTACTGGTTTATGGATTATACTATAATATACTTTTTAATACTTATTTTACAGCGTTCTACTTATACTAAAAAAAAAAAATAAAGTTAACTGTGAAGCAGCCTCAGGCAGGACCTTCAGGAGGATCCAGCAGAAGGCCTTGTTATTCTCGGAGATGACCGCTCCATGAGTGTTACTGCCCACTGAAGACCTTCCAGTGGACACGATGTGGAGGTGGGACCAGTGCTATCAGTGATCCTGACCCAGCATAGGCCTAGGCTAATGTGTGTTTGTGTCTTAGGTATCAAAAAAGTTTTACATGTAAGAAAAAAAAGTAAAAACTTAAAAACAGAAAACAGCTTATAGAATATAAAAAAGAAAATATTTTGTACAGTTGTACAATGTATTTGTGTTTTAAGTTGAGTGTTATTACAAAAGAGTCAAACAATGAAAAATGAATTGAAAAGTACAAAAGTTTAAGGAAGCTAGGGTTAATTTATATTAAAGACACAAATTAAAAAAATAAATATACTGTAACCTAACTGTACAGTGTTTGTAAAGCCTACAGTGGTGTACAGTCATGTCCTAGGCCTTCATATTCACTCACCACTAGGTCCCTGACACCCAGAGCAACTTCTAGTCCTGCAAGCTCCATTCATGGTGGATGTCCTGTGCAGGTGTGCCACTTTTTATCTTTGATACCATATTTTTACTGTACCTTTTCTATGTTTCATTCATTGTTGATTAGGCACTAATGCAGACTGAATCACATGGACTCAGTCTAGAAAATATCTGTTGAAAGCCCACACTAGGCTAGGTGCTGTGTGTGCATTCATAGACAAGATGTGCCACAGAGTTCCAGCCTGGGTGACAGAGTAAGACTCCATCTCAAAGCTGATCCAAATATCTCCTCCAATTTGAAATTTTCTGACATCTGGATCAAAACTAATCTCTCTTCAATATTCCCACATCATTTTCTAAAGACTTTAATGAGATACAATTCACATACAGTAAGTTCACCTATTGAAGAGTTCTCAGTATATCATAGGGTATGCAACTATTACCACAATCTAATTTGAAAATATTTTCATGACCCCTAAAACAACCATTTCTCATTAGCAGTAATCACTTCTCCTCCCTCTGCCCCAGCCCGTTTAGCTACACAAATACCATTGTGTTCCAAGAGTCTACAGTATTCAGTACAGTAACATACTGTACAACTTTTCAGCCTAGGAGCCTTGGCTATACCATATAGCCTGGGTGTGTAGCAGGCTCTGCTACCTATGATTGCGTAAGTACCCTCTATGATGTTCACACAATGACCAAATCACCTAAAGATGCATTTCTCAGAATACAGTCCCATTGTTTAAGGATGCATGACAGCATATACTTAATACTCATACATATATTTCAGTACTTTGTCCTGTCATATCACAATCATTCCTCCGGGGCAAGTATGGGAGCCAGAGAGCTTCAGCTGAAGATCAGGTGGGAAAAGTATAGGGGCTGGGATGGAGGGGAGACTGCCTCACACTTTAATTGATGTAAGTGGCTCTATGGAGGAAAAGATAATGACCATTCATTGTTGATTAGGCACTAATGTAGACTGAATCACATGGACTCAGTCTAGAACATATCTGTTGAAAGCCCACACTAGGCTAGGTGCTGTGTGTGCATTCATTGACAAGGCAGATATGGTTCCTGACGATTTCAGGCTTCCAGTGTAGCAGGGATGTTAGATGTTTAAAAAATAATAAGGGAATGCACAGCTCCATTACTCAGAGATTGCTTAGGGAAAGCCTCCCTGAGGAGGGGATATTTAGGGAGAGAGTGAAGGCGGGCTTGGCGGGGGCAGAGAGCTAGCAGTAGTGGAAGACCAGCGGGAGGGGAGGTGTGATTCCACCTTCATGGTGCTTCATAAGCAGGAAGAGCATCTTGATCTCAAGAAAATGAAAGTGCTAAGGCTGAAGCTCAGAAAGCAGTGGGGAAAAATGAGGGGAACTGATGAAGAGGGGGCCAGAACCAGATGATAGGGGAACGTGCGTCAACCACTCATTTCCATTCCCAGAGTGCCTTCGATGGCTCAACTCAGGCACAGCAAGCAAGCCAGACAAAAGTCCTGCCAGGTCAGCTCATGCTCAGTGGAGGGAGACAGATGAGCATGTGAATCCCAGCGTCGAGCCTGCCCGGCTGTGAGAAGAGTTACGGAGAAACGGGAAGCAGGCAACAAGGAGGAGGATAGGGGAGCTGTGTGTTCAGGAGTCTCACACTGTCCAGTTTTGCTTAGAAATGGTAGGACTGAATGTGCATTTATAAAAGGCCTCTGATGGCTGGACACAGTGGCTCAAATCTGTGATCCCGGTGCTTTCAGAGGCAAAGATGGGAAGACTGTTTGAGCCCAGGAGTTCAAGACCAGCCTGGGCAACGTAGTGAGGCCCAGTCCCTACACAAATTTTAAAAATTAGCCGGGCATGGTGGCATGTGCCTGTAGTCCTAGCTACCTGGGAGGCTGAGGCTGGAGGATCATTTGAGCCCAGGAGGGTGAGGCTGCAGTGAGCTGTGATCACCACTGCACTCCAGCCCGGGTGACAGAGTAAGACCCTGTCTCTAAAAATAATACAAATAAAATAAAAAGATAGCTGGCTGTAGGGTAGAGCAACTCTAGAGAGCAGCAGAGTGAATATGGGTGAAATGAGGAGCCACAGCAGTGGCTGAGGCTAGGCTAGCAGCGTTGCAGAGAAACCTCCCAAACACCAAGACACCCAGGAGAGAGAATACGTAAGATTTATGATTGATGTGGTGCAGAGGGGAGGTAGTAGAAAGACTCAAGGGCGATTCAGGTTTCTGGCCGAAATGAGCGGGCAGTTGGAAGTATTTATTCAGATAAGAGACACTGGTAGAAAAAAACATTTTGTGGGGCTGCGAAGACAGGCATGGCCAGGGGGAGGAGTAAGATGCTCAGCTGCACTATGGACAAAAGGAGTTGGAGATGCCCAAGGAATCCATGTGGGGTGTCCAGGAGCCAACACGCCCAGAGGCAGGAGCAAGAGCTGGGCTGAGGACAGAGCCCCGGAGATGTGGGCACCTGGGAGGGATCAACCCAGGGCAGGACAAGGTGGCCCCTCACCCTCAGTCCTTTTCAGCAGAAAAAGGAAGTGTGTCCCAAGTCACTTCACTGGAAATGCCAGGGCAGCCTGTTCGCCAGCCTCCGAGCACCGTCCCAGCCTCTTCCTGTGTCCGCTCCATACTTCTGCCAGCGGACTGCAAGGTGACCAGGGAACACCTAGCACAACACAAAATGCCAGCGCCTGGGCTTTTCCAGTCTCATTTTTCTACTTTGTATTTCATTTCTGCTATTATATTCAAAATGATGTCGTTTCCTGAGAATAAACTCCTGGAAAAAAATATGTAATGCAAATCTATATTATGAGCTCTGCACTATCTTTGGGAAAAGAAGGTTTAATTTAAACCAGTATTTTTCATTTGGACTAATACATATGTCATGGAACACGTTAACCATTTGTCTCAAACGAAACACCTTAGATTCATAATCTGCCCAAAAGAGATGTTTAGCTTAGGTCTGCATTTCAAAAAATGTTCCCAAAGGTATCCAACTGATGAACTTAGCGGTAAGAATTACAAATTGCCAACTCTTGTAATTTCTGCCTCCCAAATCCCAAATAATTTTATGTACATAGAAACCTATATTGTTGATGTCTTTAGAAGTCAATCTTAGAAACTCCAGGATTCTACCCTAGAACGGAACGCTTCTGTGTTTTTTATACACTTAGGGTCAGACAAAGGTGGCCAGAACAAAGGACTCTACAGTGGCGGGTCAGTGATTTTCTCTGTTGGCTGGACATAGATCATCTGCAGAAATCATCTCTCTGCCCTCCCTTTTGTTTTCAGACACTCTGGCAACAGCTATAGCTTCAATATAGCCAGCAATGAAATTAAAGACCCAGCTTATAGATAAGGTCACCCAGGCAACATTCAATTTTCTTTGCCACAGGCATATGGCTCAGTGAAAATACAGGTGGGGAGCCCAGAGCTAAGTTCTGTCAGCTTCCACAGTGAAGCACTGTTTTTTAAAGGTCGCTACAGGCAATTCTGAGGGTGGAAAGAAATGTCTGAGTTTTCAAAAAAAATCATACATTATTGGAATTTATATGAAAGAATATTCTGTCACGTGCTCACAGACCATTCGTAATGTTTAATATCCTAACCTTAATATTATGCTATAAACCTTTTTAATAATTAAAGCTGAGACTGATCATTATGTAGTCAGGGCCAGGTATAATATTGATAAAGTATAGAGTAAGAGTTATGATTTCACAGTACTACAAAGAAATTCTTCATAAAAGAAAAAGATCTATGCTAACCTAACGTGTTGAACAGAGAAAGTGTTACCAACGTTCCCCTCGTAAGTCAGCACGACAGGATCACCAAGAGCTTCCCTGCAGACAAAACAATCAACGTGACCACTTCACTAAGTCTAGATATCCTTTGGGCCACGAGGCAAATTTAATGGTCAAATTAGTCCACTTAGTGGTCAAATAGAGTCCCGTTTTATAATTTAAAATAAACTGTTTACGGCAACATGCAAACAAGATAGAAAAACAATGGAGATGGTCAGCTGGTTTTCCATTCTAGTTCTTAGTAGTGTTATAGCTAAATGACCCTGGCAGATAAATATCTCTCGGTGCTGAATAACCCTGTCAGCTTATATCTGTATGTGCTATACAACTAGTCACTCCACTCGGTTCATGTGTTTTATCTGGCTCTGTCTTGAAGCCAAAGATTCTTACTGTCCAATCCCATCCTTAAATCAGCCCTAAGCCAGAGCTACTGGGCAGACTCACAGAGGTTGGCTTTGTAGTGAGGCTAAAAGCAGTGTGCACTGAGAGGAGCAGGCACCAGTTCTCAGAGAGGGTTGGTAACAGTGGCCTCGCCAGGCACTTCTGTAAACAGACGCACTGCAAAACTGCACAAGTCGCTTCCTTAATCCCAGCCTCAGTTTCCTAGTCAACAAGATTTGAGTTAGAGGAAATTATGAAGAAGTCAGTATTTTTTTCTTTCAAGTATATTCTGTCCAGAACTGTGAGGAGTCTGAGATGTAATCAAGTTTCAAGTCTACAAGTTTGCCTGCCACTGTTTCACGGATGCCGGCAGAACACAGGAGACTCCTGGGCCAGAGACAAATGACTGTATTACGAACAACAAAGCAAATACATGAGCTTTGTGTTCTTGTTGGTTCCCCTGGCCCCCAAAGCCTCAAGGGAGAACACAGAGGAATCCAAGTTGATGCTACACATGAAGTCGGTTTGTATCACAGCGAAAGAGCCCTGGGTTAGGAAAACCAAATCTTTTATTACGGGCAGTAAGAAAACCTGTTTCCCCTTTGCTCCCAAGAGAGACATTATCTTTCTTACATTATCGTACATTATCTTTCTTATGTTGGACAACCAGAAAGCTCATCCAATGCTCCAGAGATAGACACTATCTCTATATTCCAAGGCTGTTCCCTGGACCAGAACAAAGGCCATCAGTGCCTCTGCTTGCAAGGTGTGCACTCATGTGAGGGACCCACGGTGAAGTGCATGCCAACATCCTCTCTACAACTCAGGGGGCTGGGTGCGGTGGGTCACACCTGTAATCCCAGCATTTTGGGAGGCCGAGGAGGGCAGATCACCCGAGGTCAGGAGTTTGAGACCAGCCTGGACAACATGGCAAAAACCCGTCTCTACTAAAAATACAAAAATTAGCTAGGCGTGGTAGCAGGTGCCTGCAATACCAGCTACTCAGGAGGCTGAGACAGGAGAATTGCTTGATCCCAGGAGGCAGAGGTTGCAGTGAGCCAAGATCACGCCACTGCACTCCAGCCTGGGCAAAAAGGGTCCAACTCTGTCTCAAAACAAAACAAAACAGACAATTCAGGCGTTATTAATTTCTCTTATTATAACTGTAGCTAAGGTGAGATCCATGCTAAATACGAGGAATGGATTTCCAATTGATCCCCACAGTCAAATCCTCTAATATCCATGTTACAATCAAGCTTTTTTATTGTTAAAATCAAGTTTTTTTTTAAAAAAAAAAAGTTTCTTTGCAGATCTCAGTTCTGACTGATAGTACTTGACAAACGAATATATTTACTCAAGAAAAGAAATAAATCTTACCCAATTTCTCAGTAGACATTTGACTACAATTATTATATTCAACTCATATTAACCTTTAATTCTGGCCACTGTTAATGACTTACTCAGCATTCATTTTCCTCTCTTCCTTCCCAGTAGTTCCCCAAATCCTTGATTTTATTCAGTGATTTAGTCTTCCACAGCTGGTGGCTCAGGGATGGCTCATTCCATTCACAGACTCAAGGGTGAGGCTTTTTTTTTTTTTTTTTTCCCCCATAAGTAAAACTTTATCTTGTAGAATAGTTTTAGGTTAACAGCAAAATTGTGTGGAAGGTATGAAGATTCCCCACAATCCCCCGCCCCCAGGCCTATGCATAGCCTCCCACATTATCAACATATCGCACCAACGACCAATCAGCACCACGCGAAGTCCGGAGTTGATATCAGGATTCACTCTCGGTGTGGTATATTCTATGGGTTTTGGAAACTATATGATGGCATATATCCACTACTGTAGTATCATGCAGAATCATTTCACTACCTGAACAAGTCCTCTATGATCTACCTGTTTATCCCTGCCACTCCCAGCTTCTCTCAAACACTGATATTTTTACCGCATCCATAGTTTGGCCTTTTCCAGAATGTCATATAGTAATAGGTTGCCTAATGACAGAGCTACATTCATTTTGTTTTTGTTTTTTTTCTTTGCTTTTGTTTTTTTTTTTCTTTTTGAGACGGAGTCTCCCTCTGTCTCCTGGCTGGAGTGCAATGGCGTGATCTCGGCTGACTGCAATCTCTGCCTCCCAGGTTCAAGAGATTCTCCTGCCTCAGCCTCCTGAGTAGCTGGGATTAAAGGCACATGCCACCATGTCCGGCTAATTTTTGTATTTTTAGTAGAAATGGGGTTTCACCATGTTGGTCAGGCTGGTCTTAAACACCTGACCTCGTGATCCACCTGCCTCGGCCTCCCAAAGTGCTGGGATTACAAGTATGAGTCACTGCACCCGTCCGGCCAACAGAGATACATTTTAAGAAAAACATCTTTAGGTGATTTCGTCATTGTGTGAACATCATAGAGTGCTCTCTGACAAATCTAGATGGGATAGCTTACTATACACGGAGACTGTATGTTGTAGTCCACTGCTCCCAGGCCACAGACATTTACACCATGTTACTGTACTGAATACTGTAGGCAACTGTAACACAATGTATTTGTGTATTTAAACATAGAAAAGAATGCATTAGCTATGAAATTACAATGGCTACAATGTTAGTAGGTGATTTTCAGCTCTGTCATAATCTTAAAGGACTACCATCTTATATGCAGACCCTCATAGGCTGAAAGATCGTTATGCCGAACCTTACTGTCATTGAAATCATACAGTATGTAGCATTATCGTATTGGCATCTTTCACTTCTTAATATACATTTAAGTTTCCTGTATGTCTGTTCATGGCTTAATAGCTCATTTCTTAGCTGAAAAATATTCAATTGTCTCAATGTAGCATAGTTTATCGAGTCATCTACTGATCATCTACTGACCTCTTGGTTGCTTGTATGTTTTAGAAATTATGAATAAAAAGCTGCTAAACACTGGTGTGCAGGTTTTTGTGTTGACATAAGTTTCTAGTTCCTTTGGGTGAATGTCAAAGGACACAACTGCTGGATTGCACAGTAAGAGTATGTTTGCTCTTGCAAGAAACTGCCCAACTGTTTTTTCAAAGAGGCTGTACCTATTTTCGTATTTTCACTGGCAACGAATGAGAGTTCCTGTTGCTCCACATCCTCCCAGCATTTGATGTGTGGCAGTGTTCTGAATGTTGGCCATTCTAATAGGTGTGTGGTGCAAGGACGCATCTTCATTACTGCAAATCAGTGGTTTTCAACCAGCAATATCAGCATCACTGGGGAATTTGTGAAAAATGTGGATTCCTGATCCAACCCTAAACCAACTGAACCATAAACATGGAATAGGAGTCGGCCAGGATCTTTTCACAGTCCTCCAGGTGATTCTGATGTACACAGTCATTACTGAAGTAGGTTAAAGTTTAAGAATAAGTGCATCAAGGCAATCAATCCATGAAAATCTGCTAGTTATTATTGGTCCTTAACTGACATAAAAGATTGAAAGAAAAAAGTTACATTCTACGACTGGGGAAATATTCTTCTCTCCCCATTAGATGTGAACACAGCATGTTTCCCTAGTTGCTTTTAAATGTCACCTCATCACCACAAAGAGAGCCAGCCTGGGGTTGAGGCCAATAGATCAGAGATTTGGAAAGAGCCCACGTCCCCGGGAAGATTACTGAGTCACTGAACAACAAACTGCAAAGGGTGCCTTACCTATGGATTTCCCATTAATACAAGTTAATAAATTTCCTTACTGTTAGCCTATAGGAGCATTGATATTACTTGCAGCCCAAAACGTCCTGATTAAAACAATTTATTTGTGATGCTCCTGTCTGACCTAATATTTATGTTGACTTTCAGAACCTCCTCTCTACAACTGCTCTGGGAATCTCTGCAAGCTTTGCTTCATTTAAATGTGTGCACACACTGCACACCAATGGAGAACTTCAGAAACTAGAAAGCTGTGTCCAGGAGGCCAGGAGACTTGTTAGTTTTGCCTACTAACTCAAAGCCTGGAGAATGCCTCTCAGCAGATTCTCAAAAATGTTAGACTAAATTAGGAAATGAATAAACAAATGGGGCGAACCAAAATGAGGTGTGGAGAGCATTTTGGCTCAGTTATGTCTACTCGGTTTTCATAGCAGCTGCCTTTTTAGCTAGTTTCCCTGTGGTCACATGCTGCCTGCCACATTCTCAAGCACCACATCAAGCAACATGCAAAGGTGAGAATGGACCATTCTCCTCGTAGGTCATTGAAGTGCAAAGAAACTGTCCCCAGAAGGCTCCTCAGCCCTGGAGTCTTCCCCTCAAGTCTTTTTTTGACCAGAATCTCAGTGACTAAATAATCTAAGTATAAAAATAAGTTCTAAAAAATTCAACAAAAATGTAAAAAATATCTTCCAAAACAAGACAAGTAAGAAGCCATTAGGAAGAAACAATGGTTCATTTAGCAAACACAATTGCGTATCTAGACATCTACCTAGATTAATTCCAATGATACCTTTATTGTGTATTAATGAGTATGGGTAGCCCTAAAAGATATGATTGATAAATTTAACTACATAAAATGTAAATATTTCTCTAAAACAAACCACAAAGTCAACAGCAAATGGTAGAATAAGAAAAATATTTTGAAAACATATGACAAATGGTTAATAACCCCACTATAGAAAATATCCTTACAAATTAAAAAGGAAAAGATTAGAAAAGCATCCTAAGGACAGAAATGGACAGTTTGCTGAGGAACAAATGTAGGGAATACATGCATGGAAAACATGAAATGCAAATTAAAACAACAACATACAATTTAAACCCAATAAATTGATTTTTTTAAGTTTTAAAAGATCATTAATATTCAACGCTTAAAAGCATTTGAGGACTCTGACACTGTGACACCTTGCTGGTAGAGCATAACTTGATAGAACTTTGTAGAAAGTAATCTGACAGCACCTACTAAAGTCTTAAATTCATGTATCTTTGGCCAGGCAATTCTACCTTAAAACTGTAAACTTATAGAAGTTGAAACATTTGTACACAACATATATTTATCGATATTTACTGAAATATTTCTTTTATTAATGAACAAAACCTGCAATATCCATCAAGAGAGAAGGGACTAAATAAATTAAATCATCTATATTACAAAAGAATAAACAGCTATTAATAAGAGTGGGTTTATATATTATATGTGGGTTATACATGTTTATATAACATATATTATACTAGACTCTAGCAACTAGAGAGCTGTTCAGAAAATACTGGCAGATGTGAAATCAAGCTGATGAATAACACGTACAATATAATCCCATTTGTTAGTATTAGTAAGGGAGGGTCTGAGGACATATATTGATATTTACACACCTAAATGAGCTTAGATAGAGATGTTGAAGGATAAATACAAAAGGATTAACAATGATGATTCCTGGCAAATGGACTGAAAGAGGAAGGAATCTGTTACCTTCTTCATCATATACTTCTATATTTTTTGCCTTCTTATATGACATCTATAACTTCAGTGATTTTCAAAGGCCATTAACAAGATACAAACATTAACAAGTAAAATGTTATTTATCATGAATTCATTACTCAAATTAGGAGCACTATAGCTGAGCTAAAGAATAGTGAAATAGCAATACATAATATTTAGCATAAATATATTTTAATATGTATATTTTTTCAAATGTTAATGTATTTCTAAAAAGCCCTTTAGAAAGGGTTTCAAGGCTGACTACAAATATGTGTTTACAGTCACTTGCCTAGATATATAAGAAAGAAAGATTGTTATTTGGTCAATGGAAATATTTTACCTGAATAGTTATGTTACTTATATTACTCATTCTACAATGGTAATAACATGGATAGAGGATCAGCAATTCTGGTATCAAACAGGTCTATTATCTTTTCTATTTTAATAATAGGTATAACCATACTTCCTAATAAAATTTCTTGTATTTATAATTTAAATTCCATTTATATGCATTATTCATTTTTAAAGCATTCTATTCACTTGCAATTTATTCTAATAGGTAATTACCAGTTCTTTATATTCTTAAAATTAATTTATAAAAGTGTTACACAAAGGAACATGGCTAACCCTCATAAACTAAAATTCTGACATATTATCAAGCTTTCATAATCTGTTGTTACCACTATACAAGTTTTAGCTCTCATTTATCTTGCTTCGTATTATTTAGTTTTTAAAAGCACAAGCAGCATTATCCTTACAGATGAAGTCAGCAAGTCCTAACTGGAGGCCAGATGCCACTGAATATGTCCCGGTGAGCCCACATTTTGTGTTAATGAGGACGAATAAACTGAGATCTGGGTTCATAAGAAGAGAATGCATTTGGATGTGCTAAGAGGAGCACGGATAGAAGGAAGTACACAGGACATATGAGGTCAAGATAAAATCCACCTGTTTCCCAAAGCATGACAGTGGTTCCAGACACAACACATAACATACCTGTTAAGTCAAGAGTGAGTGAACTTTTCCTAAAATGTTCAGAAGACAAAAGCCATCCTAAGACTGGCTCTGTCCGCTCTCAGGCCAGGGACACTGGATACAAGGTAAGCCTGGCTCAGAAGCAGCCCTCATGGTGAACAATTTTACCTGTGTGCTTTAATTCCTTACATCCACAACACCAAGACCCCAGTCATCCAATCTCACTCAGTAAGGGTTCACAGGCCTTCCTGGGGTCTGTGTGCAAATGAGCAAAAGAGAAATGTGTCCCCCAGGACACCTCAGCCTCTGGTTCTAAGCAAACTGCCATCAAGCTTTGAGTCCTCTAGATAAACTTGCAAGTGTTAGAGTGGGCCAGGCGCAGTGGCACATGCCTGTAATCCTAGCACTTTGGGAGGCCAACGCGGGTAGATCACCTGAGGGCAGGAGCTGGCTACCAGCCTGATTAACATGGCGAAACCCCGTCTCCACGAAATACAAAAATATTAGCTGGGCGTGGTGGCGCATGCCTGTAATCCGAGCTACTTGGGAGGCTGACACAGAAGAATCGCTTGTACCTGGGAGGTGGAGGTTGCAGTGAGCCGAGATCATGCCATTGCACTCCAGCCTGGGTAAAAAGAGCGAAACTCCATCTCAAAAAAAAAAAAAAGTGTTAGAGTGGGGGCAGAACCCTCCAAAAAGTTAAAAGTGTCAAAAACACTCATCATATCACTAATAATTACAACACATCCGCAACCACAGCATAACAATGTCTCATATGTAAACAAAGTATTTGCAGTTATTCTATTTTCTTTGCCACCCTGCAGTACGGGGACCCTGGGTCACTATGCTATTTTCTATCCTGACCACACCTTAAAGAGACAAAACAAAAAGTTTTCCCAGGTTCGAGTGAACATGTGATCATTTTTTTTTTCCTTGGCACTACCTTGAGGAGATATATATAAATATATATATATATATATATTGCTTTGCTTAAACTGCAACTTATATGTGTGTCAAATGCAACCCAATCCATTCAGTTTAAAAGTCCTATTGAAAGATTTCACCAGAGGAGTGTGTATCCCTGGCAATAACAAAACTTAATTTTGTATCAGCATTTAATAGTAAACCTACTTAGAATTCATTCAGGAGCCACCAGGTGACCAAAGTACTCTGCTAACAAGTTTTCCTGCTAATTACATTAGCATATGTAATTTTCCCAGCTGCATTATGAAGACAATGCTAGTACTGTTAAACAAACAAACAAACAAACAAAAACAGAAGCATTAGGAAACTAGGAATAAGAAGGTTACCTCATTTGTTGAGAGTTTTTAGCTATTTGTGCCAGAATCAACATTCACCCACCCAAGTCAGTCAGACTGCAAAGGGAAAGAAGTTTCCCAGGGGAACACTGTCTCCTCTGAATGTTCACAAAGGCAGTCACAAAAGTATAAGTCTTTATGATAATTTAAAGCAGTCAATTATGCTCCAAGTCCTTTCAAAACACATACGCATGCAGTACATACAGATTATGCATAGGACCCCAGTGTAGTATAAATGCTAACATAAAGATCATAAAATACAACCTCTCCACATTATAAATGTGATAAATAATTAAGGCATGTACTCTAATAAAAAATTAATCATGTCATTATCAATAATTTTTTTCTTGCTAAATGTATAAGAGATTTGGGGGAAATTAAGATGGCCTGGGGTCTCTAAGAATTGTTCAAAGGAGATTTAGTAGATGTCTTCCTTTCCTAGGAGATACTGCTGCAGAATGCAGACGCATCCTCACACATGCCAGGGGCTGGAGGACCACGCTCACAGCTGTAGCTGGTGCTCAGACAAGGACTCAGACTAATAACAATCATGTTTTTCCCACAGCAAACCCCCTCTGACAGGGGGTCAGATGACCTGTCAGATCCCTAGAATAAGGAAGCTGGTCAAGCCCCTCACAGATAGACATACAAAACACAGCCTGGAACGGTTCTGTGATTCTTCCCCATGTTAAATGGCTCATCAGAGGGACAGCAGGGCTAGGCCACAGGTCCCCAGTTGAAATCTCCAGCTCTTTTCCTTCATTTTCCCGGCCTCCTCAGTGTATTCAAAGCTACACAAGAAGCCACCTACAAAGATTTTAAAAACAAGCCTAGAGGAAGCTGAGGAGTACTGTTAGCACACTCCCTTTTCACAGCCAAGGGGCCTCCCTGACACCTTCCAGAAACCCATCACAACACTTTAAGAGTCACTGGATAACTCTACGAACAACCACCTCCATCTGCCCGCACGTTTTAGAGGAGCTTCTGAACCTCTCACGCAGAATTGCTCCCGCAGTTCTGTTCTATACCCTTCCGCCGCTGCCTTAGGGTTCAAGCACACGCAAAGTGCTGAATCAGTGTTTAAGGGCAGCAGAACTTGAGGTTTAGGTATTAATTACAAAATCTCTGGGGCCTAAACATCTGCAAGGAAGGGACTGAATATATTATAATAAAAAAGACACTGCATTGCTGGTATGTTCCTGTCTTATGCACACTGCGATGGGATCCAAAGTATTTAACATCTGCAGTCTAATAGGGAAGGTACTCCTCATGCCCTTTTAACGTTCATAATTTAAAAAGGTTTTTAATGGCTTAATGTATTCAAAATTCATTAAAACATGTTGCCCTTTGGCAGAGCTGTTTTAGAATTAGAACACCTTTAATTTTTTTCCCTGGTAAATAAACTTAAATTAAAAATAAATTATGCTCCACTCAATGAGGTCTTTGGCCTTTCTTCCTTCCAAATAACAGCCATTGTTAGATTAGCTCCCACATGGTCCCAGCTACCCGAGGGTCAGCCCCGTAAGTCCAGATACTTATTGCAACGCCAGTGATAATTCTGTACAGAAAAGACAAATACTACTAGGTTTGATTTAAGAGAAAATAAATCAGGTTTTGGCAGGGTTTAATTTCAGATTATTCCCATTTCAACCAGAATTATTTCCTTTTTTCCCACAAAAAGAAACTAAAAATAGTAAAAAAAAAATAGCGAGGTCAGCCTTCAGCTGAATGCAGGCATGGTGCCGTCGGGCTTCATGTAATGCCCCCTTGCCAAGGAACCTGTCACTACTCATTTCCAACATGAGAATCTCATTCACATATATTTAAAATGAGTCACTCTAGTGTTACCACTAGGCAAACACAGCGAATTAATATTTCAAAACCAATATGAACCTAAATTTAGTGACATTCAGACTGGACCGAGTATGACAGACAGGGCGTGCTACTATATAAGGCACAGTGAGAGATGATCTCAGAGCATAAGATAAAAGAAAACACAACACTGTAAATTTGTAGTTAGTACAAAATTCCCACAGTCAGGAATGTTGGGTCCTTACTGTGAAGGAACACTAATCCTTTGTTTATCCTCCATATGTACATATATGTTGCCTGCATATTCCCTCCCTCCAATACCCCCAAATATGTGTTTATGTATGTTGCTTGTTCATAGAAGAATAAGGCAAGGATACAAGAAAGCTACACAAATACATCTGTTCAAGTGCAACAGCACGACTGTCATCACAAAAAAATAGGAGATTCACAAAACTGCATACCACAATGGGATAAGCAGACACGAACAAAGACTGAGAGGTGAAATGACTCCAAATAGTGGCAAGTATGTCCAATATCTTCTGCCACTGAAAATACTGCAGATAAGATAGCTATAACTGCATGTTATTGAAGCACCTAAATACAACAAAATACATTTTAATGTAATACATATTCCAAGTTTTTATTACAGTTATGTAAAAAGCTCTAACTAGGCATATACCAGGCAGACACTCTATGCAGACAGATATTAAAACTCACTCACTCTTAATCATTACAAAGATGCAAGTTATAAAAACACTATCGCTTTTATAAAACATCACATTTATAAAAATGTGTATACTTCTTACACATCACATTTATTAAAGACTTCTAATACATCACTCCTATTCCCAGCAAGCAGCAGGCTGGCTGTGGATGGGATGGCTCTGCCGTTCCGACAGAACGTTTCTAGGATACCTGATCATACTTGGACTCCTCAGGAACCCAGCGGTCCATGCTTTACTAGTAAACATCTCCCTAGATCATAAAGAAGGTGCATTTTTAAACTAAAAGCAAAGTCAGTGCTTACAGTCTCTAAGTAGTTCACAAAGAATTATATGAAACACATACACACAATTCAATTATCAGCATAATTAAAAAGGTGCAATCGCACACGTGATGACAAGGATAAACCTGGAGAGCATTATGCTACGTGGAATAAGCCAGTCACAGAAAGACAAATACTGCATGATTCCACTTATAGGAGACATCTGAATAGTCAAATCCATAGAGACAAAAAGGAGACTGGTGGTTGCCAGGGTTATGGGGAAGGGGAGTGGAGAGTTAGCGTTTAGTGGATGCAGTGTTTCAGTTTGGGAAGATGTAAAGATTCTGAATAAAACTAGTATTTGATAGCACAACAGGGTGACAAAAGTCAATAATAATTGTACATTTAAAAATAACAAAGAATGTAACTGGATTGTTTGTAACACAAAGGATAAATACTTCAGGTGATGGATACCCCATTTACCCTGATGTGACTATTACACATTGCATGCCCGTATCAAAATATCTCATGTAGCTCATAAATATATATACCTACTATGTACCCATATATTAAAAACAGATTCTGGAGATTGGCTGAATGTACTTAACATGATCGAACTGTATACTTAAAACTGGTTAAGATGGTAAATTTTGTTACTAAACACAGTAAAATTAATAAAAAATATCATCTCCTACTTCTCTATTCTCTATCCCTTCCTCTATTTTTCTTCATAACATTTATCATTTATCTGACACTGCATATTGTATACACGTGTTGTGTGTGGGTGTGTGTGTAATATGTATGTATTAGAGACGGGGTTTTACTCTGTCAATGCTGGAGTGCGGTGGTGTGATTACAGCTCACTGTAATCTCCAGCTCCTGGGCTCAAGTTATCCTCTTATCTCAGCCTTCCGAGTAGCTGGGACTACAAGTGTATGCCACAGTGCCCAGCTAATTATTTTTAATTTAATTTTTTGTAGCAATGGAGTCTTGCTAAGTTTCCCAGGCTGTCCTCAAACTCCTAGTATCAAACAGTCCTCCTGCCTTGGCCACACGTATATATATATATGTTACCTATATACTCCCTTCCTCCAATACCCCAAAATACATAAGTCCTGAAGGCAGAAATCTTGTCACTCTACTGGCAGGGCCTGGAATAGTGCCTGGCAAATATGGATGCTCAATATGTATTTTATGGATATTTTTTTAAGGCACAATCATTATTTTTTCAAATATTTTTAGGTATATTAATTCTAAAGAACACATTTTAGTTAAGCTTTGTTTCACTCTCACCAATCTTAATTGCTTAGTCATTAGTTTATAATAATCCTTCGTTAGCTCCTGAGGCCAGTTATTAGCAAGTTACTTAACCACAGTTAACCAATAACCAGAACACATAAAAAGAAGTATCTCCAAATAACACATAAAAAGCCCACTGTGAAAATTAATCTAACAACATCACCCATTTCTCTGTTTCAAGTAGCTACTATTCAATGGCTTGTGATATATAGTCTGCACATAATTTGAGAATATAGGATACATTAGAAATCACAAACTAAATTGCATTTTGTTTAACTGGATGCTGAAGTAATTTTAACTCTCTAAAGTTGCCCAACTATAGCTGAACTGCAAAGTTGGAAAATAATTGGATATGTATATAAAGCTTGACGGACGCTTCTGACTATAATCACTTTTTACAATAACCCATATTGACAGAGCATTTTATCATTGTGAAAAATGTCTTTACAGATAAAATCTCAGGTGATCTTCAAAACCACCTCTGATACAGTCAGGGCAGCTGTTGCTGCCCCAAATTAGAGATGAAGATGTGGAATCAGGGAAGCTATGTGATTGGATCAAGGTCTTGCATGGAGAGCTTGTGCATATATTTGGAAATAATTTTCAGAAGCATAAGAAGCAAGAATTTTGGAGTTGTGTTACTATACAATCCTTGCAGAAATCCAACCAGGTAATGAGATTGTGTCTACAAGCCACACAGGAAAATCAATTCCATTTCACAGATGATGGGCAATAAATAGTGATCTTGCCATTTTAATACAAGAAGCTAAATACAGTTTCATGGGTGTCACCAAAAAATGATAGGACAGGTGTCACTGATGCAGCACAGAAATGAAAACAGAGCTTGGCCAAAATAAACAGATTTAACAGATGAGAACATAATGCACAACTGCAAGGAATTCTATCAGCTCACATTAGAAACCATGGTTCTCAGATTTTACATTTCCCAGAGAAGCAATATTTCTAAAACATTGGGTAATGAGGTTGCCAGTGTCTAATTCTTCTGAATGAAAACATTAAAAGACAAAAATTTATCAAATGATAGTTAACTCTGATTGACCATGTGCTATATGTGAGAGTTTGTTCTAGGCAACTGATATTCATTAGCTCATTAAGGCTCAGAACAAAACAATGAAATACATATTATTATCATCACCTCTGTTTTATAGATAAGGCAACTCAGGCCCAGAGAGCGTTAGCAGTTTTTCTCTAGTCCTGTGTCTAGTGCCAGGCAGAGCCTAAACTAAAACCTAGGTGGCTGCTCCCAGAGCCTGTGTTCTCAACCACTGACTCTGGCTCTAGCACTATTATTTCATGAATTGAAGTGACATTTTAACACAAAACTCAGGCAGGAAATCTCAGAGTGAGTCAGTCCTTCAAATTTATTCTACTTCACTGTAGTAAAAACTTATACGTTCTCCCCCTTTGCTCAGATTTTTGGAAACGTAATAGCAGACCTTCACTGCCCAAAGAATAGTACTTGATTAGCATGATTATGGAGTATTTAGACAAGGATGAAATAAAAATGAAACTGAAAGACTTTCAGGGTAGAAATATCCGGAGGATCATCTCATCAGAAAGAAAGCAAGAAATGAATCATAGAATTTCATACTGAAGAGATCTTCAAGGTCAACCAGCTCAATCCTCTTCTGAATACAGAAATCACTTTCTACCATGTCAGGTTATGCTTGAACAAATCAGCCACAAGAAACTCACTCAGCTCTTGTCGAGTTTACACAGGTACCCTTTCCTCCCCATCCCCTTCTCAGTTCCTTCCACCATTCCTCATTAGTTGCAAAAGGTTCCATACCCTTTCCTATCCTGATTGCCCTCCCCATGGGCAAAATCTATTTTGTGCTGTCTCTCTTAAAAAGCAGGAACTAGAAATAAATGTGAGAATTATGGGAAGCCTAAACAGCACTGGTAGATTAAGGCTATCACCTTCTTCAATATGGGCATTTTGCTTTCCTGATGCAACCTAAGATTATTTTAGGATTTTTTTTTTTTTTTTTTTTTTTTTTTTGCAGAGGATGGTGAGGCACTAACATCACAGGGATAATTAATACAAGATGGATGATATTGCAGATTCATTTGCATTGAAGCCAATTCCTCAATCTCTTCTTCATACATATTGCTGCTAAATTGTATTACTCTATTTCGAAGCCAGTACTCTTGGCTTTTCGGAACCATACAGGAAGGATTTAGATTTATTCCTATTACGTATTACCCTATTAGATTCATCAACCATTTGCCGCTGGCCAAGGATGTTTTCCACTTATTGCTGCAGAATGCGCCTCGTCTCTCCCAGGTTTTTGAAATCCATGACTCGCTCTTTAGGTACTCTAAATGCTCACAAACCATCTGAATAACACTTTGGGACTGATGCCAAATTTTCAGTCTATAATTTACAGCATCTTTTTCCCTTTAACTTGCTCCTGCTTCCCAAAATTCCACACAGATCATCAACAGTGATTACTGATATTACCTGCAGATTTTCTCAAAACCCCAGGTGAAGAAGGGTGAACTATATTTCTTTCTATAGCAAAAAGTCTCATTTGACTTCACTTTCCTCACCTTTCACTTTCCTCACCCACCAAACATGCCTCACTCTCTTCTTTCTAACTTTGACCCTTTCACCTAACATATCTCCCTCCATTTTCTGAGGGTGACTCCATGCCAGCGCAGGGCACGACCAGACCATGCATCACGAACAACACCAACTGCAGGCTGCAAACAATTAAGAGGAAAGGGGGCATCATCATTAGGTTTCTTGGCTTAGGTGAGGTTTCATACATCGAGGCACAGTGTAGGCCTACAAATATCAATTCAAAATTGGTTTTCATTTCTTAAAAATAACTGTCAATCTATTATGAAAAGTTACTTTGTTTCTTTGAGCATTATCCATTTACACATCATGCAGCAATATCAAAAGGCTTCCTGAAAACACAGACACATGCATTATAATCAGTGGAAATATATACAGCAATGTGTCAATAGCTGAGATGTACAGACACAAAACCAAAAGAAAAGGCAAAAATGTGTTTAAAAAAAAAGAACAGGACTGGAAACATTATGTAGGTGGGGCTGCTAGTGACTAAAATTGAAACAGATCACATTCTCTCTCCAATCTAAACAATGAAAATCTTTTTTTTTTTTTTTTTTTAAGATGGAGTCTTGTTCTGTCGCCCAGGCTGGAATGCAGTGGCTCGATCTCAGCTCACTGCAAGCTCCGCCTCCCAGGTTCATGCCATTCTCCTGCCTCAGCCTCCCGAGTAGCTGGGACTACAGGTGCCTGCCACCATGTCTGGCTAATTTTTTTTTTTTTTTTTTTTGTATTTTTAGTAGAGATGGGGTTTTACCATGTTAGCCAGGATGGTCTCGATCTCCTGACCTCATGATCCACCCGCCTCGGCCTCCCAAAGTGCTGGGATTACAGGCGTGAGCCACTGCGCCCGGCCTAAACAATGAAATTCTAACCTGTTTTTGGAGAGAGAGAGAAACCATATATTGCCATGCCCAAAACAGGAATTCCTAACACTAAAGTGAAATAACACTAAACTTACTTCTTACAGAGTGAGCTTGGAAGTGGAAAGGAGCTCACGTAGGCTTCACTTTCACCATCGGTATTATGGGGATCAAAGAACCTGCCCTGGAGAATTCATAAGGCAGTGGTAAAATAACAGATTTGAAACTAATGCCTATCGTGTAAAATAACAGAGGCAGATTATCCACAGCTATTGTTTGCATTGCAACAAATGATAAGATAAAACTGTTTTACAACAATGACAGAATTTATTCAACTAAATAGAGGAGACGACGAGGTTCGAAGAAGACAGGAAGAGAAAGGATTGGGAAATTCCCCTTTCTCCTTAGAGCTACTACTCAGGGCTGTGGGAAATCACCAGTTCAAAACAGCAGGTCTTATTCCAGGGACCAGACTGCCTGCACCAAGGTGCCAGGAGGACACAGATGTGGGGTCTGAGGAACAGATGAAAGATGTACAAAATAGCAAAGTACACAGTCTGCTAACCCAGGCCAGGCCTTGTACTCAATAGCATGTATCCCCAGAAGAAAAAAGTACCTGTTCCCTTTTCTAACAAAAGTCTTTTTTAAACTACAGAATTTTCGAACTTGTGGAAATAGTATAATACAAATTATGAAGAAAAAATTTAAAAACAAGCTACAATGGTTAAGGTTTAATAATTTATCTTACTCCTACCAGGTGGAGTCTGACTACGCTAAGCATTTTTAAAACTTAAGAAAGAAATGAAACATTGATAAATGTATTCTTATCTAATGCTATCTGAATAATTAACTAACACCGTAACAGTTTATGGAATCTCTTCATCTCAGCACACAATTCAACACAGAAATTTCTCATTTACAAGATAAAAGAACACTTCAGTATCCCAATATACTGTCTCTCTCCGCTTCCTACCAGAGAGTAGTCATATGAAACAACACTACAACCTCGAATTGGGCAGTTTCTTCAGGTTTTGATTTTTGGAAGATTTTACACTTCTCTCTCCATTAACCCTACTTTTATTTAAGTTGCGGAACGGGTTTAGCACAATTAGAAATTTATAATCTAAGAAACTAAAGACTGCACCCAGCACATAAATCACTCTTGCTTATGACACAAATGGGCCCAACTCATTAGACAGCAGACCTTCCATTAAACACCCACCAATGAAAACACATCTTTAAGGCTATCTCTAAGACGGAATCTGTTATTCCAGAGCCCCTCCAGGCTGCAAGCACATTCACTGTGAACATAAAACAAAGGGGCCCAAATAAGAAAGTCTGACCTATTAGAGGACACCATTAGAGTAGACAGTTTCTATAAACTTCACGGACAATTCCTATATGAACTATGTGGTACTCAGAGTAAGAAGTAAATTAACAATAGGAAAAAGGGTGGGGGCAGGCTGAGAAACACCAAGCCTGGAGGTTACTGGTCTCCAAGTTCACAAGCTGTTAGCTGACTATTCACAGGCTAAGGGCATTTTCTGTTCATACACAGGTTTTGATAGAGCTAGGGGAAGCGTGCTAGTCATCTGATCAACCCCAGTGCTGCCAGTTAACACCCGGAGAGACAATGACAATTCGTTGTAGGGTTCCTTATACTCACCAGCACACTTTGTTCTCGTCCTGAGAGCTGGCCCAGGAGAGCCAGTGCCACCCTCCCCTGGCCTCGTCAGAAGCACACTAATCTCATATTCTGTATCTGGGTCAAGGTGTCCAATTTTATAGCTCGTGGAATCCACTGGCTGCCGGTCATTCCAGCTCCCACTGGCCGTGCAGTACTCCACCTCTCGGGCCACAATGGGCCCATCGCCATTGATGGAGTTGGCGTTGAGCTGTATCCACAGGTAGGTGGCTCCTACGGAGGCGAGCTGAGGTGGGGCAATAGGAACAGGTGGTTCTGAAAGGCAAATCAGAAAACTGTCTTTCAAATTCTTTGTCTTCAGTCTTAAAAGAGCTAAACATGCATCAATTATTAAAATGTAGAAGATAATAAATTTTGGGAATAAATTGATAAGAACAATTTTGTTTGGGTTAATAAGAAAAAACATGTTGATAAAGATTTTCACTGCATTCAAAGTTGTGAAATAAACCATCTTTGAACACATAAGCTTATTCAAGTAGGCATAACCCTAATTTGTTTTAGGACACCAACCACTGTGCATAGCATATGCAAATTAGCATATCTGTTACTTTGTGTAATGGTGAATTAATACAGAAAATATTCTCAAGACAAAAACGCATTAAAGTGATGCCTGTTTTAGGATACTAATTACAGTATCTTGAGAGTGAGTCAGTTACACAGATATCAAAGGATTTTTTTTTTCTCACTAAAGTTAACTGGTAAAAGTTCTCTCAAGTAGTAGTATTTAAGCTCTAGGAAGCATTCATTGTCAATCTCCTTATTGAGAATGTCTTCAAAATCATCAAAGGTATTAGTTTCTATATCATTAAATTGTTCCCTTATATTTATATTCCAAAGGTATCACCACTTTAAAAACATGGCTGAAATTATAGTTTATCTCATCAAAAATACATTTCCAGGATGACTCGTTTTCCCAAAGTAACTATCACAATGAACTCATTCTGCTACAGGAGAATCAAGCATTCTGGATAATGAAGTCCACCATTGCTGCCACTCAGGGAACTTCCAGTAATAAGTCTTACTAAAGCAGTGAATAAAAGGGAAAGCTCTGAAGCAAAAAACATACCATGCCCAGCTTGATAAAACTAAGAAATCACTAGCAAACACACTTTACAACCCAAGAAAGTCCCTCTCATTGTTTAAAATCTGAGACTGACTCTTTTTCTATATCACTGTCAATCTTATCATAAATCGTATTCCCAGTATATTAGTTAGATGCCTGTTGAAAGGCTCTCTAGGCACCAAATGAAGGTATTCCACATGCCGCTGTCACTGTGGGTGACATCACACATGATAAATGAGATAATTGTACAAAACAACATATTTCTATCTGAATAAATCTCCCTCGCAGAAAAAAATAAATCTAGTGATTTTTTTCAAAGACTGTATCTATGGGTGGTTTGTGCCTTTTTGGCATGTTCTGTTTTTAACTCCTCATTTTGCTCATACAAATGCAAGGAAAAATAAAATCCGCTCTATCCTATTACTGGAATATGCTGGCTTGCTTGCTGAAATTTCTGCTACCCTCTTGCATCCTCTTGCATGGCAGACACAGCTAATCGATCACAGCCATGTTTCCTGCTGAAGAGGACCTCAGGGAAGCTAGCACCATGTGAGGTTTGCACCTGAGATGATACCGGGTTAATTCCTAGACCAGCTAAAACCAGCAACACTGGTTCCCTTTGTTAGGTTGGTTGTCTTAGTTCTTTTTTATATTCAAGGTGGGATAAATCATACTGACTTTTTTAAATTGCTGGGGAAATCTCATTCGACTAAGTCAAAATAAGACACAAACTCTGAATGAATTTTACTTCAGAGTAAAACATAATGTAAATTTACTAAAATATTGTTCCTGTTGTTTATAAACTGAAACTTTGTGCTGGTTTTTCATTTCCTTAAACAGCTCTGCCTTAACTCACAATGATTTAACATCAATTCATATCATTAGGCGATTCCTTGAACCGAGACATGAAATGGGCCTTTATGGTACATCCTAAGGCATTTATGTAGCCAGGCTGAAAGAGCAGTTAATTACTTTCGAGTTGCAAATGCTAGCAAGGGTTGCTGAACTGCCATTCAAAATAAAACTCAGGGACAAAGTCACAAAGGGTCATGAGTACACTCACTCATTTAAGACATTGTTACTAGTATCCTAAATTAGATGGGACTTAAATGCATTTGTTTCCTGATAATATTTTCTATATTAATTCTCCATTAAGAAAAATACCAGATATACTAAATCAAATGAAGGATTCAACTAGAACCTGGAAATAATTGGGACAGACATTCAAAAGGACTTTTGGTTTACAGAAGAATCAGCACAAGAATAAGGCAACATTTAAATTTTCATTTTTAGACAGAATCTTGCTCTGTCGCCCAGGCTGCAGTGCAGTGGTGCCACCGTGGCTCACTGCAGCCTCCGCCTCCCAGGTTCAAGTGATTCTCCAGCCTCAGCCTCCTGAGTAGCTGGGATTACAGGTGTGTGCCACCACAGCTGGTTAATTTTTGTATTTCTAGTAGAAATGGAGTTTCACCATGTTGGCCAGGCTGGTCTCGAACTCCTGACCTCAAGTGATCTGCCAGCCTCGGCCTCCCAAAGTGCTGGGATTATAGGCGTGAGCCACTACGCCCTGCCAACATTTAAATTTTCAACAAATTTTCCCAAAGGGAAAGGATGAAAGAGGTAAAGAAGGAAGGAGGGAGGAGAGAAGAATCTTAATCTGTACAAAGTGATAAAAAGCAATTTAAAATATTTCTTAATTCAAGTGAAAGAACACCATAAAACTATTCTAAATCAAGCCAGTAATGAGAGTACTTACATGCACACGGACATATATCTAACTGATATGCATATGTAAATGCCTGATACATCAATAAATATGTCAGTATCATATTTAACTGTATGAAATATGTTTACGAATGAAATACAGAAATGTAACTAAGTAGGGTATTGATATATATGCATATACACATGCATTGTAGAGATTATATGAAATACTTTTATGTCCTTGGTTACCAAAAGTAGCTAGACATGAAGAAAGATGACAGTGATGGTTAGTCAATTAAAGGACTTGGTCTTTATTTGGGAGGCTGGCCACAAATCAGTGTGTGACCTTAAAAAGTTAAAACTCTATGGACTTTAGTTTCTCCCATTTGTAAAACATTAGCACTCCAAATATTATATGATATATAAAGAAGTGTTAAAGTATAGACAAGTGGCCTAAAACCGTTAGTGTATATTTTAAAGTAATTGCTTCAAGGTAATAACTTTATAAAACTAGTAGTATCTAGCATGCTATATCATTAAAAAATATATGTATATACAAAATATGGCCATAAAATTATAACTGCAGAAAAAGCTAAATTTCATATTTGAGTCCTAACTGCATGCAAATTGTCACGAGCTGTGGCAGTGCACAGAAATGGAAATAAGTCCCTGGAAATTTTTATCACAGTGAGCCAAGATACTACTACACTGTCGTAAGGCAGGAAAATATGGTGCACAAACATGAATACGAACCCATTCATTCTTTCTATTTATGTTAGCCCTGGTAGACTAGAAATTTATAATTCACTTATAACTTCCCACAAGTTAACTTTTCCACAAAGGAATTTTTAGAGATACTACTAGATTTGCATCCCACTAATCAATAACATGGGTAGTGGCAGGTCACAGTGAAGCAGTATAGCAACTGAAAGAAAAGGAAAAATAATCACAAACAGATGAACCAAGATGAAAATTAAATAACGGTAGTAATAATGATGATGATGAGAATGATGAACTCTAAAATGACAAAACAGTTTGTAGGCAAACTAGTGTCCTTTTTGTACATCATGATGCCTCACTTGCCAGAGCACTTTCAAGAGGGTAAGGTGTGTACCTCAGGGAAGAATCTTAGTTTTGTTACAGACTTTAAACCTAAACATCAGGCTGGTTCAAGTCGCACCACAAATAAAAACATGTTAAGAATCTGCTGGGACAAATACATTATCCGAGTAGGTATCTTAATGTGCACTTCCTTATGCCGAACATCAGTCACCGCTGCAGACGATCAATTCTTGAGGTGGCCTCACTGGGGTGCACTGTCCCCCATAAGCTACATGTGACTAACTAACATTGGCAGTGGTGATCTCACAACAGAGCACATGGCTGACTCAGCTGAAGGTCTTATAACAGAGGCTGTGTCCCTGGATATTCTGACTCAATATGGGTGTGGCAAGAGGGGGAAGGAGACAATAGGTGGTATTTATATTTTCAAAAAGTTAGAAACGTAGTTCTCACATCCATTCTCCAGTGAAGACCACTGACAGACTGGATCAGAGAGAAGTTTATCCCTGTCCTCCTCTCCCTTCCCACCAAGGGCCTGTCAAGCATCCACCGCTCACTATGTACACTGTTCTAAGTGTCGTATATATAATATACACTTTGCATTTGATCTTCCTCATAGCCCTATAAGGTAGATAACATTATTATCTGATATCTACCTTACACACAAGGAAACAGCAGCATACACAGGGCAAGCCAATGGCCCACATCCACATACCTAGTTCTGGGATTTGAATCCAGCAATCTTTAAAGTTGCCTATCTTGAGAAATGTGCAGATAAAAGCAATACCACATAAGAAACAATTTTTGTTTAAGAGACAGGGTCTCACTCTGTACCGGTTGGTTGGAGTGCAGGGGCACAATCACAGCTCACTGCAGCCTAGAACTCCTGGGCTCAGGTAATCCTCCCACCTCAGCCTCCTAAGTAGTTGGGAGCATAGGCAGTGCCACCACACCTGGCTAACTTTTTTTATTTTTAAAAATTTTTGTAGAGATGGGGTCTCAGTATGTTGTCCAGGCTGGCCTGGAACTTCTGGCCTCAGCTTCCCAAAGTGCTGGGATTATATATGTAGAAAGGTCAATTTTATGTGCCATATTTAACAAATGCAGGGAAAACTTTTCTTAAAGCAGGCCTCATTCTGTTTTTCTAGGAAAAATAGCAATGGCTTGCCACAGGTTGTCTAAAAATGCCTCATGGTACACCTCGAAGTCGAAATTATCCTGTCTGGGACCAAAAATTGTCTTGGTGGCTTAATGCTATAAATTCCTCAGCCTACAAAAAACCCATTAAACCAGCTAAAAGAAACTTATTTCCGCTTTCTATTTTCCCTCATCCCCTACCTTCTTAAATATAATGACTCAATTTTTCAGTCATGCAAAATATAGTAATAGAACCTAACTGGAACATTATGAATGTTAACACAGTATTATCAATATGGCTTGTGTGATATGACTGAGCATTTTTATACCGATATTGCTTCATTTTATTAACCACCCTGCTATCATAAACACCCTGGCTGATGAATATTTGCATTTTAAGTGATTTTCTATAAGTAAAAAATTCTATTCCTTAAAAAAAATTTATAGGTTGTAATCTCTGTATATAGAGCCGGCATATACTTTGCCAAGAACACATTCATTGTTTCGTATGCAACTAAATCAACATAGATAAAATACATTTTTCAAAAATATTGTTCACATGCAAAATCTGTACTTAAAATGCAATCCATCAGAATAGCCTGTCCTCAAACCACTGTTCAGAAACAGACAAGGGTAAGTTTGAGCTTTAAAGGGATAATGAACTAACAGCCACCTAACATACCTACTTTAGAAGAATATTCTGGGGTATAAAAACACATTAAATACCTTTAACTACCAACTCTGCATAGTTTGATATTCCAACACCTCCTTCGGTGCGAATCATGCAGCGGTACTTTCCGGCATCTCGTTTGGTGGTATTCACAACATTAAATGAAGCAATGAAGCGTCGGGAGCTGGACACCTTGATTTCCTTCAGAGGAGCATCTCGTACATCAATGCCCTGTATCAAGGGGGATGAGGAGGACAAAAAAAAGGCAATATAAGCTGTCAGAGCAAAACAGTCAGACACCCAATGGCATATTACCTATGCTATTTTCACGCAGATCTTAGTGCAGTTGTTTATAACCCATGGGCAGTTGTGCCAGGAGAACAGCTGAGCAGGAAACTAAAATTCTGCCATGACCAACACTTTAAAGACTGAGCGATGCAAAATTAAGTGTGAAGAAATTTTTGGTTTTGCCTTTTCAAAACAGTAATTATGTTGAATTAGCGCAACGGGGGAGTAAAAATACAGAAAACTTGTTACTTTGTTCTCAAGCTATCAACATTTGGTCTTAGAACACTTTCCCATTTCCTTGTTCTCAAACTATCAACATTTGGTCTTACAGCACTTTCTCTTATTTTTATGCCTGACTAGGAAATAAAAGTAGCTCACCCACTACCCTATTACTGACCTCATTTTATAAATGAGATAATAAACATGGTATTAAGAATAACATTCAAATATAAGTTAGGTTTTAGAGTACTCCCTATTGAACAGGACTAAAACAATAGCTCGACCCTTTTAACATTCTTCCTGGATATACAAAACCAAGTAGAAGTAGGTGCCTAGTAACTATTAAATGGCATTCCTGTGTAACAAGAGAGGTTCCTCTCTACATCCCGTATCCCCAGGACCACATAAAGAAGATTCCGCAGCTGGGGCAGTTTGGTCTTTTATTATCCCTACATATTAAGTAACCCTTTTAGTTATGCACACTTGGAAATCCATTTTATGCTTCCAATAGTTTAAAGCCTCAAAAGCAGGTTAGAGATTTTAGTTGTCTCTCTTGTGCGTGCCCTCGCTCTCATGCGCTCTCTTCTCTCTCTCTCTCTCTCTCTCTCTCTCTATATATATATATATATAAAGTTTCTCACACCAACAGTCCTCCATAGACAAATATGAATATCCAGCCCTGAAAGCTGAAAACATGTGTGTGTGTGTGTATTTCATAATCACGAAAAAAGGCTATCTTTAACATGTTATTTATAAGTATTAGTAAAAAAACAATGGACAAAGACCTCAAGGCTAATACATGATTATTATGCCAAGCATAATGCCCAAGCACTATGTCCATTATTCACCCAGCAACCACTCTTGGCATCCCAACCACGTGCTATCACTATGTCAAGACAGCATGATTACAATGGTACACAAAAGAAAAGTGGTGTCTGGGTTTATGGGCCTGCAGTTGTTTGGGGTGTATAGGTTTAGAGTGAATACATAATCACAAATGATGGCCTGGGTGGTTTAGGAAAGATGAGCTGGCTAGTAGAAACCCCGTTGCAGACCAACTGCAGATATAGTAGATGTGGGAGGCTAGTCTGAGGAAGTGACATGTGAGTTGAGATCTGAAGGGTAAACAGAAGCTAACCAGGCAAAGGGAAAGGGTGGGAGGGGAAGAGCATTCTAGTTACAGGAAACGCTATAGGAAGCTCAAGATGGTGAGAAAGAGATGGAGGCTCTGGATGAAGTTAAGGCAGCCAATGGAGCTAGAGAGGTGGGCAAGCACCTCTGTACTCAGGGACTTGCAGGCTATATTAAAATGTTTATATTCATAGCTACGAAAATGCCAGCCTACAAGGGAATAGAACTCATCTGTATTACCCAGTGATTTATATTATGCAAAGTCCTTTAAAGGTTTTTATCTATGATATTTTCATTGGCTGAATCTCCTAAGGGACACAAGTTTGGGAGTTAGCCTGCCCAGCGTGCCAAACCTATAGTGATCATCCAGAGTGGTTAACCTTCATAGAGCCTCACTTACTAATCTGTAAAGAGGAGATGATAACCCTCACTGTCAGGGCTGCTGGGAGAACTCACAGGCATATGCAAGGACACAGGCATAACGACTGGCACCATGCAGCCCCGCCCGAGCATTGGAACACCTGAGGGATGAATTTAAGGACAAAGGCAGAGTGGCTATCAAAGTACCACCTTTATTACTGATAAACCTGAGACCGAGGAGTATGACTTAAGAGTACAGGAACAATAGGCTTGCTATTCCTGAAGCACAGAATTAAACAGACTCACCAACCCAGTCCCAGGCCACACTAGAAAACCACGAGGCCTCCCATATGTTGAGTGCTGCTGTAAAACTCACACGATGGAGGGACAGGGTTCCCATAGGCAGTCAGCTCCCCAAAGAAGGGGCTGGGCTAGGCATGCTCAGCCCTTCCTCCCAGGCAGCTTCAGCTTGGGCAGTGAGAAGGCAGACAGGAGTGCTGCAATAGTACAGTTCCTGCCACTTGGAAGGAAACATCAGGAGTGGGGAAGAACAGTTCCATCAACAGTATCTTTAGTACTATCTGTAAAACAGTCTTGTTTATACCATAAAATGTCATAGGTCAGAATATAAAGTCCCACATATGTCTGTGTTTTTTTCACTAAATGCCCTAAATTTGTTCTCATAGACACCATCAAGTTAAAAAATGAAACAAAACCAAATTGAGCATTTAGAAAGGTTCCTCTCTGTTTTCCATAGATATTCAATCTCCGATCCTCACCCCACTCCAGGAAATAAGCCAATTCTAGCCCTAAGGATAATCTTAGACATACTACTCCACAGTCTTGTTTCTAACTGAAAAAGAACCACCTCTCTGGTTTTTGAAGGGAAAAGAAATTAAGCCACAAAGGCAGATTTCATATCTGTAAGTATTTGTTTATTAACAACAACAAACAGGCCTTAGGGCTATCTATCCATTTATTTATCTATTTACTTGTGGCATGAATCCTATAACAATATACTTTTGTAATAATCTCCTAATATTTCTCCAAATAGAAGTATCTCTCAAAAGAATGTTTATTCAAAAGCAATCTCAAGCTTGCACTTACTGACCCCTCACAACTACTCAAGGCTGTTCTGAGGGCGCTCAAGTATAAGAAAACCTCCTTCTTGGACTTACGCATGTGCTGAGAGGACTATGACTCACAGTCGCACTGTCTTCATGCCACAGATGGGCCCTATAAAATAAACAGCCTCGGACTAGGAGCCCTGCGTGACTCTAGTGAGTCATATGAACTCTCAGGAAAGAGCCTTTAAAAAATTTTAACTCATGTACTTAATCACATGAAAAGTCAGATTCAGCTTTAAGAGAAATAGTACATAGGGAGGAGAAACCAAGTGCTAAGCAGCAATCCTTTTAGCCTAGAATCTACACACGAACAGCGAATCACACATCTTACTCAAATCTGCAGGCCATTTTGTATTAAACCATTCACATGTGCATGGATTCAGGAATTCATTCAACCAATATTCAGCGACAATCTTTTGTGGAGCACACACTATATCATATAACAGAACATAAAATTAAAAGAACCATCATTGACCTAATTGAGTCTATTGTCTGGCTAGAAAAAAAACAGACAAGGCAATAATTACAATACAGAGCAACGAACTGCCTCCCATAGCACAGAGGAGGAGACCTGACTGGATGTCTTAGTCTGTTTTCTGTTGCTTATAACAGAGTATCTGAAACTAAAATTTATAAAGAAATGTATTTCTTTCAGTAATTGACGCTAAGAAGTCCAAGTCAAATGGTCTCATCTGGTGAGGGCCTTCTCGCTGGTGGGCAGTGGCGTGATTTCCGCTCACTGCAAGCTCCACCTCCTGGGTTCATGCCATTCTCCTGCCTCAAAATCCTGAGTGGCTGGGACTACAGGCGCCCGCCACCACACCCGGCTAAATTTTTTTTTTTTTTTTTTTTTGTATTTTTAGTAGAGACGGGGTTTCACCATGTTAGCCAGGTTGGTCTCCATCTCCTGACCTCATGATCTGCCTGCCTTGGCCTCCCAAAGTGCCGGGATTACAGGCGTGAGCCACCACGCCCAGCCAAAACTCTGCAGATTCTTGAGGCAGCACAGGGCATCACATGGTGAGGGGGCTGAGTGTGCTAGTTCAAGTCTCTCCTTCTCTTCTCATAAAGCCACTGGTCCCTCTCCCGTGATAACCCATCAATCCACTAATCCATACATGGATTGATCCATTCATGAGGGCTCTTCTATGATGATCCAATCACCTCTTAAAGGCCCCACCTCTTGCTCATGACACTGGAGATTCAATACTGATTTAATACTGGAGATTAACATTTCAACATGAGTTTTGGAGGGGACAAATATTCAAACTATAGTCCTGGAGATGGTGTCAGTGCAAGCTTTCTAGGAAGTACTGCTTGAGCCCAGGCTTGGGTATGCACAGAAGTTTCTTAGGCAGGGAATAAAGAGGAAAAGTCTAGTGAATAAGAGAAGCTCTCCAGAGTCAGGAGCCAAGAGAGAGCACAGAACTGTAGGGGAAATATAGGGTCACTATGGTGAACTATATGAGAACTATAAAAGAACTACAGGGAAAGTATAGGAGAACTCTAGGGGAACTCTAAGGGAAGTATAACTTATCCCATATGGCAAGGACAGAAGTGTTTCTTGGAATGGCAGATAAAAAGGCTGGAAGGAAAAGCACAATATAGACTCCAACAAGAAATACAACATGTTGAGGATTTCGTATATTCTGATGCTGGGAATGGAAGGACCTTAGGCAAAGAGGTAACACAAACACCTCTGTGTGTACAGTAATGGACTGGAGGAGATAGGGCGTGACCCCAACTGATGTCAAGGGAAAATGGGTAAATTGTTTTCAGAAATCATAGTAACAAATGACACAAAGAGAGAAGACAGAGAGGAAGGGAAGGAACCTAAAGATAGCCAGAAAATGAAATCAACACAACGTGTACTCCCCTGCAGTAACACCTTTCTCCTCTAGCAGATCATAAGGTCCAGGGGCGTATCTTATTCATTTTGTGTACCCAAGTGCACAATAAACAAAACTCAGGAAATACTGGCTGACTTTGTGTCCTTTGTAGGGACATGGATGCAGCTGGAAACCATCATTCTTAGCAAACTATCACAAGAACAGAAAACCAAACACCGCATGTTCTCACTCATAGGTGGGAACTGAACAATGAGATCACTTGGACTCAGGAAGGGGAACATCACACACAGGGGCCTATCATGGGGAGGGGGGAGGGGGGAGGGGGGAGGGATTGCATTGGGAGTTATACCTGATGTAAATGACGAGTTGATGGGTGCTGACGAGTTGATGGGTGCAGCACAGCAACATGGCACAAGTATACATATGTAACAAACCTGCACGTTATGCACATGTACCCTAGAACTTAAAGTATAATAATAACAAAAAATAAAAAAATAAAAAAATAAAAAGAATCACAACCTCAGTGGCAAAAAAACATTCCAGGGGTAGAAGAGTAAAATGAGGTTCTTTAAATTAACAGACTTAAACCCCAAACCCTAGACAAAGAATCCATATTTACAATGGAGACTAACAGGGAATATAAAATAATGTTTTAGAGGTTCTGTGTGTCATCAGCCAGCAACACTGCCCCAACTCATCATGACTGTGGTAGGCAGAAAAAGGGCCTCCAAAGATGTCTACATCCCAGTCCCCAGAATCTGGGACTATGTTACCTTACACGGCAAAAAGGAGTTTGCAGATATGATTAAAATAAGGATCTAGAAACAGGAAGATAGGCTGGATTATCTAGGTTGGCTACATGTAATCACAAGGCTCTATTTATGAGGAAGGCAGAAGGGTCAATGCAAAGGAAAGATAACAGAAGCAGAGGTTGTGCCGATGGGCTTTGAAGTGTGAGGAGTGTGTCACAAGATCAAATATGAGGGAGGTCTCTAGAAGCTGGAAAAGGCAAGGACCAGATTCTTCCCAGAGCTTTTGGGAGGAACCAACCCGGCCATCAACTTACTTTAGGGCTTCTGACATGCAAGACAGTAAGATGATGAAGCCACGAGGTTTGAGTTAATTTCTTACAGCAGCAATAGGATGCCAATACGGTGATCATCTGAGAAACTAGAAGCCCTGTGGCTTTCTGAAGGTGTCCAGGGGTTGTGCATCTTGATTTGTCAGAGGTGCATAAGCAAGTCTTTAAGATCATGTTGGGTCACTGAAGTAGAGTACTCCAGTTTGGAATCATGAGCTAGAATAGCAGCCTGAAGACAGTAACCATGGAGGCACCCCATAGGATGAATGAAATGAGTGAAGGCCAGACCAGGAAGGCATGAAGAGACAGAAGAGCCACAGGGGCAGTGAGATAACAAAACAGAAGAAAGAAATGGGAAAACATGCAGTCTACACTGGAGAAGAGCAGGGGAATGACTGTGTGAAGATAGAAAATCAGAAAGAATGAGGAAAGCTGGGTGAGGCAATAGGAGAGGAAGCATGGGGAGGAAAGGACCAGGCAGGGCAAGGATGGGGAGAGACACAGAAACGAGGAGGCCAAATGACCCAACACACAGAAAGATGTGATCCACGAGGGAAAAAGATACGAGCCTTCAATGACGTTATTAGTTTCCTTTGAAATCCTGACACGTACACATTCACAGACCCCTCCTTGGTTCTTAAAGCAAAAAATGTGTCAGATGCAACAGCAACATCAGGTTCTCTATCAGCCCCATTCTGAGAAGACATGCGTAATGGCAGCAAATGCACTGTGGGGCTAATGGAGAAGAAATGAGGGGATGTCCTCAAAGTAATGCATGGGGAGGAGAAGGGAGGAGAGAGACCTCACCCTCCACTTTGTTAGCGTTGATGCAGTGCAGGAAATGCTACCCCAAAATAGGGCACCTTGGCATACTGAGTATTTTAAGCTGAAAGAAGCTGAGAAAACCACGGCATCAGAAAGGTCATGCTGACCATCTTCCCCCCGCGCTAGCAACAAAGCAGGACACAGACACTGAAATTCCACTTGCCCCTTTCTGCCCTGAGATGGGCTAGGAAACTCAGAGAGGTCACTCTCTGACTTCCTCCCTCCATCCTCCCCTAATGGCCTTCATGTGGCAGGTATCCTGCCCTGTATCTGGAGGGCAGGAATGTCACACAGGCCACAGAGATTCTGAACAAACAGGCCTTGTTCAGTGCACCCTGTTTATTACCATCAGATCCTGCCCTTTTGTCCCTCAATCACACTTCCACGCAACTGTTCGTAAAAACACAGTTTTCTCAGAGTCTTCTGGTCTTCATTTTCTGAAGGCTCCTGTGTCATGTAAAACTTGTATTAAATAATTTTCTCTTTTTTTTAGACGGAGTCTTGCTCTGTCACCCAGGCTGGAACGCAGCAGCTCGATCTTGGTTCACTGCAACCTCCGCCTCCCGGGTTCAAGCAATTTTCCTGCCTCAGCCTCCTGATCAGCTGGGACTACAGGCACCTGCCACCACAACCTAATTTTTGTATTTTTTAGCAGAGATGGGGTTTCACCATATTGGCCAGTCTGGTCTTGAAATCCTGACCTTGTAATCGCCCGCCTTGGCCTCCCAAAGTGCTGGGACTACAGGTGTGAAACACTGCACCCAGCCGTATTAAATAATTTTTTATGTGTTTATCTTGTTAATCTGTCTTTTGTTATATGGATTTCAGCCATAAACCTTGAGATGGGTGAGGAAAAGGTATTACTTTCCTTCTTCCAGTGTCGAACCATATTGCTTGGAGCATGAGGAAATGAGGATGCACAGTGTTCAGAGTCACTGGCAAAGCACCAGGCAATGTCTCCTATGATAGCTCAGTGGACACGAGGAGAACAAGATGGGACAACTGCCAGGAAGATCAGGTGGACTAGAAACGTGCAAGTGACCAGAGTCACAGCTGCTTGTCGGCACCAACGCTGACGTCTGTTTCCGGTGCCTTGACACAAGGCTATTTCCTCATCCCTGACTTCTCCCAACATGTGTATTCCTGCCTTTGATAGTCATAGATGTGCTTCTCAAATGTACAGGTGACAATAAATAAGCACATAAATTAACAAAAAGGGATGGAAAAAGATATCTACAAAGGCGAACAACAAATTAAAACAAGATAAACATCAATAAAAATAAATGTGCATCTGATGCTTCCCTGTAAAACCAGACTTTGTTAAGTGGATAGAGTTCTGATTTAGCATCATCTTCATCATTAAAAGATACATAACAATTGTGGAGCAGGTTTTTGTCTAAAATCCTAATTCAATTTTCAGTTGTGTTAATGAAGTATCTGGAGAGATGGTCCCTCCCGTCCCTGTCCCAGCACACAGCATTCCATTCAGTGTCTCAGGCTTTTGGCAGAGCATATGAAAAGCAGACTTGTTCAGAGGACTGTGGACTAGACAGTGAAGAAATCCTCTGGTCCACAGTTAGGGAACTGAAGAAGGGGAGGAGCCGGAGACCAGGCTAGCCAATAACACGGCTGGCTAAGAATGAGGGGGAGAGGACAACCATCTTCCAGCATGGAAAGGACAAGCACATAAAACAGGAATGGGATGTGAATGTCTGGGCCACAGGGAGCTAGTACAAGTCACCAGTACTTACTTATCTGAAATCCTTGGAGTAAAATGTGGTTCAGAATTCAGATTTTTAATTTTATTTTATAAAGGCATCTGTACTGCATATTCTTTGACACCCCAAGGAGAGTCTGAGACAGCATTCCATAATTCCTAGGTTTTGATATTTCTGCATCAAAACCTAGGAATATTGACTTTAAGGAGGAAAAACCAGAGACCCTAAATAGCTTCACATCCATTTAGGTCAGGTTTGGTCACCAAATGAATTACAAAAATGGGCAGGTTTTGCTACTAAATTAGATATGGAAACTTTCTGATTATAGATTTTGGAGTACAGGCTAAGGTACTAAGAATGACCGCCGAGAAGGCACACACCCAGTCCTCCCATCCTCAGGCACTCCCAGTCCCACTGTGTCATGGCCGCACTGTGCCGGCTGACTCAGTCCCACCATGTGGGCTCCTGACTGTTCTTTCCAGCCCAGGCTTCCTCCTTCCTTGAGACCTCTTCCTCCTCCTAGGATGCTTCCCTCCCACCCACCCCCAGAGCCAACTCCATCTCCTTCCAGGGACTGCTCAAATACATCTTCACTGAAGCCTAACCTGATGCCTAAATTCCAAACTGAAACATGCTCCTACTTGGCACCACCTAGCTATTCCTTTACGAGTGCCACTGACCTCTTCCTAACATGCTGCATAATTCTCTTACTTATCATAGTTGCTGTCTATCTCCCCTACTAGAATACAAGTCCCATGAAGGCAGGGATCCTTGCCAGGTTCTTATTGCTCTAACTGTAACATATCAACCATGCCTCGTACATCCTGGGGAGGACTGGTGGTGATATTAAAAGTGATTCGGGCATTGAACGAGTGACTAAATCAATTGATTTTAGATGTCTTTTGGTCCCCAGATTCCATTCCCTAGACTGGAATTAAACTGGGAAGTGTGGGGAGTGATGGCCGGCTCCGATCTCTTTGCTGCAAGACAGATCCAGAAAGGCATGAGAGTTTTTGCCACTCCTGTCCTTCCCCCATGACAGTGACACCTGGAGAGGTCAATGTGTTCAGAACCTCAGGTACCACTGAGCATCTAGAAACCCACCGGGAACTTTTTGTTATTCTAGCAAAACAAAATGATGAAAATATACATCAGGTAGAGACAGCAAAATTGTCAGCCAGATTTTGCCCAATTTTCAGAAGAAAGAGGCAGCCCTGCCAAGCACTGGCGCTCTACATTCTTAATAACATGACAGAAGGACCATAAAAAATGAGGAAGGATGGGCATCGGACTGTTCTTCACCATATGAGAGTTCACTAGGAGAGACAGCCTAGGACACAATTGTTGGGAACAAAAACCTCAGACTCCATGCAAAGCACAGCGACCGAATGTCCTGGGTTGTTAAAGAAACCACTGACCCATCTTTTGTCCACTTAGTGAAATAACCATAATGATGATGCCTGAGAGGAGATATCTGACTGGGTTAAATACAGCTCTTTATAAAAGCAAGAGTATCTTCAAATGTGCGTATATTTCAATTTGAGCAGGCTAGAAAAAAGTACTGATAGTTATTTAAATTGGACTTACCACCTTCTTTATGCAATGGACTAACTCCAGGACTTCTAAATGAGCAGTAATTTACCAGCAAAAAGATACATGTTAAGTCTTTCAGAAATAATTTTGCAATAATCAGAGCAATGATTGAAAGAAATTGAGGTCTGGGAAGTTAGCAGCACTTGCAGCAAATTAATCAATCTCTGGCATTTTGGAGCTGCTCTGAGTGCACAGGCATCAAGGGGCTCCGAGCCAGTCCCCCTTCCTCAGACATAAGGTGGGGATTAAGCGGCACTTTCATTTCTTCAATAGTGAAAATAGTCTGTATTATCCAATTTTCAAATATGCCCATTTGTAAGATATTAAGATATCACCAATAACATCAGCAGGGCTTGGAGTAATTGTATGAAATATCTTACGCAAGCTAAATCCTGTATTAATTGAACATCTCAAAGAAGAATCTACCCTTTATACAGCCCATATGTTTTATTTTAATAATTAACATAGTGTTGACCTTTGATTTCTAGACCACAACCAAGTTAACCCAAATATTTATCAATCTGGAGTACTGTACTAAAACT
This sequence comes from Macaca fascicularis, assembly GCF_037993035.2. Taxonomy (NCBI): domain Eukaryota; kingdom Metazoa; phylum Chordata; class Mammalia; order Primates; family Cercopithecidae; genus Macaca; species Macaca fascicularis. Next base: position 76,394,223 of record NC_088392.1, on the reverse strand, counting down.
AAAAATTCTTACTTGTATCATCACATACTAGCAATATATATTGACAAGTACACTTTACATTGGCTAATGAATATACAGATAGCCAAAATAATATACAGATATCCAAAGTTATATCCTATTATTATTGGTATATTCAAGAAGAATTTGAATAGGGAAATTTAGAGCTTCATTCTATTATTTAAGACACAGTTCATTTCATGATATATCCATAATAGTTGAATAACATTATTTAATAAACCTGTATTTAAATGTTATCTAGAAGTTAATCCAAATAATATAGAATATACATAATAAATGCAGTAACTAGAAATACCAGCAAAATTAGAAGTTCTTTAGTCTTAAAATCAAATATCCAACTGTTAACTGGGTTAACTTGGCCAAATCAAACTAAGGAGCTCAACACTGACAAACTTTTTTTTACATATTTAAAGGTTCAAACCTTTGCAAAACTAGGTCTCAAGCCAGTTCACTTTTAAACTGTAATTACAGCACTCTAGTATGGGCAGAGTGGCAGTGCCTGCGCTACCTATCAAACATGATCTAAAAGATCAGGCTAGTCATTAACATGCCTGGTTAATAACGTCACTTTTCCTTAGTCAATATGCCTTAAAATATACAACTCTTCTGAAAACATAGTTGAAAAAGGATAAAGATGTAAGATAAAGGAGGTTAAAATCCCTACAGTTTTGAATTTGCATAGGAATTGTCAGTGTGCACTCAGGGCACAGTTTGTCTTTAAATGTGTGTATGTGTGCATACCTAGGTATCCTAGCTCTCTCCAATGAGAAGATCCAAAAACAATAAATAAAATAAAGTAGTAATGAGCACCTCCATGCTAAGACTGTAACTTCTAATGGCCATTTCCCACAGAAAAAGAACCAGGATTCCCTGGAAAAATGGCCAATTCTAGGTCTAAAGTAGAAAATGGAAAATATACACCCAGAGTATGTCATCACACCAGAAAGCAAAGAAGCTCCCTGAGATGGGCCAGGACAGGAGTCACCCATGCAGAGTAAGCCCCACTGGAAGGCTGGGGAAGACATCAGCAGCAATAAAGATATTACGTACAATGGACTGAAACCCATCAAATGTGTTCACACATACAAGCTGATGACAAAGATGCTGATGATGACAACAACAACAATAATTATAACTACCTTGGTCACTTTTAGGTGATGATAGTGAGTGACTGATAGACCCAGACCATTCTGCAACTCCTAATGAATTAATCAACCAAGGCAATGATCATCAATGGCTGATAATGTTATGGGATCCTTGGGGTGTTACTTTGCCACCCGGAAACCTCTGTGGCCAGTGGTACCTTTACCTGAGTTTTGCTTGGGCCCAGTGGGCCCACTTGGCCTGGAAGGCTGCACTCGGCTGACACTACCAGCCTGGATTCCATGCCTGCCAAGGGCAAGTGGAGAGATGAGGGGTGTGTAAGTGAGCAAGCATGGGATCTGGCCACTGCACACAGTCAGGCACACCAGCTGTGGCGGAATGGGCAGCTCCAGGTGTCGGCATGGGCACCAGCTCCCTGCAAGCAGCTTCCAAGGCTGGCAATGGGGAACGTGGTGGCACCCAGAAGCTTGAGACACCAGGAACTGCAGAGCCACAAAGAGGGTGCCACAGCCCTGGCCCAGGGAGCTTCTAGGTCTGGGCTCCCTGAAGGGCTACAGGTCTTCTCTCCTTCTCTCTTTCTTATCACCCACAATGTGGCGAGCAAGGAGTGTGTTTCAGCCCTGCTTGTGTTATAGCCCTTGCAGCCCCGCCATTTGGTAGGTCCCGAGTTGTTGTCCTGTGTCCAGGAAGAATGAGGTATGCAGACAAGTGGAGGGTGAGTAAGGTGAACAGGAGCTTTACTGAATGACAGAATAGCTCAAAGGAAACCCACAGGGGTCAGCTCCACTCCACAGTGAGGGTGTCCCAACAAGTGTTTAGCTCTCAGAAGAGAGCAGACCCTTGAGTGGGTAGCTCCTCTGTGCAGGGAGGTCATCAGTCAAGTGCTCAGCTCTCAGTGGAGAGGAGACCCTGGAGTGGGTAGCTCCTCTCCCCAGGCAGGTTGGCTTGAGTGCTCAAGTCTGGCTGAGTCCATGGATTTTATGGGCTTCAAAGTGGAGGAAGTGTGTGTTGATCGGTTCATGGGTGGCCATGGGTGGGCACAAAAAAAAAAAAACCACCATAATTTTCCACTCCTGGACTGCAGGACTGACAGCCTGGCTCCCAGCCTTCAGGCCTTCCCTGGCTTGAAGGTGGGACTTCACTGGGAAACTCCTCCATCTGCCCTGGAGCCTGTCTGCCTCCTGCTGTTCATGGCACCCAGGCTGTTCATACCGAGGGGCACCTGCAGGTCAGTGCCAAACTGCCCTCAACAACCCCTCAGACTTCCTCCCATGCTTGTCAGTGCCTAAAGTCAGGAAGGGGCTGAGGCGGCAGGAGGCTGGCATGTCAGTGCTGCCCTGGGCGCACACACACCCGGCTGGGTTGCGACAGCACCTGTGTTTGGCTTCAACTTTGCTCCAAGACTGGAGCAGGCACTGGGAGCAGGGAGAGGCCAGGCAGTGGGAGCAGGCACTGCCAAGCCTGCAGGGGCAGGGGTGTCTTCCTGGGTCCCTGAGAGTGCAAAGATGCCCAGTCCACAGCCATGGCTGGGTGGCTGCAGCTGCGCCTGGGAGGGCAGGGCTCCTGCCTGCTCCCAGCCTCTAAGAGCACAGGGATGCCAGATCTGCAGCCACGGCTGGAAAGCTGCAACTGCACTCAGGGAGCATGAGGTTCCCGCCCTGCCAACTCAACAGCAGGTGGGGCTTCTACCTGTTCCCAGTTCCCGCTGGCCCCATGGAGCAGGCAGCACCAACCATGGCCATCTCTGCCTTCCTTTCTCATGCAATACCCTCGGATACTTGGAAGCAAGAAGAGCAAGTGAACCTTCTGCTGAATATGAGAAAAGATGAAAGAAGGCTTTCCCAGAACATATGGTTTGTAGGCCCAAAGGAAGCAGACCTTAACATTAGTGGAGATGCCTTTCCTTCTCTTCTGCCCTCCAGACTGACACCACTTGACCAGTAGTTTTAAAAGTCCAATTTCAGACACCAGGTGTAATTTAGGGTGGAGGGTGGGAGGCGGGTGAGGGTTGAAAAACTACCTATCAGGTACTATGCTCGCCACCTGGGTGACAAAACCACTTGTACACCAAACCCCAGCAATACAAAATCTACCCATGTAACAAACCTGAGTATGTACCCTCTGACCTAAAATAAAAGCCGGAAAGAAAAAAATAAGAAGTCCAATTTCAAGTCGAGGCCAGGAGACCTCAAGGTTGCTATGGAGGAAGGGGCTCTCTACTGCCCCACCTGTTCCTGCCACATCCTATAGCACCTGCTGCTTACATCTCTCTTTGGCTGAGTTAGATAATATCACAAAGGAAAATTATTAATATTTCTTCTAGAGTATCCCTAGACACGTTATACTGTTTCATCAATAGAAAAGAAATCTTTATTTTTAAATAAAGGTAATCCAAAATCATACTAAGTTAAAACATACAGTATACACCTAAAGGTTTTCAGTAGCTTCAGTCTGATTGTTCAGTATGATATTACATAAATATACTTAACTGACTAAAACAATAATGGATGTGATTTTAACTACCCAAAATTTCTGAGAGCAAATGGTCCCCATAGCAACTAAAGACAGTCCTCCTTTATGCATTTCTAGTATTTTCTGGGATGCTAAGTGATGTTAAATTTATGCTTTAATATATATGGCATGAAATACCCAAGTTAAGCTTGTGAAGGGAACCATAATTTTAATTCTTTTCATATCATTTTGTGGCTTTTATACATAATAACAAAATTGTTCTGAAATAGTTGCTTTTTTTCCTTATAATCAACAAATGAAACTAAAAGCCACCTCAAAAGGTTGACCAAAAGCCTATATCCATAACACGAAAGCCAAGGCAACATTGCATACATACAAAAACAACTTTAATTGTAAATTCTGATCAATGCTATGGTTTAAATTACTACACGATACTTATGAATTCATGAGGAACTATCTACGTCTTTTTCTGCAGTACCAAAGATGCATTATGGTTACGTTACAACATAGATGGCCTGGTTCAAATTCGAGCACTGCGACGAGCAATGCCCCATTGGAAGAGTCGTTACAACTTTCTAAGCCGGCCAGGCGCGGTGGCTCAAGCCTGTAATCCCAGCACTTTGGGAGGCCGAGACGGGCGGATCATGAGGTCAGGAGATGGAGAACATCCTGGCTAACACGGTGAAACCCCGTCTCTACTAAAAATACAAAAAAACTAGCCGGGCGAGGTGGCGGGCGCCTGTAATTCCAGCTACTCGGGAGGCTGAGGCAGGAGAATGGTGTAAACTCGGGAGGCGGAGCTTGCAGTGAGCCGAGATCCGGCCACTGCACTCCAGCGTGGGCGACAGAGCGAGACTCCGTCTCAAAACAAACAAACAAACAAACAAACAAACAAAAAACAACTTTCTAAGCCTCAGCCACTTCTTCTATAAATGGACACATAATAAAATTCTTGTAGGGATCAATGACAAAAAATGCCTGAACATCACCTACCACAGTAACTAGCACACAGCAGCGCTCAGTAAATGTAGCTGCAATTACTTTATTTCAAACACCCCTGTTGAAGTCAGTAATATAAATACTATTCATACAATTTTTAATTTATTCATTCAGAAGTCAAATTCTATGGTAGATCAGTGAAACTGTTCCCATGAAAATCACTGTAGGTTATAAAAATATCAAGGTTTCCCTCTTTTCTCTCAGAAAAAGGTCTAAAATTATCTGAGCTAAAAAACAAAATGTGAGCAATTCATTAGACTGGAGAAACATAATTTTTTCATGATTGTGTAGCTCATACCCAGCTTGGTGGAATTATATGTCAAACTCTCAAAGCAAAAAGAAAAAATCAATTTCTAGGCCAACAGCTAAGAAACCGTTAATTCTAAGTAGTTTTTTTTTAATGAAAATTAAACTCCTCAAAGTAAGAGCTCAAATGGAATTACATTCTTTACAAAAAGTGGATGGGGTACATTTAATTCATCTATTACTATGACACAGGTATTGCCATTGTGCAAACTCAAATGGAATATCCTTATTACACGTATATTTCTTATGTTCATGGAGATCATGGGAAAAATAAAGGTGTATGTCTATAATGTTTAATGTGGATGCTATGGCAAGAAAGTTTTTAAAGGAAGAATTAAGGAAGAAGTTATAATTATGACAGAATAAGAAAACCTAGGCAAAGGGCACAAGAAATGAAGGTTTAGGAAAGATGACATATTGACCATATTGGCTTCTAAAATTACTCCAACATATGCGTGTTTTTATTCATCAGTTTTTGCAACTTTGCATGATATTTGCTATATATCCTGAAGCAGCAGAGGCACCACTACGTTCTATGTATTGCTCCTCTCATCAAAGACCATCCTCTGAACAGGAACTGTAGGCCTAAAGCAATCATTCCAGAGAGAAACGACTTCCTCTGTGCTTGTTTTCCTGTTCTAACTACAAATCTACTTTTGATGCCCACCTGAAGGAGCTACACGATTTGTTTGGGTAGTCAGTAAGCCCCATGCATTAGTAGGTATTCACTGAGCATTTTGCTATGTGACAAGTAGTAGTCTGGGTCCTCAGTTGTAGCAGTGTTTTTAACAGCATAGCAGTCCCCCCTGTTCCATGGGAGATACATTTCAAGACCCCTAGTGGATGCCTGAAAACATGGATAGCTTCTGTCATGTCTTGCACACACAAACTTAATGCCTCCTTGTACCTCTTAACTAAGCACTTACCACGCACTGTGGCTGTAAACTTTTGCAGTCTGAGGTACAACAGCAAAACTAGAACGAATTTCTTTTTCCTTCTTCACAATTTCAGGTATAGAAAATTCCTTCTTACTGTAGATCTTAGCAAGCAGTGCATACAATTTTTTTTCTTTCCTTATTAAGTTGAGCACTTTCACCTTCTCACTTAAAGGAAGCACTTGATGCCTTCTCTTTGGCATATCCAGATTGCCATTATCACTACTCCTGTGCTTTGGGGCAATGGTTAAGTAAAGTAAGTGTGACCTGAACACAAGCACTGTGATCCTGAGACAGCCTATCTGATAACCAAGACACCTCCTCAGTAACTAGTGGGTGGGTAGTGGGATTTGTTGGACAAAGGGATGATTCATGTCCTCAGTGGGACAGGGTGGGAAGAGGAACTTTTCATCGTGCTGCTCAGAATGCTGCACAATTTAAAACTTATGAATTGTTTATTTCTAGAATTTTCCATTTGACATTTTTGAATGACATTTTCATTGACTACAGGTAACAGAAACCATGGAACGTGAAAATCTCAGATAAGAGGGTACTACTGTACTTTAAAGTAACATCATCTGATTTCCTTTTCTATTGGATGAACTAATGCATATTATGGAATAATTTTAAAAGGTTATTCCGGTACATTACTTACAATAAATGCCAAGCTCTGCTAGCTAAACAGTAAAACTCTCAATTATATTGTGCTATGATGGATTTCAAAGTTCTAAATTCAACACAGGTAAATCACAGTAAATCTGAGACTATCAGGTTAAAAGGCTAATATCTGAGATGCAAGATAATTCAGTGAAGAAAAATGTCCAAGAGAAAAAATTCATGCATTTGTAAATAAATAACACAATACTTGTACGTAAGTATAAACATGTACATATATATAGACATAAACATATTAGACATATAAAACTGACTTTCACTAATAAAATGGAGTTAACTATAATAAACATAAAAACCGGATGTACAACTGCACAAAAGTTTCCTACATTTTCTGGGCCTCTGTTTTCTCGTCAATAAAATTAGGAATTTAATTTAAAGATTGCTCCAAATTCAGGTTACATAATTGTGTAATTTTAAAAAGTAAGATATTTAAAAATGGTAGGGACTTCTAACAACTGTGAGAAAGTGGTTATTTTCCAGGTTTCCACTGCCAACTGCTATTCACTCAACATGCGCACCTCACATCCTAGCCTGATCAAAGATCCTGTTCATCCATTGTTGAAAAGACATCACGCCTCCCTCCCTGTCTTCCGCTCTTTGTCCGGGAGGCAGAACTTTTGTATTTCCCACCAACCCTGAATGTAACATGGTTGCTAAGAAGAGTAAGGAACGCAGGAACTTCCACAATGATTACAAGAAATAAATTAAAGAGCAGAAGTTACAAAAACACCAAAATGGGACCACAGGCAGGGAAGAGGAAGGCAGTGGCCCCCATGCCACAGATCTTACAACTGCACATGCATGAGTCATCTATAGGTACATAAACACTAGCTAGCATTAGTTATCACCTTCATTTACTGGAAAGTATTATAAACAGGAAGTCCTGAGAGAAACAAGCAAATGTAGACAAATAATATTTGGAATACTGAAGAAAGAACAATAAAGGCTTTAATACAACCATACATGGCTTAAAGGTCAGTGACTACATAAAAAATATACAACCTCAGAAGTTGCCCATCAGCAAACAGAAGTTATTTATTTTTATTTATTTATTTATTTTTGAGACGGAGTGCAGCAGCACAATCTCGGCTCACTGCAACCTCCGCCTCCCAGGTTCAAGCAATTCTCCTGCCTCAGCCTTCTGAGCAGCTGGAACCACAGGCATGTGCCACCGCACCCAGCTAATTTTTGTGTTTTTAGTAGAGACAGGGTTTCACAATGTTGACCAGGATGATCTCGATCTCCTGACCTCGTGATCCACTCGCCCCACCCTCTCAAAGTGCTGGGATTACAGGCATGAGCCACTGCAGCCAGCCACGACAGTATTTTTAAAAGTATAAAAGTGTACAGAAAGTATAAAAAGAAAATCCCAAATTCCATTTTCTCTTTTCAGTATTTTTTATATATATATATATACACACACACACAGAGTATATGTATACAGACTCTGAGATATTTTCAAAATGTGGGCTCAGAAAGTGATCAGAAAGTTGACAGAAAAAATTACGGTAATATTTTGGGTGCTTGAATGATTTCCACAAATACATTTAATTTTAGTATCTCACACTGTTGCAGTCCGTGTTTATATGAATAGATTGCCATATCCGATAGCATATCACAAGTATCTTCAAGAACTGCAGTGCATATAGGTTTTTCAATACAATAAAAGAGTTCTACAGATGTTGTGTTCCTACCGTCTGGAAAATTTTTTAAAGTATTTTACAGCTGTAATGATAGATGTGCTCACATACTGGGTCTTATTCTTTTGTTCAGTGTTCTAGAAAAAGCAATCCCACTCAGCAACATAACCTGTGTGGTCCACAGATGAGATGAAGAAAATATAAACAGATGGGACACATCTGTTAATCATAAACATTTCTTCATTAGTGTCATCATCAGATTTATTTATGTTATGTTATTGTCAAAGACTCTGACAGGGATTATATTTAATCTAAACTAAAAAAAAATCAAAACCTTGGCCATTTTTCACAGGTATGGATCAATATGACATGCAATACATATAAACATTATTTTCTATGGTCAGGATGGCACCTTGATACTAACGATGTAATACTGGTCACACCTAAATTCTTCTATCAAAGCATAAGTGCATAACGCCTATTCACCTACCTTCCAAATACAAGAAGACGGTAGAGTGGAATTACTTAGAGGTGAAATAAAAGTAAATAAACAGAGTTGTACTATTACCAGCTATGCCATTTTTCCTTGTGATCCAGGAGAATTCTATACTTCCAACTCTTCTTCTATAAAACAGATAAACCACCATGGGATACAACCATGAAACTCTGTGCAGAATGCCTATTGTGGGCCTCAGAGGACTTCAACACAAGTAGTAAAAATTATTGTAAATAGGTCGGGCATGGTGGCTCACCCCTGTAGTCCCAGCACTTTGGGAGGCCGAGGCAGGTGGATTGCTTGAGCCCATGAGTTTGAGACCAGCCTAGGCAACATGGTGAGAACCTGTACAAAAAATTAGCCAGGCATGATGGTGCATGCCTGTAGTCCCAGTTACCCAGGAGGCTGAGATGGGAGGATCATCTAAGCCCAGGTGGTCAAGGCTGCAGTGAGCTGAGATCATGCCACTGTACTCCAGCCTAGGTGACAGAGTGAGACTCTGTCTCAAAAAAATATTGTAAACGATTATATTCAAAAACACCAAAGTACCCCCAAACAAAGATGTGTTATTAATTTCTAAATATTGTCTCACTCTTGAGAGAGATTCGAATCACAGAAAAACCTAAAAATATGTTTTTTCTTCAATCTTCTGGGTGGATATCAGGATTATTTTGAGGACCTAAATGAGTTTACATGCAGACCTGGTCCATGATGAAAGGTTTACATGTCTCCACAACCTCTAAAGAATGGCCTGAGAAAATGTTTGAGGGGGAGTGAGGGGTCCTAGGCAAGAGGGCAGGAAGGGCTCTGCCAAACCAGCATCTGCTGAAACCCCTCATCACCACTGGAAACTGCTTTGTAAACATATAGATTAATAGAAACTACACTTGCAGGTGAAGGACACAGGTCTGATTTCATAAGCTATTAATAAAATAAACATTTGCCCACAAAACGCCTACCCAACCAGGAAAAATAAATTATTGAACAGTAAAATTATTCTAACATCACAAAGACTCACTAACCAAATGGTGTCCTGATTCCAGGACAAAGTAAGTTTCAGTAAAAAGCTCAAAGTCACAACAGTTCTATCTGTGTCATCTTCTTGACAGTGCAGTGTAGAAAGCAGCAGTGCAATAAATGGTCACCGAAGACAAGAGGGGTCAGAGAGGACTGAGCAAGATAAAAAGAAAGGCATTAAGGGACTGACTGTGAAAACAACTACCAACACTATCGTTCAAATCTAATGAGAAAAAATTCAAAGATCAATACATGGAAAATTAAACATCAGGGTCAAATTGAGGCAACTGAATACAGGAACCAGTTCTACGCTATGTCTGCCTTCTGTCTTTCCTGATTTGGAATGTGTGTTGTATTTTGCTTCACACTAGTAATTTCCAACCCTGGGTGTACACTGGAATCACTTGGAGAGTCTTTAATAAATCATTGCATGCTGGGCCCCAATCTAGACCAATTAAATGAGAATCTGGAAATAGGAAAGACATTTGTGAAAAAAACCAAACCAAACCAAAACAAAACCCTTCTGAGTTGTTCTATAGTAGAGTCAGGGCTGAGAACTTTGCAGTTAGACCCTTTTTTTTAAACTCCAAAATTGTAAGTAGCTTTCTCCAAACCACATGACAAATTATCTTTAAAACAAAGTTCCTGAATGTATAGGAAGTAGCGAAAGATTTCCAACCCAAATAAGTGCTCAAGTTTAAGTAGGAGTACACCAAGTCCAGGACATCTGCAAAAATAAAAAGAGCAAATCATGTCCTCACAAACATGTACATTCTTGGGAATATCTAAGATGACTCTGTTGAGGAAAGAGTTTAGACTTAATATAGTATTTATATTATATTCTCTAGACTTAATATAGTGTTAATATATTCTCTCAAGTAATATTATCATAAATATTATAAGCAAAACATATTTTTCCACAAATAATTAAGATTTCTAGAAATAAATCAAAGGAACAAATAGTTTCATTTTTATAAGGTGCTTAATACTTTGTGGAAAATGTCAATAAGATGTTCGTCTCATCAGTTACCACAGATGGCCAATCTTGACTGTGTTTGATACCAATAGCCATTATCTGAGAAAACAATTCTGAATCCTAACATCAAGAGTTTAAAACAACTGGGAAGTGGATTAGAAAGAGATAAAGAAATTGAATACTGAAGACAGTTTTCACAAGCTGCAAAATGTTCTTAAGTTAACAGTTACAAAACTTCTACAAAGAAGAAAGTAAAGATGAACTTGGAATATACAATATAATCCTCTGCATACACTTCCTGGCCAGCAATGTCTCTAAAAGGGACAGTAGGATATGAAAAAAGAGAGTGACACGGGGCAGAGGGGTGGAGCATCCTGACAGAAAACAAGAAGTCTCTCCAAAATGCATTTCCCATCTGACAATCCATTGCTGATTAATCTTGGGACAGTACCTTCACGTATCTCCCATTTTCCCCAGAAACAGAGGAATAAAAATACTACTGGGCTGCACGCAGCGGCTCACACCTGTAATCCCAGCACTTTAGGAGGCCAAGGAAGGAGGATCACTTGAGGTTAGGAGTTTGAGACCAGACTGGGCAATAAGGGAGAATCCATCCCTATAAAAATGACAAAATAATTACTCAAGCATGGTTGCATGTGCCTGTAGTACCAGCTACTTGGGATGCTGAGGCAGGAGGATCACTTGATCCCAGGAGGTTGAATGAGCCGTGATGTTACCATTCTACTGCAGCCTGGGCAACAGAGAGAGACCCTGTCTCTAAGACAAATATAAAACAAAGCAAAGAACTACTGATCTACATTGCAGTGATTAAAAGGAATAAAGGATTTAAAAATTGTACACAGAGTGTCACACAAAGTCACCCATCACAATCATAATTACACTGCGAGGCATGACAGGAGGTGGAGAGACAGCACGTGCAGAGACAAGGCCAGCACGCATAATGGAGTGGAAGCCGGTGTGGTGTGGAACACAACCGCGTACACAGAAGGGTTAAAACCCAAAGGACAGTTCAACTCAGTAGCAAACTAAAAATAAATAGATAATACTTTTTTTGAAAACAGAAACCCACACAAAACAAAACAAGGAAGCATAAGGACAAAAATCAACACCACTCAACATGAAAAATGAGCAGCCTCCAGATTAATGCTTAAAAGGAAGAAACAAGAATGCAATTGGAGAATACTAAGGTGAGGGAAACCTCAAACCTGGAGCTTAGAGAAGTGGGTGGCATTCTGGTTAGAAGGGACAGGTAATTTAATCCCACTCATTCTGTCAGGATTCTTGAGAGCATGGATCTATCCATGCAACCCTCTGCCATGCAAAACACATATGGTAGAATTTGAATAAATATAAAACAAGTCACACAATTGATCATTACACCAAAAAATTTAATTAAAAACTCAAAATATGTATTATTAATTTCTAAGTTTAAGCTTACAGTTTGGAAATGCAAATGACAAAAAGGGCTATGAAGTGCAGTGTGGTGTGTGTGTGTGTGTGTGTAAGAGAGAGAGAGAGATTCTTTAGATTTTTCTCAAGAGGAGGACTTAGGAGAAGGGTGCTACATTTTGTAATTTAATAAACTGCCATATAAGTCATTTGACCATCAGATCTTCCAAGCAAGATAACTAAGCATAAGCAAAGGGGAAAAAAAAGAAATTCACAAAAGGTGCATAAACAAAAATAATTAGCTTTTATAGATTACTAAGTAATCTGGCTACTTATTAACAAAGAAGGAGACTCTTATACTAGGATCTGAGTCTGTTTCTCTGGGTTCCTCCTCCAGGGTGAATGTATTCTTCCTGCTGGACTCTCATCAACAGATGAAAATGAGTTACTGTACCTGTAGCCAGAGCCTGTCTCCTGCCACGGTCCTGCCGATGGCACTGCACTGGAAGGTAGCAAATTGGCCGGCGTTAACTTCCACATTCTGAATCCGCAGGAAGTGAGGAGTCCTGGCTACATAAAGAAGAAAAATGAAAGATGTTAGAAGTGGCGATTTGTAACTAATGTATGTCTTCTTCAATCGACCTGCAATTTTTGGCCTTTCGATTTTGTTCACCTTGGGGAAAAAAAAAATGCTTTTGCTTATATGAGCTTTAAGTATTTAACATAATTTTTAAAAATATCATAAAAAGTTTTGGTATGTTGTATAAAAGAATAACAGAAAGCCAAGCATTCTGGAATAGAACGAAACAGAAAGAAGATATTTTATTGTTCCTGCTGTGCAAATTATCATAGCTCAGCAGTCTTCTTGTAATAACAAATCTGTATTAATAAAGATTAAACTGAAACCTAATTGATGTTTTGAACAAAAACATATTAGATATCTATACCAGCAACATGAAAAGAACAGTAAGAAGTTAAATGATGTTATCAAGGAAGCTTTTCAAGCCAAGTACACAGCTGTACATAATATATATTTTAATACCACTAACTGGTATGCAGCATTACTTATGTAATATTTTTCAGCTGCCAAAAATACTATTTCTTTAGACATGCTCTGTGAAATGATGCTGAGACTGCCATAGCATGGCAATGTTTGCTGATTCTTATTTCCAATTCAAGAACTAAGGATTCCAAATGGTGAACACCATTGTCTAGTAATGTACATTGTCCATATGGAACAGCTGTCGAAATAAAGGATTATTCCTACTTGGTAAGAGAAGCAATTTCTGCATCACACTGAAAACAGGTGTCCAGGAACTAGAATGATAAGTCAGGACTTAAATTTTATGAAAATTCTACTTTTAGGAAAACGTTCCCTTATTATAACAATGATAGAGTGAAAGAGTAACAAAGCGGCAAGGGTGGGCACAGAAAAGGAAGCAAAGAGTATAATCATACTTTCTGGGAGAGACAGATAAATCTGGATAATAACTAGAATACATCTGTTATGCCTTGCCAGCTTTTCCCCACTGCCAATGTGTCTTCAGCCATGTCTAGGCAGCTTCAAAAAAGGGTGCCCCACTACTGGGTAGCAAAAGATTACAAACTAGGGCTCGTATTAGCCTGGGCAGAACGTAATTAGGAATGGAAGTTGAGTTACTACCAAAGAACAAAGAAAAACTTAATTTAATGTCAAAAACACAGAGGAAAGCCCCATTATTAATTTGGAGGCCACTAATAATTCAGACAAAGTATTCATGATGCTCAGCATACAAAATATTCTAAATAACTTCCAATAAAGCAATATAACCATAGACCATTGTTTCTTAATACTAATATATTAACATATAACTCTATGATCTCTGCTTTTCACTGACTTAATCAAATTACCCCTTGCTCAAGAATAACATAATTCTGTGTTTTTAAAAGATCTCTGTAAAAAGTCCCTAAATGAATTTCTCTTTTAGTCTTTGTTCCTGAAATACTCAAAGACCCATTGTTTTTAGAAAATGGAACAAGGTAACCTTTATCGGGTACTTGTGCACCAGAAACTTTTCCACTGACTACTCACAAACGTTCTGTGAGGGAGATATTTTCTCCATTTCCAAGAGGGTGAACACTTGTGGGTACTTGGCTAGTAAGTGTCCAAAGAAGAACAAACTCCAGTATATCCAGTTCCAAACCCCAGGCTCGGTTTACGAAGCCACAGTGCTCTCCCCAGACTTCCCACCATCTTTGCCTTTCCTTATCTCTTCATCCCACTTGCAGTGGCTCCCCGGTCTGCCCACTGGAATTTTCAAGGTGTTTCTCAAACGCTGTTCCTTCCATGAAGCTTCTGCAGATTCGCTCACCTTGTGGTTAGGCCTTCTAATATCACAACAGCCACAGCACTTGATGCAACAGAACTTGATGGTGTCGCCTCACACTCAGCAAATACTCATTATCATCATTAAATTCATATTACTTAAAATTATTAAAACCATCCACCTATCCTTAAAGACTGTTCATTTTAGATTTCAATTTCTGTAGAATTCTACTCTCTCACTCTCATCTGACACTAATGAAATTTTTACCATATAAAAAACGTTATAATCATTATAATTTTAGGTTTACTTACACCACAAGTCCCCAACATGAATAGAGTTCACTAAAAATTTTAAGATTTGACTCAATTAATAGGAATATATTAGAAGCCAAAAGCTGTTTTCTTGTGAAGGAAATTTAAACAAATTTCTTCTAATAAATCCATTTTAGTACATGTGTCCTTAACTGGAAACATTAAAAAAAAATCCCCCATGAAATAATTCTAAGCATACTCCCAAAGCCATGCAAGCTGAAACTGGATGACTTGATATAACTTCAAAAGATTAATCACCATCACCATGTGGGCCCCTCAGAAAGCCCACTGGAATACCGGCCTCTTCCACATTCTGCTCCGGGAAGTAACCGTGGCTGTGACACTACCATCATCAATGAAGACGCTTCAAACCCAACATCCAGAAATCTCAATGGGCTGCCCTCTGGACTCAGAATCTGAGTTTATAGTTTGTTCCAACCATTATTCTTTGTTTTCTTTTTGTTTCCTTGCTCTAATCTAAATTCACTCTCTTTTATAGATCTCTTACCTTACAATTTATAACACAAATGTCTCTGCACAGCAATCAACCTACTTTCTTTTTTTGAAGGAACTTCTACATGGGGAAAATACGGGGACCCATTCATATCCCCAGAGTTGGTATGAAGATTATTTTAAAGTGAAAACATTTGGGCAAAAGAAGATGTAGAAAGAAATCTTATCTGAACTTCAAGTATTTGACTAAAACACAGCTTTCCCAGAAAAAATAGTTGCCATTAACTCCCCTATAAGGGAGGTACCTAATTCAGCTGCCAGGTAGACAAACTGCCTGTTGCCATTACCATCAAAAAGCCCAACAGAACTTTCTACATTTTCCCACTGAAGCCCTAAAACCACCCCCCAATCTTTTGTTAAATTTGGAATATAAATCTTTATCTCTGGGTATTTAGTGAGTTTTCCATTGCTGGGAACTCTGGCCTGCAAATGAGAAAATAAACTTTGCCTTTTCTGCATTTAATCTGTCTCTTTCAGTTAATTTGCAGGTCCCCAACCACTGGACCCAAATCAGAAAAGGAAAAGTTTTCCTTCCAATAATATCTAAGGACAATGCTTTGAAGACTTCATTCCACATGCTGACCAACCCCCGCCTTCCACCTCCCTGTGAGGTGTTAAATGCTGAAGTTATCCAGCACGCTAGAACAGTAGGTTCTCTCCCTGGTGCTGGTCTCTCCAGTGGATTTCCCAGACACCTAATCCTGCTCTCCTCCAGCTACAGGTTACTACAGCAAGCTAGGTGTCTAACACAAGGTGTCTGGGTGTGTAGCCATTTTTCATGATAACTTGGGTTAAAGGGATATTGCACTTGGGGCCACTATTCTAAAGTTTACCCCGCTGAGTTAAGCTGGTCAGTTCTGAGCCTGTGCTGAAGGGTTGTTAAATATTTATTTTCAGTATGACTCCTGGTGTATCGCAGCAGAATTATGTTACTAAAAGGTAGTGCTATTGGCACCCAGAAAGCAGAGGCTAGGGACACTGCTAAACATCCTAAAATGTGCAGGATAGCCCCCACCACAAACAATTAGCGGGTGCCAAAATCCCAGCAGCACCAAGGTTGAGAAACCCTAATATATATCATACATAAACAAGTTTACTGAAACATCCCCCATTATTGAACACTGACGTTTGCTTCCATTACATATAATACTAAAAGTTTTCATAATTAAAACCTTTACGTTTTCATAAATTAAACTATTAGAAATTACTAATAAAAAAAATGCATTTTTGCCAGTTCTGAAATGGTGGCATAGAAGCAAGTTGGCTTCACTCACTCCCACAAAAAATAAATAAATAAATATACAGCACAGAGATTATCACCAGCAATAGCCGAGAACTCAAATATGAGGATGAGACTATTCCAGGAGTCAGAGATACGAAAAATTTCTGAGCAGAGGGAAAAAACCAGACTTCAAGATCTGTGAAACCCCAACCCCCAATCTGCCCAGCAGAAAGTATCCGGAAACTTTCCTCTGACTCATAATTTTTACATTGGAAAAAATGAGGTCAAAGTGGGTAAACAATTTCCCCACTATTTTGGATTGCCTGGCAGGAAATCTGTCCCTTCCCCAACCCAAAGGAAGCATCGAGAGTGCCTGAAGGGATAAATATTCCTAAGGACAGAGACAAAGGTAGGGCTCAGCAGGACTGCTGCCCCAGCATTAGAAACTTTCTCTGTAACTTGGCCAAAGGGATGCCAAATCAGAGTGGCTGTTAAGCAGTACCTCACTGTAGGAGAATTGTTCATCCTTTCTGCACAAACCCTTAACCAGCCTTCCCACACTACCAGTACATCCCTTTGGGGACCCTGCAAATTCAGGGAAAGTAGCACTCTCATTGTTTCCTATAAATGAGGCAAACCTTGGCTTAAGGTGTCACTTAGTGCCAAAAATTAGGCAGTAACCTAGCAGAGGAAAAAAAGGGAAATCAACAGGTAAATTACAAAGAAGCTCTAAGCAAACATGTCCACTGAAAACCAAAACAAGCCAGACTGGGAAGACTGGAATAAATAACCAACCCTTTAGTACAAAGACATAGACATACATCCACAAGAAACAAAAACAAATGAGGAACCACAGCCTCTACAAATGGACAAAGCAAGGAACCTGTGACTGATTTGAACAAGATGGTGATATGTGAACTTTATAACCAAAAACTCAAAATAGCCATTTTAAGGAAATTCACTGATCTCTAACAAGCCACAGAAAAGCAATTCAGAAACTTATCAGAGAAAGTTAAAAAAAATTAAAAAATTTAAAAAAAAAACAGAAATCTTGAAACTAAGAAATACATTTGCTGAATTAAAAAATTCATTAGGGGCCGGGCGCAGTGGCTCACGCCTGTAATCACAGCACTTTGAGAGGCCAAGGAGGACAGATCACGAGACCAGGGGATCGAGACCATCCTGGCTAACACTGTGAAACCCTGTCTCTACTAAAAATACAAAACATTAGCCTGGCGTGGTGGTGGGCGCCTGTAGTCCCACCTACTCGGGAGGCTGAGGCTGGAGAATGGCGTGAACCCGGGTGGCAGAGCTTGCAGTGAGCTGAGATCCCGTCACTGCACTCCAGCCTGGGCGACAGAATGAGACTCCATCTCAAAAAAAAAAAAAAAAAAAAAAAAAATCCATTAGAGGCTCTTAACAACCGAATGGGTCAAGCAAAGGAAACAATCAGTGAATGTGAAGACAGCTATTTGAAAATTTACAGTCAGAGGGGTAAAAAGAAAAAAAATGAAAAGGAACAAAGATTGTCTACAAAATATTGAAAAATACCTTAAAATATCAAATTTAAGAATTATTGGTGCTCAAGAGGTAGCTGAGCAACAGCAAGGGGCAAAAAGCTTATTCAAAAAAAAAATATTACAGAAAACTTTCCAAAACATGAAAGAGATAAATATCCAGGGACAGAAAGGTCAGAGAACACCAAACAGATTAAACTCAAATAAGACTACCCCAAAAGTTATAATGATTAGACTCTCAAAGGTCAAAGACAAAGAGAGCATCCTAAAAGCAGCAAGAGAAAAGAAGCAAATAACATATAAAGGAACCAGGGTTCATATGGCAACAGACCTAAGTGAAAACATGAATGTATAAGAAGACAATTTCAAAGTGTGGAAATTTTTTTTTTTAATTGTCATCCAAGAATACTGTAGCCACTGAAGCTATCCATAGAAAAATAAAGGTCAGATAAAGTCTTACCCAGACAAACAAAAGCTGAGAAAATTCATCACTATTAGATCTATCTTACAATAAATGCTAAAGGGAATTCTTCAATACGAAAGGAAAAAAAAAAACACTAATGCGCAACAAGAAAACATGTAAAAGTATATAAAACCCACGGATAATATTAAATATACAGAGGCCGGGCGCGGTGGCTCACGCCTGTAATCCCAGCACTTTGGGAGGCCGAGGCAGGCGGATCACAAGGTCAGGAGATCGAGACCACAGTGAAACCCCGTCTCTACTAAAAATACAAAAAAAAAAAAATGAGCCGGGCACGGTGGCGGGCACCTGTAGTCCCAGCTACTCGGGAGGCTGGGGCAGGAGAATGGCGTGAACCCAGGAGGCGGAGCTTGCAGTGAGCCAGGATCACGCCACTGCACTCCAGCTTGGGCAACAGAGCCAGACTTCGTCTCAAAAATAAATAAATAAATAAATAAATAAATATACAGACAAATCCAGAATATTCTAACACTATAGCTGTGGTGTGCAATCCACTTGTAACTGTTATGAAGCCCAAAAGACAAACCTTTCAAAAACAGTAATAGGTATGGCAACCTGTTAAGAGATAGGCAATATAAAAATATGCAAATTGAAACAACATAAATTCAAAATGTGAGGGGATGGAGTTAAAGCATAAAAGCATTTTTTTCCATTTTTCTGTCCTTTTATTTGTCATCGAAGATAAGCTGTCATCTCTTTAAAATGACTTATATCTATAAGACATATTTTATAAGCCTAATTGTAACAACAATGCAAAACCTTTAATAGATTCATTAAATACAAAAAACAACAAATTAAAACATGTGACCAGAGAAAATCACTTAACTACAGTATTAAGAAAGGTAGAAAGAAAGAGAAGAGCTACAAAACAACCAGAAATTAAGCAACAAAATGGCAGTAGTAAGTCTTTACTTAATAATGACATTGAATGCAAATGAACCAAATTATCCAACTAAAAGGCATAGAAAGGCTGAACATACAAAGAACCAAGACACAATTAAATTCTTCCTACAAGAAATCCACCTCAACTATAAAGGCACACACATAGGTAAGACAAAGTGAAGTGGGTGGAAAAAGATATTCCATCTAACTGGAAAACAAAAACGAGGAGGATTATCTATGTTTATTTCAGACAAAATAAAGTGCAAATCAAAGACTGTAAAAACAAAAAAGGTAATTAGATAATGATAAAGGGATTGTTAAGAGGATAAAACAATTATAAATATTATACACCCAACACCAGAGCTCCCAAGTATATAAAGCAAACATTAATAGATCTAAAGAGAGAGATAAACTGTAATACAGTCATAGTAGGGAACATCAACAGACCAATCATTCAGACAGAAAGTCAACACAGAAACATTAAACTACACACTACGCCAAATAGTCATAACTAACGTCTATGGAACATTTCACCCAAATGCTATGGAATACACTTTCTTTTCATAGTACATAGAACATTATTCAGAACAGAACATATCTTAGGCCAGAAAACAGGTCCCAACAAATTCAAAAGAGTGGAAATAATATGAAGTATCTTTTCTGACCTCAATGGAATAAAACTAGAAATCAATAACAAAAGGAACCTCAGAAAATACAAAAACGCATGGAAATTTAAAAACATGCTAGTGAACAACCAATTGAAGAAATTAAGAAGAAAATCCCATAGGTTTAGGTATGTTGTATTTCTGTTATCATTTGTTTCAATAATTTTTAAAATGACAATACTACTCAAAAATTACAAATTCAGTGGAATCCCTATCAAAATTCTAATGCTATTCTTAACAGAAATAGAAAATATAATGCTAAAATTTATATGGAGCCAGAAAAGATTCCAAATAGCCAAAGCAAGCCTGAGCAAAAATAAAAAAGCTGGAGGCATCATACTACCTGATTTCAAAATGTAGTATAAAGCTTTAGTAACCAAAACAGCATGGTACCAGCATAAAAACAGACCCATAGATCAATGCAACAGAACAGAGAACTCAGTAATAAATCTATGCATTTGTAGCCAACTTGTCTTTGACAAAGGTGCCAAGAGTATAGAACAAAGAAAGGACAGTCTCTTCAATAACTGCTTCTGGGAAAACAGGAGAACCATATGCAGAAAAAGGAAACTAGCCTCCTCTGTTTCAACATCTACAGAAGTAAAATCAAAATAGACCAAAGGTTTAAATCTAGGACCTGCAAATATGAAACCACCAAAAGAAAACACTGGTGAAACACTCCAGAACATTGGTCTGGGAAAAGATTTTTTGTGTACGACCTCAAGAGCAACCAAAACAAAAACAGACAAATGGGACTACATTAAGCTGAAAAGCTTCTACACAGCAAAGGAAACAATTAACAAAGTGAAGGGAGACCACGGAATGGGAGAAAATATTTGCAAACTATCCATTTGACAGAGGACTAACAATCAGAATATATAAGAAGCTCAAATAACTCAAGCAAAAATACAAACAGTCCAATTTAAAACTGGACATTCAAGTAGATGTCTTTAGATTCACTGATTCTTTCCTCTGCTTAACCCATTCTGTAAGAGCCTCTAATGAATTTTCCCATAAGACATGAAAATTGCCAACATGTACAGGAAAAAAATGTTCAACCTCACTAATCATCTGAGAAATGCAAGTCAAAACAAAAATGAGCTATCACATTACTCCACTTACAATGGCTTTTATCAAAATGAAAGGGAGTAACAGACACTGGTGAGCATGTGGAGAAAGGGGAACCCTTGTACAGTGTTGGTGGGAATATAAATTAGTATAGCCCCTATGAAAAACTGCATTGAGGTTTCTCAAAAAAACTAAAAATAGAACTACCACATTATCCAGCAATTCCACTACTTGGTATATATCCAAAAGAAAGGAAATCAATATATCAAAGAAAAATCTGCACTCCTATGTTTATTGCAGCACGATTCATAATTGCCAAAATATGGAGTCGTCCTAAGTGTCCATCAACAAGTAAATAAAATGTGATACACACACACACTCAAACACAAAATCTCATATTACCTTATGGAATATTATTCAGCCACAAAAAAGCATGAAATTCTGTATTTGCAGCAACATGGATGGTACCGGAAGGCCTTATGTTAACTGAAATAAGCCAAGGACAGAAAAACAAATACTGTGTATTCTCACTCTTATGTTGGAGCTAAAATAGTGGATTTCATGAAACTAAAGAGTAGATTAATGGTTACCAAAGGCTCGGATGGGTAGGGGGCGTGGGGGTGCAGGATGAGCAGAAATTAATTCATGGGTACAAATATACATGTATTAGAAATAAAATCTAGTGCTTGAAGATCAACGGGGTGACCACAGTTTGCAAAATCTACTGTATATTTCAAAATATCTAGAAGATAATAATTCAAATTTTTCTAGCATAAAGAAAAGACTATAATTAAGGTGATAGATATCCAATTACACTGCTTCCATTTTACAAATTGTATACATGTATTAAATTATCACATATACCCCCAAATATACACTTATATATCAATTTTTTTTTTTTTTTTTTTTTTTTTTTTTTTTTGAGACGGAGTCTCGCTCTGTCGCCCAGGCTAGAATGCAGTGGCATGCGATGTCGGCTCACTGCAAGCTCCACCTCCCGGGTTCATAAAATTCTCCTGCCTCAGCCTACGGAGTAGCTGGGACTACAGGCGCCCGCAACCACGCCTGGCTAATTTTTTTTGTATTTTTAGTAGAGACAGGGTTTCACCGTGTTAGCCAGGATGGTCTGGATTTCCTGAACTCGTGATCTGCCCGCCTCGGCCTCCCAAAGTGCTGGGATTACAGGCGTGAACCACCGCACCTGGCCAAAAATAATTTTTAAAACACACATTTTAAAAGACATTTGGCACAAACTGTCAAACTGCTTTCCATGAAAGCGTGTAACAATTCACATTTTTACCATCAGGGTATGAAAGATCTTTTTCATCACCTTTTCAAAAGTACTATTACTTTGTCATTCACTGCAGCATAGATGTGCCTAGAGTACATGATGTGAGTTAAGTGATAAAAGCCAGGCACAGAAGGACAAATACCACATTCTCACTCATGTAAGAGAGAACAAAAAGTTGACCTGAGAAGTCGAGAGTAGAATAGTGGTTACTGGGGGTAAGAAAAGTAGGGAGTAGAGGGACAAAGAGATGTTGGTTAATGAATACAAAATTACAGATAGATATAAGTATTAATAAAGTTACAGAGTTTTACAGTACTGTAGGGTGACTATAACAAACAATAATTTCTTGTATAGTTGCAAATACCTGTTAATAGAAGACAGGACATGGAATATTAACAGCACAAAAAAAATGATAAATGTTTGAGGTGATAAGCTAATTAACCCTGAGTCGATCATTATGCATTGTATACATGTTTCAAAATGTCACTCTATACCTCATATATATGTACAATTATGTGCCAATTTATTTCTTTGGTCTTATTATTTAAAATAACATCTTTTTAAAAAAGAAAAGGACTCAGCTCTTTCCCCCTCTGTCTGCCATGTGAGGACACAACAAAAAAGATGGAAGTCTGCAACCCAGAAGAGGGTCCTCACCATAACCTGACCGTGTTGGCGCCCTGATCTCAGACTTCCAGGCTCCAGAACTGTGAGAAGTATATTTCTGCTGTTTATTTTAAAAAATACAATAAGTACTACCTTCTGTAATCTTTCTCGAGAAAGTTATAAAATGCATACACTCTATCAGCAAACGTAATAGTCAAAAATAATGCGAATATGAGAACTGTCACTGGTTCCGCTAAAGGTCTGTTCACCCATGGTATGCCCAGTTTGGGAATACTACTTTCTTTTAAATTTTTGTATTTTAATGGATTTAAGGGGTCCATGTGCAGTTTTGTTCCTTGGATATATTGCATAGCAATGAAGTCTGGATTTTTAATGTACCCATCACCTGAATCGTGTACGTTATTCACAATAGGTAATTTCTCATCACTCACCCCCTTCCCCATCCCACCTCTCAGGGTCTCCAATGTCTATTATTCTTCTATGTCCATATGTACACATTGTTTAGCTCCACTTGTAAGTGAACACGTGTAGGTTTTGTTTTTCTAAGTTATTTCACTTAAGATAATGACTGTGACACCAGTTTCCTCCAAGAACATGAAAGTCAAACTTTCTGCTAATGGTATAAATTTTTTCAGTAAATATTAAAGGCTTATATAATCTTCAAAGCTTTTAAGATGCCTAGATTCCCCTGGTTTAGTGCTATAAATCCTAGAACCATTTTCAGGTGGCTAGCAGCTTAAGGCTGATACTATTTTCAGATTTGGATTTCAGCACATTTGTGTTCAAGCATCAATACTTCCTTCAGTCCTTTACTATCTCTGAATATATGCAAAAGTTCTTAAACCTCAATCTTCACAAAATTTTTTTATTTGTAAAATGGAGATTTTTTTAAAGTACCTATTTTGCAGTGTTGATATAAAGAACAAATAAGATGATGAAGCCAAGGCATTCTCTGTGCCTCGTACTTAGCCCTCAAAAATGTTCCTTACTATTTAGAATAACTGATCTATCACTGGAACCTGGAAAAGGACCCAAGAAAAAGAGCTTGACAGCCAGAAAACTTTAGATCCCATGCTGAGCTGTATGCTCTGAACCTTGCAATACTACTTTAATTGTAGTATCAGGTGTATACCACCTTTGGAATAGAAATTTCAATCTATCTCATATTCAGAAAGAAACATTCTCTCTCTCTCTCCAAATTTATCGGCCCGTTTGTCTCCTGGATACCCTTTCAAAATGCTATGCCAGCTTTCTTCTAAAACCTGTAGGAGATTTAAAAACTAAATATCTTCCATGAATAACAAACAGGTTCTTAGTACAATTCTCCAATCCTCCCATCGCTTCCATATTCTTTGCTTCTAAGAAAGAATAGAGGTTTTTAGGTATTAATTGATCTCAAATAAGCCTTTGATCCCAAAGCCAGTAATTATCATTGACCAAGATATAAATCGTTCTGTAGATGTTTCATTATTACTGATTCTTCAAAGTCTGCATAAAAATACTAGCAACAAAATCAGAGAAGAGTAATTTGTGAGATCAAAGTGCAAACTAAAGTGGAACAAGAGGACTATGTCCTAACCCCCTTTTGCTTTAACTTACTTTTTAATGTAATGACATAGGTTGAAATGTATGGGATGCATGCCCAACCACCAGAATAAACAGAGTTAATATTTTTGTCTCTATTTGTGTAACATATCATCACAAACAAGGAAGCAAATTGCTGCCAAAAAGAACAGCCTGGTACTGCTTACTCTAATACTGAGAACCAATATATTTTGCAAACATTTTTTGAATTTAACAATGGACATACAACTAAATTTCCCCATCTAGGATATCAATCATTTTAGCTATTTAGAGGTTTACCATTAGCAGCTAACTAATTCTAGCAAGTCTATCACGATGTAGTGCCTAATAAGAATATTAATAATAACATTAATTAAATTCTTAGAATGTGGTAAGCACTGTGATCAATTCTTTATGTACATTAACTAATGTAGTCCCTATATTTACTCACTGAGAAAAACATTATTGTTATCTTCATTGTACGAATGAAATTATAGGTCAAAAAAAGTCAAGTAATTCTTGTGATAGAAGCAGAAAATTTTTCTCCTGACATGTTTCAGGTAAAAGTCAGTTTTGTTTTCCTTGGAAGGTAAGAATAGGCTTCAGTGGAATAACTTTTCAAGTGGAAAAACAGATTCAACATTATTATCAGAGAAAACTAAGGTAGCCACGACATATAAATAACTTTTGTAAGTCGACTGTATCTTAAGAAGAATGATATTCCTTTGGAAAAAAGTCCAAATTGTGTTCCCACATGTTTAAAATGAAAGGTTAATTCTGAATCCCACACATCTCTCAACCAAAGCACATGAATCTGTTTTTATTCGGCAGAACATAATTCCGAAAACAATTCTAATTTGTGCTCTGTCACTGTTATTCTTATTTCAATCACACTATTTAATAAATCTTCATTAAAAATCTAAATTTGGGAGTGGTAAGCAATGTGTGACTACACAAATTAATAAGGAAAATACTATTTTTAAAAATAAGAATAACTTTGAATTTAGGAGGCCATATTATAAACTTTAATATTTAAAGAAATTGCTGACTTATTTCCTATTGTCCAAGTAATAATACAGGACAGTCTTGGATTTTGTATTCAATTTATCCAATATACAGCACATGGAAGTTTAGAAGGGCTTTATCTCTTTTTCACTGTATTATTTTATTTTTAAATTGGCATCATAATAATATGGCATGATTCTGTATAATTTTAAGATTTCAGAATTCAAGGTATCATATATCCCAGTAACTTTGTATAATGTTTCATTGCTACATGGCAACATATAAAAAAAGATTATACACCATGCCCAAGTGAGATGTGTTCCAGGACTGCTAGGTTGTTTTAACATCCCAAAATTAATCAATATAATATGCCAGAATATAGGAGAGAAACTATGTAATAATCTGATAGAGAAAAAGGATTTGCTAAAACCCAGCAGCATTTCTTGATAAAAACATTCAACAACCTAGGAAGAAAAAGGAACTTTCTTCCTAAAAACAAGCACTTACAAAACACCACAGCCAACATCATGCTGAAAGATTGAAAGCTTTCCTCCTAAGATGAGGAACAAGACAAGCACTTCTGTTCTTTTCGCTTTTATTCAACACTGTACTGGAGGTTTTAGCCATGGCAAACTAGCAAGAAAAGTAATAAAATTCACCTAGGTTGTTAAAATAGGAATCTGGATACCCTACTTGAAGACAACACAATTTTGTATAAAGAAAATCCTATGGATCCACCAAAAAACCAATTAGAGCTAATAAGAAAGTTCATCAAGATCTTGGGATACAAGATCAATACACAAAATCAATTGCATTTCTACAAGCTAGAAATGAACAATCCAAAAATAAAATTAAGAAAACAATTCTATGTAAAACAACTCCAAAATAAAATACTTAGGAATAAATTTAACAAATGAAGAATAGAACTTGTACTGTGAAAACTACAAACACTATTAAAGGAAATTTTAAAAGACTTCAATAAAAGGAAAGACATCACACATTCACAGATCACAAATTCTGATAATCTTAAAATAGCAATAACCCCTCACCCAAACCAGTCTACAGATTCAACACAATCCCTATCAATACTCCAGCTGAAACTTTTTGAATGAAATTGATAAGCTGATTCTCAAATTCATTTGAAAGTACAAGGGATTGGCTTGGCGCGGTGGCTCACGCCTGCAATCCCAGCACTTTGGGAGGCTGAGGTGGGCGGATCAGGAGGTCAGGAGATCAAGACCATTCAGGCTAACACAGTGACACCCCGTCTCTACTGAAAGTACAAAAAAAAAAAAAAATTGCCGGGCGAGGTGGTGGGTGCCTGTAGTCCCAGCTACCTGAGAGGCTGACGCAGGAGAATGGCTTGAACTTGGGAGGCGGAGCCTGCAGTGAGCCAAGATAGTGCCATGGCACTCCAGCCTGGGCGACAGACCCAGACTCCATCTCAAAAAAAAAGAAAAGAAATTACAAGGGATTCAGAATAGCCAAAACAATAATGAGAAAAGAACAAACTTGGAAGACCCACTGATCCAAATTTCAAAATTTACTAAAAAGTTACAGTAATCAAAATAGTATCATACTTGTAGCAGAATAGTCATATAGATCAACTGAATAGAGGGTCCAGAAATAAGTCTTTATTAATTAATTTTCAACAAGGGTACCAAGGCAATTTAACGGGGAAAGAACAATGTGTCAACAAATGGTGCTGGAATAACTGCATATCCATATGCAAAAGAATGAAGTTTCACCACTTTCTTACACCATGCACAAATATTAACTCAAATAGCTCACAGATCTGTAAGTAAGAATTGAAACTACAGGCTGGGCACAGTGGCTCATGCCTGTAATCCCAGTACTCTGGGAGGCCGAGGCAGGTGGAACACCTGAGGTCAAGAGTTCGAGACCAGCCTGGCCAAAATGGTGAAACTCCATCTCTACTAAAAATACAGAATTAGCCGGGTTTGGTGGCAGACACCTGTAATCCCAGTTACTCGGGAGGCTGAGGCAGGAGAATCACTTGAACGTGGAGGTTGAGGTTGCAGTGAGCTGAGATCACACTACTGCACTCCACCCTGGGTGAGAGAGACTCCATCTCAAAAAAAAAAAAAAAAATTGAAACCATAAAACTCTTTGGAAAAAACATTGAAAAGCTTCATGATCTTAGAAGAATTATTAGATACAACTCCAAATAAGAGAAATGGCAGAAGTAATCAAAGAAAAAACGGAAAATTGGACTTTATCAAAATTTAAACCTTTGTGCTGTAAAGGATGCCATCAAGAAAATGAAAAAACAACTCACAGACTGGGGGGAAATGTTTTCAAATCATATGTCTCATAAGGAATTTGTATGTAGATATATAAAAACCTCTTACAACTGAATAATAAAAAGATAAATAATTAAAAATGAGGAAAGGATATGAATAGACATTTCTCTCAAACATACATATAAATGGCCAATAAGCACATGGAAAGATGCACAGCATCATTAGCCATTAGGTAATCCAAACTACAGACAGGTGCCACCTGAAACTCACAAGGATGGCTATCTTTTTAAAGACATAAATATTCGCAAGAATATGAAGCAATTGAAATCATACACTGCTGTTTCAAATGGAAAATGGTGCAGCCAATTTAAAAAACAACTTCACAGTTCTTCAAAATGCTAAAAACAGGGTTACAATGTGACCCAGCAATTCTACTCCTAAGTATACGTCTGAGAGAATGATACCCAAGAGAACTGATAACAAATGTTCACAGCAGCATTATTCCCAATAGCCCAAAGGTGAAAACAACCTGAATGTCCATCAACTGATGCATGCTTACATAAAATGTGGTATATCCATACAATAAAATACTATTCGGTTTTAAGAAGGAGTGAAATATTGATGTACACTACAACATTGATGAACTTTGAAACATGCTAAGTGAAAGAAGCCAGACACAAAGGGCCACATATAGTGCGACTGCATTTAAATGAATACGGAGAACAAGCAAATCTACAGAGAGGACAAGCAAATTAATGTTTGCCTAGGGCTACGAGTGGTGGCCAGAGTAAGTCAGGAGAATACAGTCTAGAGGCAGGGAACCTAAGGCCAAATCATGCTGACTTCCTAGAACTAAATCAAAAGGAAAATCCCAACTTTCCACACCCAAGTGACAAAAGGACCAGAAACTACTTCCTTTGCACACTGCCTCTCCCCACTTTTTCTGGGTGGCAGATGAAAAATTGAAAGTACCTCTGATTGATCACCTCCCACAACTAATCAGGCTGGTCTTGGGCCAAGCTTTCATTTGTATAGGAGTATAACTTTGTAACTGCACTTCAGTCTCTGATTGGTCACTTTCTGCAACCAATCAGATGTTTGCAGAGGGTGTAACTTTGTATCTTCACTTCAGCCTCTGATTGGTCCCCTCCCACAACCAATCAGACTGATTATGGACCACTACTTCAGTTACATAGGGTGTACACCAGGTAACCAATGGGAAACCTCTACAGGGTATTTTAAACCCCAGAAAATTCAGTCATGAGGATCTTGAGCCACTTGCTGGACTGCTCCCATCCTGTGGAGGGTGCTTTCATTTTCAATAAATCTCTGCTTTTGTTGCTTCATTCTTTCCTTGCTTTGTTTGTGCGTTTTGTCCAAATCTTTGTTCAAGACACCAAGGACCTGGACAACCTCCACCAGTAACAAGAGAAAATGAAGAATGACTATTAATGAGTACTGGGTCTTTTGGTGGATGTTGAAGATATTTTAAATCTGATTATGGTCGTGGTTACATAACTCTGTGAATAAACTAAAAACTATTGAATTGTACACTTTATGGATAAATTATGTGAGTGATATGTCAATAAATCTATTAAAATTACATATGGCTTTTAAGACATAAAAATACATTATCAGTACCACAAGGTAATAAGAGAAATGCCCATATATGCACAGCTCACAATGTATTTAAGAACAGGAGACAACATTAGGAAGCTATTATAATAAAACGCCTCTTTTCTTACCAGGATTATTGAACCAAATTCCAAATATATTTTTAGTGTGCATACCAAATGCAAAAATTATCTGTTTATCAGAAGTGGTTGTACGCTAGAGAGCTGCTGATTCTGCACAGTCATCTCCACATTTCAGGCTGATCTTGCATCTTATTGTCACTACATTAAAGTCAACTTTATGAGCAACTGTATACTTGTATCAGAATATCTAATATTAAAAAATGTTGTAATGCCTACTCATAAACCTATATGAATCCAAATAAGAGCCTTTACAGTGAAGCAAATGAGATTCAGCAATTTTGCAGCCATTTGGAAAGCATAGTTTTAGATATAAAATATTAATGCTACTTTAGAATTTAAATTTAATGAACATCAAAATTTCAAAATAATTCATTATTATGAAATCCTCATAAGAAATCTCATAAAATATTACCTGTAAAGCTTTCCATTTTAAGAACAAACTATTGCCTTCTTTAAAATCTTTATTTGCATGTTTTCCCCATTAACATAGAGATTCAGGAAAAAATAGCTAAGGAAGAGCTATCATCAAAACCATTTAAGGCTTACAGTTTACAACACTGTTGTACCATACATCACCTTGGTACAGAGCCTGTTTTGCAATTCTGTGCCCTCACAGCAGTTCCCAAAGCCAGTTAGGTATTAGCACAGGTATTCTCCAAAGGAGAGAACATAAACACCATTTCTATAGCCATAGGAAGCTATCTCCTATGGGAAGAACAAAATTGCATGAGACACGTTTTAGGAAGGCACTGATAAGCATGAAGTCTTTAGGTCTTTGCTGCACACAATGACTAAAATCCAGTAAAATGGAAGGGGCTACACTTCAGGAGCTATTATGTTGGCTAGTGGCCAGATGTGGAAGAAGGAGCCCAGGATATGTAATAGAAAGCCATGTGCAGCCTTGACTCAGCCACCACACCTGCACCCAGTACACCTGCCTCGCCATGAGCTCTGCTCTAAGAAACAAGGAGGCAGACTATTTCATTAG
Organism: Macaca fascicularis; assembly: GCF_037993035.2. NCBI lineage: Eukaryota > Metazoa > Chordata > Mammalia > Primates > Cercopithecidae > Macaca > Macaca fascicularis. Next base: position 76,363,712 of record NC_088392.1, on the reverse strand, counting down.
AGTGCTCAGCACTTAGTAGGCATGCAATTACTGGCTCTTATTTTTTTAACCTCCTAGTAAGAAGTGAATCAGAGACCATGAACTTTGTGCATATTAGAAGATCTCATGGCATTTCCTAGCTGGAGGCTATTACTCCAAGGATTTGGCTGAGTTCCAGCTCAGGTAATTGCATTCTGCTTCCTAAATTTACCCTGCTGTTTCAATTAGGTACAGCCTTGGTGGTTTTCCTGGGAGGGGACAGGGAATCATCTTGAACTCCCCAGTTTTGCTGACAATAGAAGAAAAGACAAATGTAACATGACACAAAAGTAACATCTGCCTTTGTAATGAACAAATGATTGCTTTCTGTTATCTTCAACGTTTGGCAAGCTTCAAAGCACCAAATAAAGATATGAGAGAGAGCAAAACCCCTTTAGATGGAATTTAGACACCTGTCTTGTGATACCTTCAACAGGTAACAACCACACAGGCCTTCTCTATAAAGCTTACAAAGAGGGTCCTGGTGATCTATTCGAATCCATGCAATAAAAAGCTGAGCCACTCCTGCAAATGTTTCTATTTTTATTATTGTAGATATAGCCACTCTTTCATAATTTTGGGTAGGGTTCATCAGGAAAGACCCGTGAAATGTATGAACTAGCCAGTTTCTCTTTCATGCCAGAGATCCTAAAAATAAAGCAGGTTACCATCCCTCAGATGGCCAAAAAGTTGAAGTCTGGTAACATCAATTTTGAACAAAGATATAGGAAAAATAAAGCCACCATGCATTGTTGGTGGGATTATAAACTGGTTCAGACACTTTTCATAGCATTTTGGCAGCATCCAAAAAAATTAAAAATGTGTCTGCACTACATCCCCGCAATTCAGCCTCTAAGAACACACTCCACTGAGGCTCTCAACACTGCACCAGGAGGCACATCCATAACGCTCACTGCAGCAATATTTAATATAGAAAAATGGGGGGGAACACTAAATGTTCATAAAATACTAGAAAAATAGAACTAGTAAATCCATATGATAGAATACCATGGATTGACCTAAAAAATCTAACACTAAGTAAAAAAAAAAAAGTTGGAATACAGAGAAATTTGTATGGTTGGAAACCATTCATTAGCATTTACAAAAGACAATCCTTACTTTTTTGCTTTTATAAACCCATGGGGATTATGAGAAAGAGTGTACATACACACACACACACACACACACATTTGCAGTGTTCAGTTGCTCGGCACTGTATGTTTCTCGGTAAAAGTTGAGGCCCAGCTCCCTTGACAGAGTGGGAAAAGTGAACAACTCACGTGCCTAGTCACACCAATTGCCAGGCATGAATGAGTGCGTGATCTAGCTCGCTCACTCTGACTATGCCCCTCAGGGTTTTGCACCTAAAGCCAAAGATGCCAAGGCCCAGAGTCAGTGCAGAATGTCTAGGGCAAGGGTCATCTTCCAAGGGTAAGGTGCGCAGAGACACAGCACCAGTTCCCCTTGAACTCGCGGCTGGCTCCACTGCCATAGTGGTTGCTGTGGCTGCTTGCATAGCCTCACTTTGGGGGCCTGCTCATCATCTGAGTCTAGACTACCAGTGATATAAGGAATACCACTGCCCTCCAATTCTCTTTCAATAGGATGCCTTTTCTGCTTCAAGCAGCTACAGTCTATTGCTGTGTGCAGACTAGAAACCATAACAGGTGCAACAACCAGCTCACCATTGTGGCGGCCCCTGGGGGGCGGGGTTTGGGGAGAAATAGATCTAGCAATCTGTACTATTTTAAGGAAAAAGGTTCACATACAAATATGATAAACTGTTCGTTGTTCGTAGTAAGATATTTTTTAAATTATATGCTTATCACCAATTGTACTATTTTAAAGTACTAATCTTTAAAAGATGAAGAGCAGGCCATTTCTGGGATCCCCAGGTTTAGGTAGGTATCTTATATTTGACAGATCCCAGGCCTGTTTGCAGCTATATCATCTGAAACCATGTAATAAATACTAAGGAACTGTGCCAAAAACATACTGGACTTAGAAACAAAATGCAGATTCTCAATATTTAACCATGTGCTACTACTGAAAAGGGAATTCCAAAGTCCATGGCAAGAAATAAACAGGTTCTTTGCAAAGATGTCTGAGCGTGCCAAAGAATTCCTTGATTCCCCATTACTGAACCAAATTTTAAAATACTTAGACTTATACAAACCATGGCATTTACACTAAGGACATGCTTTCGGATTTCTGGGCTGGCAAACCAACACATACAGGTCTGTCAGGGAACTATCTTGGCAGGATGACCTCTTCACAGGTTTTCATCCCTTCTCTTCATTCATTATGTAAATATGCCCCCAATGATGTACCCGAATATTTACAAGTAAAGACAACTTACTACACGGATGTCCTAACACCTTCACCTCATCGATAGCGAGATAGCCTTGATGTCCAGAAGTTATCACTTCAAAAATCACCTGGAAAATTAAGAAAGATTTACATTATTTATTCATTTCGTCTAACTTTTTTCAAGTATCTGCTATATATAAGACATATAATTTCATTTATTCTTTCACCAATTCATTCATTAATGTGCGTAACATCTGCTAGTCAATATTCCAGGTTCTAGACTACAAAGATAGGCAAGACCCCACCCCAGTCTTCAGGGAGGTCAGTAGGTAGTGAATGGGTTAGACAGAAGCCCAATTTAGAAAACCCACAGTGAAAGGATACTTCAGGGGGTTGTGGGGGATGGCACGTACACCGTAGGAAAAGCAAGGAAGCTCACAGGATAGTGAGCTGGCACAGACGGTAACTTGTTGGTGAGTAAACTGCTTGGATGGGAGATGAGGACATGGAGATGGAAGAGGCTTTGGGGTTCCCTCTCCACGAGTTTCGGCAAATAGAAAGGATTCCCCACCCAAAGCTAGAGTCGAGCTTGTGAGAGATCCTGAACATGAAACAAAGTCTAAAGAAGACTTTTAAGGTTGCACTGTACGTTAAACCCGCTGCCATACACACATTAGGATTGTAGTTGTTTTCCATCCAGAGACAACCTTAAGATTTAGATTGCTTTAGGTGATCTAAACCTTTTCTGAAGGTTCTGAAAGTAACTCTCTGACCACACTGGACCATGTGGGGTAGTAAGTTTTACATAAGTGAAAAAAAAAATACAGCAAGTGTAATGAAAGAAGAGTGCAGGGTACTAGAAGAATATACACCTGGAGGACCTCCCATGAGGAGCTAAAATTTGCACCAATAGCTGCAGGATGAGAAGGAGCTAACAGTGTGAAGAGGACCAGGCTCAGTCCTGGGCACACGTGAAGGCCCTGAGGTGGTCGTGACCATGGCCTTCAAGGGGAGAATTGGGACCTACTGACACAAAGGTCAGCTGTGGCCGGGTTGCAGAAGACCACTTTAGAACAGAGACACAAGGAAACACAGCCTATTAATAATGCAGTGAAGAGACTATGATAACTGAACATCAGACAGTAGAGCTGTGAATCAAAGGAAAAACAATATAAAAATGTCCACAGTGGCAAAATCAAGAGGGCATTAGCTATTCTTTGATAATTGGAGAAGCAAGAGAAGAGGAAAAGGCCTACATGCCTGGAGGTTCTAAGAATGGTAGACTTTCTTGAGATGGTAGAGCCACTTCAGAGAAATTAAGGCAAAAAAGAAAGAACCAGGGCTGGGCATGGTGGCTCAGGCCTATAATCCTAGCACTTTGGGAGGCCGAGGCAGGCAGATCACCTGAGGTCAGGAGTTCGAGACTAGCCTGGCCAATATGGTAAAACCCCATCTCTACAAAAAATACAAAAATTAGGTGGACGTGGTGGCATAAGCCTGTAATCCCAGCTACTCAGGAGGCTGACACAGGAGAATCATTTGAATCCAGGAGGCGGAGGTTGCAGTGAGCCGAGATTGTGCCATTGCACTCCAGCCTGGGCAACAAGAACAAAATTCAGTCTCAAAAAAAGAAAGAATGAACGAACGAGTAAAAGGGTTATCAATTTTCTTAATCTGATTAATTGATTACTAAGTGTCAGTTGTCAGGCTATCATTTAAAAGATCCACATGAATGTTATTTTTACCTCCATTTACACACAGAATGAAACTATCTCACTAGGGAACCATGACTCATGATGGTAAGTCTTAAAACACAACCTAACCATTGCTCTCTTGGAGATTCATCCCAGAGAAATGTAAACTTTCATTCATATAAAAATCTGTGCACATCGTGTTTATAGGAGCTTTATTCATAATAGCCAAACAACAGAAACAGCCCAGATGTCCTTCAACTGGTAAATAATACACTGTGGTCCATCCACAGTATTAAATACTACTCAGCAATAAAAAGGAGCGAATTAATGATGTACCTAACAACTTGGGTGAACTTCCCCATAACTATGCTGAGTGAAAAACACCAATCCCCAAAGATCATGTACTCTGATTCCATTTATGGAACATTTTGTAATGTTAAGATTTTAGAAATGGAGGACAAATTAGTGGTTGCCAGGGGTAGGAATGGAGGAAGATGAGGCAGAAGGGAGATGGGTTTGCTTACAAAAGGACATCACCACCACTCCTTGTGCTGGTGGAATTGTTTAGCATCTTCACTGCGGTGGGAGATACACAAGCCTATTCAGGTAACAAAATTGTACAGAACTAATTGTATATATTTGTACAACTGTACAGAAGACAACTGTACCATAGTTTTGTAAAATGTTAGCATTCTGGGAAATGGCATAACATGTACTCAAGAGGATCTCCTTTTTTTCTTACTACTGCATGTGATTCTACAATGGTTTCCGTTACAATTTCAATTTATAAAAGTAATTATAAGTTAACATTTACTAAGCACATATGTTACATACACTAGGAAGATATCATTCCATTATCTCATTAGTTAATATAAAAAAATCAAGAATTTCATGTTTCAAAAAAAATGAAAAGCTTTAGATACAAAGTAATTGTCCATAAATGCAATGAGTCTATCATAGATGCAATCTTTAAACTCAATTTTTCTGACTCCAAATATGATGTTTTCACTTCTAAACATTGCTCAGACAAAAACTTTGATCCTAGGCCTGCATTATTTTGTGTATGCGATGGACATGAACCTGGAGAAAGCAATCAGCAGAGCCCAGAGTGGAAAAGCTCAAGAGGCTTCCTAGAGTGCAGGGACAGAGCCATCCCAGAAACTCTTGCTAAACTAGATGACACTGTGCCACAACACTAATACAGTAACATATAACACAGGGGAGAGGAAAGGCACAACAGAAAAACAGAAATGAAATAAAACTTCATCCTGTTCGTAAGTTTAATAAATTGTTTCCACTGCCAATACAAGAGAAAGGAAGATATGCATGGATATTCCTGCAATGGGACCCTGCTAATTTCTCTCTCTACTACTAAAGTCTATAAGAAGACAATTGGGAGTACAAAAGGTAAATGAATATTGAGAATAAGTAAAGGAAAAAGCATTCCTGAGGCCCTCAAAACAGGTCCCCTGAATAACAGTCACATCCTGTCTCCCGGGAAACAGCTACCACTGGCACTGCAGGAACCTGCAAGCTGCTCTGATACAATGGCTACTGCAGGGACAGCCGAGGGGTGGCTGCTGATGCCACCACTACCAGCCACACAAGAGCACGGTTGCTGTGGTTAGAAAAATGTATTTTGAAAACCAAATGCAGAAATGTTCATCAGACCTTCCTTCACTCCACTTGCCATCCTCTCTTCCTTCTTCCCTCTTATTCATTCACGCATTCATTCATTCAATGAACTCAAGGCTCTACTGAGTGCCACCCCTCTGCCAGGCACTGTGATAAGCACTTAGAATACATCATGGATAGAAGAGCGGAAGAAATCTCTCCTCATCAAAACTAACTTTCATATTGAAATTTTATTTGGCTTTATTAACTACAATGGCTGAAGCTTCTAGTAAACATGGAATTATCCTTATTCTTTGAAGGGAATGCATTACCTTTTAGAACACAGTGTACATGTGAGACATGCTCATGTGGATCGACTTTTAATTTGATATGTATGTATAAATTTAATCCATAATGTTTTGTTTAAACCTATACAGGGCCATACCCCTACCAAAGCAAAAGACAGTGCAAAAAAAAAAAGGCAGAGACGATCTGAGACCTGGAAGAGCCATCTAGACTTCTCCAGATCTGTTTTTCATCCACCATGTCAAAGAATGGATGACTCTCAGAAGTTTTACGCTAAGAAATTCTGAGTCTTTTAGTCCACATATTTATAAAATATCTACCACATGCTTTGGAGTATCTAAGCATTGCAGACAGTTTTATAAAATGTAAGCTTTAGTTAAGGAAAAACAAGAAACAAGAATGATGAAACAATAGAACAAGACAGCAATGGCCAAATGACAGATTCAAAAAACACAGCTCATAGCAATGGGATCCTTCCCTGCCACAGAATCATGCCTCTTCCTCCTTAAACAAGCCAGGAAACCTGTGACACAACTCATGGATTTCCCAGCAACTATCTGCCTTCATCCCTATGGACTAGAGGCAAACACAGTCTCAGAAACTAGCCAGTGCGCCCCAGATTTCCCAGCAAGATGACTTGTCAGCAAGGCCAAAAGAATTAAAGACAAGCTTCTATTTGCAATTTTATTTGCTCCCCTCAGTCTTCCAACTAGAATATCAAGAGGCAAAGAAGGGCAGCATCTGATTACAAATACGTTTCCTGCCCCCTCTGAGTTTAATTAGAAACTTTAAAAAGTAAACTTCTCAAACTTGGCAGGTTCAAGCACTGACTTAAAGCGCTAATTGCACAGTCAAGAAGAGAAAAACATTCTTTGTTGATCCGTTTATGTGTGCATGCCTACCCATACATACATACAAAATTAATACATAATATATACGTAAAAGTTTCTTATGTCATACATTTAAAGTGTGTCACAAGTTTGAAGCAATAACTTCTATGTTTATTAAAACCATTTTCTAGTTCTTTCTTAGAAACTTGTTAAGGGACTTATAAGTACAAGTTTTATTAGCTGCTTCATCAAGTTTACAACTTAGTATACAACTGTTTCAATACATACTACAATTAGAAAATAGGCATGAGCTGTACTGGAGAGTTTCCTATTGTGAAATAAATATGACTAAACAAAGCTATCTGAATTTAGACGCTATACAATAGTCTGAGATTACCTATTTTAAACACCCAACCATTAAGAGATTTCCCTTTGTTTTTTTTTCTAACAAACAAGAGGATTAAAACATGCAGCTCAGGCCGAGTGCAGTGGCCTGTAATCCCAGCAGTTTGGGAGGCCGAGGCGGGTGGATCACAAGGTCAAGGGATCGAGACCATCCTGGCCAACATAGTGAAACTCCATCTCTACTAAAAATACAAAAATTAGCTGGGTGTGGTGGCGTACGCCTGTAGTCCCAGCTACTCGGGAGGCTGAGGCAAGAGAATCACTTGAACCCAGAAGGCAGAAGTTGCAGTGAGCCAAGATCATGCCACTGCACTCCAGTCTGGCAACAGAGTGAGACTCCATATCAAAACAACAAACAAACAAACATGCAGCTCAAAAGATGAGGGTCATCTTAAATACGTTTCTTATAAAGAGATTTTGGAATTCTTTTCAAGGTTCCATTGTTGTGAACTCTGGATATCCGGCAAATTTTTCATTATGTATACCTTTCTAGCCAGTGCCCTTATAAGGTGTCAAAAGCAAAATTAATCTTTTTTTGTCAAATAAGGAACTACTCTCAGGTATTGCTCTAGTGAAGTATACCAAGTGTGTGCAGAACCCAGTGGGAATCACAGGAATGTTTGAAAATGCCAGCATCCAGGTCGAAAAAGATTGAGGTCAGAGGAAACAGTAACATGAGAATACCAACAGTACCATTGGAAAAGGAAAAAAGAAACGTGTAAGAAATTGATCTGGGAATGTGTCATGTTCATTTTTATGAAACAGAACAAAATATATTGAAAATATTCTATATTAGAAGGTTCGAATTTCTTATGGAGCCATGTACCAAGTTTTTCTTCAAAAAGAATAATTTAGTAATTTTAAAAAACCTATTTATTTGTATACTTCCATGTCCTAGGTATCCTTTGCATACATTATCTAATTTTCCCCCGTCAATTATGTGAGGTGGGTCACATTAGCTCCCTTTCAGGGATAAGTAAGCCGACTTAGAAAGGTTAGGTAATTTTTCTGAGTCCACACAAGTAGTTACAGGGTTGGGTCTATTCCTAGATCTATTTTGCTTCCAAGTGTGGACTATTTTCATGTTGCCAAACTGCCTAACTAGCAAGTATGAGAGACTATATGTATATAGAATACATATACATACATACATATGTATATATACACGCACATCTCTTTTAATGTATAGATACCCAGGTTCTAAAATTTTTACATCCAGATTTATAAGAAATATAGTAATTGGGAAGAGTGATATGGCACAGTTTTGACAACATGAAGTTTAATAAAAGAGCTGGCAAACTACAGCCCATGGCCAAATCTGTCCCACCACCTGTTTTATATTGCCCACAAGCTAAAGATGGTTTTTATAGTTTTCATGGGTAGGAGAAAACAGAAAGAAGACTATTTTGTGATACATGAGAATTATATGAAATTCAGATTTCAATGTCCATGAATAAAGTTTTATTGGAACGAAGCCACGTTTATTCATTTACATGTTGGCTATGGCTGCTTTCATACAACAGCAACAGAGTTGAGTAGCTGCCACAGAGAGCGTTTGGCCTGTAAAGTCTGAAATATTTACTATCCAGCCTCCTGTTTTTAGAGAAAACTTTCCTGCTTGGCTCACCAATGCACCATCATTACTCTGGTTAACAAAAAAACCCAAGTCAAAAGCAATACTTTATCACAGCTAAACACAATATGCCTTGCGCTCCACGGGTGAGCCTCACATTCCAGCAATCAGAAGACCCTATCCCTGGCTTGCCTTGTTTTCAATTATATTACACATGGGGTTTTCTAAATACCCACTTAAGTTTGTAATATCATTATCAAATGTTTAAAATACATACTTGCAATATACCAAAACAAAGCCAGAAAAATTAATTACTTCATAGGCCTCAAAATATCAGAAAAATTAAAAATAAAATAAAACCTAACTCATTTAGAAGTCAAAAATTTTCTATAAAGACACTGAACTACTGAGAATTAGTAACACTTTAATGTTAAAACCTACCCTAAGATCTCATTTTATACCCTCTTCTTTGGTGTTAGCTAAATTTGGACTAAATGGTTTTTGTTTGTTGTGTTTACTGAAACAAACATTTTTAGGAAAAATGTTTTTGCCCTTTAGCCCAATGTAAATTGTGATTATTTTAAAAGCTGTGGGTCTGAATCAGAGTCATGTTATTATGAAATAATTTTGTCACAACACAGAACTTAGTTTTGTATCACTTTTTTTGGACTTGGCTTGACAGAAAATACAGTCAATCCTCATTATTCAAGGCTCATATCTGTGAATTTGCCTACTTCCTAAAATTTATTTGTAACCTCCAAAAATCAATACTTGCAAAGCTTTCATGGTATCTGCGGACATGCACAGAGCAGCAAAAAATGTGAGTTGCTCAACACACAGGTTCCCAGCTGAGGGCAGGCAGGGCAACGTTCTGTCGTCTTGTTTCAGCTCTGATACCATAAAAGAGTATCCTTACGGGGGTCTAGTTAGTGCCATGCTTTTCCATTTTTGTGCTTCTTGTTGGTGATGTTGCTTTTTAAAATGAACCCAAGTACAGTGCTTCCGGGCTGTCTAGTGCTCCTGAGAGTGCAAGGAGGCGAAGACAAGCCTTAAGGAAAAAATACCCATTAGAGGCACTCTAGTCAGCATGAGTCACAGGGCTATTGGCCTTCGCCATAGGTTCAAAGTTAATGAATCAACAACATAAATACGGCATCTTTCAACAGAAACACATATAAAATGAGGTGATGTATTGATCAGTAAACAAAAACATTACAAAAACAGTGTGACCAAAGGCTCACAGCAACCTAACCCCGTATTTCCTATAGAATTAGTTCCGTATTCACTAATTCAGTGTTCTCTGTGATTTTACAGAACACAACTGCTGCAAATAACCGAGAATCAACTCTATTCATGTGATGTGGTTCACTCTGAGTCTCCATTTCAAAGCACTGTTTTGCTGATAACTTCCAGATATTTGCAGCCCTGGGATGTAAGAAAATGTACAATAGAGAGAATCAACATTCATTCAATCTCAACTAATAACATTTCAGGAGACAAGATGTTGTATCCCTATAGCCTTTGGAGACTGTGAGAAAAGCCATTTGCTTTTAGAGAGGAAACAACTGATTAACCAGTTGTTTAAACTGACTATTGCTCTCACTTGCTCATGAAAATCCATCCTGGATGCTGGCCTCTGAGAGGTTTGACATCAGGCTATCCTTCAGATGTCTGCCAAACAAGAGAGATGGGGAAGCAGTTTAACACCACAGCCTCCCTGATCCTCCCTGCTTCAGTGAAGAGCAAAATTAGCTTTCCATGCTGCCACTTTTCCTTGCTATGTGTAAGCAAAGAAAGGGGATTTGCTTACCAACACAGATACTCACCCAGGAAAATGTGCTGGTGGAAGTCATTAGTCAGTTCCCTAGAACAAAGGGGATTAAACGTTGGTCCTCCCACACATTACCTAGTCTATCCTTCTGGTTTTGATTTAAATGAAATGCAAAGGTGGGTCACACCCATTTACAAAAACTTTATCTTGTTTGTGTCAAATGAGTTACATAAAAATAGAACATATAAAGTTTCTGTAATATTAAAGAGTCCAGGCAAAACCACAAAACATGTCACATTAAGAATCATGAGCAAAATATTCAAGCATTTTTATTTGTATTGACATGTTATCAGAAAATAAAATAAAAATCTACTTTGCGAAAGGTAAAGGCACTCAAAAAACAGCCAAATTTGCAATGCAGCTAATTATTAGTGCTTGCAATGTTATTTTTAAATGTCTTCACCTGTTTTTCCTACCAATAACACAATCATCCTCACTTTTGTTTTCTCCTTCCCTTTAGAGAAAAGTATGATATAATCATAGGTCATACACTCATTCAACAGGCCATGCACAGAAATTAAGGTAGAGGAAAAAAACATGGCTTAGAAGTCATAAAGAGCAGGACTGATATGTATATAGCAGCAGACCATGCAGAGATTAAGATGGTAAACAATAGAAGTACTTATCCTTTATCATTACATAAGAAGTACAAGCTAAGAATGAAATTTAGAGATGTGGCAAGTTTTAAAAAATAATCAAAAATAAGATCTTTGAGGATGAAAAAAAAACAGCATGCAAATTGTTCTACTTCCTAAATACCGTTCTAAGTCAATATTAAACTGACAACCTACTGTGTCCCCAGTGGTTTCTTGAAACATATTGTCTTTTTTAAGCACAAAATGCAGAGTATTGGGGCACCTACTAGACTAGCTTTCCTGCTTGAGACAGTGATATTTCACTGCCACAGCAAATTCCCCACATCCTCTGGCGGCATGAAGCAATTCAATTGTCTTGCACTTGGAATAAGGGCCATAGCCAAGGAATTTATGGAGTCAAAATATGTTCTATTTTTCAACTGGCACATATCAGTATTTCCCAAGTGTACTTCAGGGAACACTAGACTCAAGAAATACTCTGCAAAGCCCAAAGTCTGGCCCCAGCTGTGCACCCACACTCACCATGTGTCCTTCCTAGAGATTCAAAACCACTCCTAGCCTCCGAAATGGCCGGCAGAATGGCAGCAGTGTTTAACCCAGTGCTTCTTTCCATTTGGTCAACTAAGCCTCCTAACATTCCCTGGATTTGTGGAACACAATTTAAAAAGACTCACCGGCCAGGTGCAGTGGCTCACACCTGTAATCCCAGCACTTTGGGAGGCCGAGGTGGTTGGATCACGAGCTCAGGAAACCGAGACCATCCTGACTAACACGGTGAAACCCCGTCTCTATTAAAAATACAAAAAATTAGCCGGGCGTGGTGGCGGGCACCTGTAGTCCCAGCTACTCAGGAGGCTGAGGCAGAAGAATAGCGTGAACCCGGGAGGCGAAGGTTGCAGTGAGCCGAGATCGAGCCACTGCACTCCAGCCTGGGCGACAGAGCGAGACTCTGTCTCAAAAAAAAAAAAAAGAAAAGACTCACCAATTCAACTCTAAAACATTGTCTCTAGGCAGCAAATGTAAGCGGGCCTGTTGTCACTTAGCTGTGGCTTTACATGGCTTTGTAGTAAAATCAGTGGGCTGAAGGCAAATACAGCAAAGAAACAGACACACAGCTAGCTGTGCAGAGGAATAAAGTTCGCAGCAAAATGTGAAAAGATAAGTCAGATCAAGTCATCCCTATTCCCTCAACTCCTCATTTCCCAGAGAGACGTCAGACTAACAAGGGTGAATCTTGGTTCAGTACCCCTCTCCCCAGTACAAGCTCCTTTGAGTCCTTGCTGCACAAAGAACTCCTAGCAGGGCCCAGCTGAATCCACTCCTAATCTTCTCCCAGGACCCTTCAGTATATCTAAGGCATTTGTTTTAACAAGGAGGCTCTCGTGAACCAGCGAGGCTCTCGTGAACCAGCAAGGCTCTCATATTTGATGACTTTATCCTCCCACTCCCTGTAGTCCCTGCCCACCCTCCCCAGCCCCACTTCTTTATGGAGAGCCATGGGGGAGGGAGATTTTCAGCCACCTTTGCATTGTTTCTCTTTTTAAAGCAACCATTTATATGAAAGATCACTGCCTCCCTGGCCTCTGACTGGGCTCAGAATCACTGTCTTCTGACAGCAGAGAGGAAGGCTGAAATTCTGGGTGGAAGCTGAGGCTTCTGGGGTGCATGCATGATTAGAATATGAAGAAATCAGTGGCTGGCTCCTTTGCCTCAGGGTGTAGGGGTGGGAAACAGGAGGTGGGGGTGCAGAATCAAAGCAGAGTTCTTTTTTTCTAATCAGCACAATAAAGCAAGACGGTGAATGCATGAGGAAAATATTATTCTTCAAATGGCAAAAAAATCAATGTCTAAATCAAAGGAGGCAGGTGCCCTGAGGATGGCAGGTACTTGCCCTTCCCCACTGCTTCCCAACCACGGGAGGGCAGGTCCACACAAAGGCAATTAGGAAAAACATTAATTAAGGAATTAAATATGTGTTAATCACCAAATACTTCGCAATTTATGTTTTAAGGAACAGTAATTAACCTGCAATTAGCTGTATTCCATGCAGGTTACCATTGCAATGTGTACCTGTAGCATACTATTCTACCATAAATAGTAAAAACTACATAAAATGACTACTGTGGCAAGAACACTTTTCTCTGCTAAGAAACTTTTCAAAACTCTATAAATGTCTAGCAATGTTAATATTAAAGCTAGAGGAAAAAACTGAAAGAGATGCCCAAAAAGACCTATTATGTTTATCAAAAGTACGCAGGACACTTGTGTCTAGATTGACTGAAAACTTCCCTTAGTCCAACAATTGGCGAAGTTCAGATGCTGATCAAGATGAAAATTAACTCAGTACTTGGTAGCCAAAGCAAAGTAAGAAATGGACGTTCTGGAAGAAGGCCCAGGAGGTCATGGGAAATAGCCAACTGAAGAGCCCAACACAGCGGTCCCTGAATGCAACCCAGGGCACCTGGCCCTTGAGATGCAATCAAACAGCCCCAACACAGCGGTCCCTGAATGCAACCCAGGGCACCTGGTCCTTGAGATATGGTCAAGACCAGGGAAGGGAGAATTCCATGGACCCTCATAAAACCTCACCTTGCAGTTCTGTATGACAGCAGTTCTGAAATGTTCTGACGAAAGGGAACTTGGTTCACTCTGTCTCATGCCGTGTTTCACAAAAGGATTTGTTCCTGGAACACTTTTTCATTTAACACCTTTTGACATTCCACTGAACACATTTAAGAAGCACCTTAGCAGGGAGAAAGCACTCAACTACTAACTGGTTCCCTTTTTACCATCTTCCACAAATCTTAATCTTAACTGTGGCTCAACAAACTGCCACCACTTCTTAAGAGGCTAGCGTATCCCCAAGGTGCTTTTCCTTTCATCTTCAGCCCCTAATTACCCCTAATTACTACCTCCCACCCTGCTGTAATTAGGAAAGTGAGGCTCATAAAGTTTAAATCAGTTGCCCAAGCTTCTGAGTAAGCAGGGCTGATATCCCAATCCCATTCTTCGTAACACAAAGTGTATGTTCTTTTACTGTCTTCTGATGCTGCCCATGTGCAAACAATTTATAATATGAAAGTCCTTTAAAAGAATTCATTAATCAATTTTCACTCATATCAGAACTACTTACTAGTGTGAAATTTGCTTACAGAAATAAAGTACTATATGAAGTATTTTAACACATAAATATTTCAAGTATACATGAACCTTATATTAATATTTTGGAATTCTAGAATATATCCTGCAGCATACGTAATAAATTGTAGGGGTGCTGTCTAGAGGAAGCTGACTTCCTGTACCCTGAGAGAGAAAGCTTTCTCAAAGGTGTCACCTCCTTTAGATGCCCATATCCTATTATCTTGTCTTCAGCTTTCAGGCCTAGAAACAGCCTGAGAATGTATCACTTGGATATTGACTTTTATGCACCATGTTCACATAAGAAAATGTTACACACATGCATCCATGCACACACAATACTGGAAAAAGAAAATATATATATATATATATAGAGACAGAGTCTCGCTCTGTCCCCCAGGCTGGAGTGCAGTGGCGCAATCTTGGCTCACTGCAAGCTCTGCCCGCCAGGTTCAAGCCATTCTCCTGTCTCAGCCTCCTAAGTAGCTGGGATTACAGGTGCCCCCAACCATGGCCGTCTAATTTTTTGTATTTTTTAGTAGAGATGGGGTTTCACCGTGTTAGCCAGGATGGTCTCCATCTCCTGACCTCGTGATCTGCCTGCCTTGGCCTCCCAAAGAGATGGGATTACAGGCATGAGCCACCGCGCCTGGCCTGGAAAATATATTTTTTATATTTTGGAATCAGAAATATAATAGTCAAAAACCAGAGTCACATCTTCAGGCCAATACAGAACTCCTTATAAAGAAATCTATATGGGAAATTATATCAAAAGCAGACAGGCTCTTGCATGACTTGAATTTCTAAGAGCATCAGACTACAACAGGCATCTCCTTGGTACAGGTGTGCAGGCCCCATGGGCTGGGGACTGGATCTGCAGCCCAAGGAAGTCCCTCCCCTGGTTCAACTTCACAGCTTGTTTTTTGTTTGTTTGTTTTTTGTCCAGGCTTTTCTTCTGACCATCTCTAATTAGGCTGACACCTTACTTAGGCCAGGGGTGAAAACTGGATTTGGTACGTGTCTTCCTTTTACCTTATATCTGTGAATATGGCCTGTCCTTCTTATCCCAACGGGGAAACCTCCTTCAGGTCTTACGTAGTGATTTTAAGGCCTGCAGTTCAGTGTTTGGGAAGTTTCCTGCTGACATCTCTCTTGCTGCATCTACAATGTGCCATTTACCTAATAGTTTACATTGCTATTAGGGTAATGATTTCAATTTGTTTACTGCCCAGCAGATAAAGGGGAAATAATAAGGAAGTGCTACCTTAACTCTGTCTTTAAGAATTCCAAGGCTGATGCTTGGTGGGAGTGCTCAGGAAATAAACAAACAGGTGGGTTTTCAGTAGATCTACACCCTTCACAGGTATTCATCAGGAGTTGGTAGTAGTCCACCTGCATAAGGACGGCCAGTGTTAACAATCTTTTTGCTCTGATCTTCTTCTTCCCTATTTTTGTTTCCTCAAACAGGTTTTTGGGAGAGTGGAGATTTAAAATCAGGATGTGGGTTTTTTAATTATATACTTAATTCTTAGAACAAGTAGAATGGGAAAGGAGTGACTGATAAATCAAAGATTCAAAATAGTCCTGTCGAAACTATAAGGCCAGATGATTGTTTTGGAGCTTTCTGTAGGTACCTAGCCATCTAGTTGTTAAACGTTTTCATGGATATTTGAAAAGAAGACCATATACTTGTAAGAACTGTTCTTTTCTCAAGTTTCTGCCTTGTGCTTTGTTGACCTGAATTGCATTATTATTGTTTATGCGAAGAAAAAAAAGGAAAGCACAAGCTTTTCCTGTAGATTGTATTTCCATTTTAAAATAAAAACAATTTTCCCAACAAAAATAAAAATAAAAATAAAAGCTTAGCAACACTGTATTAAAGAATCTCTACAAATCCATGTTTAAATTCAAAGTATGAAGCTATTCCTAATGAATCTATCAGTGCTATGAACTGAATGTTCATGCTGAAACCCTAGTCCCAAATGTGGTGATATGAGGAGGTGGGCCTTGGGGAGGTGATGGGCTCAGGAGAGGGGAGCCCTCATGATGGGAGGAGACCTTCATAAGAAAAGGCGTGAGAGCTCTTGCTTCCCTGACCTCCCGCCAACCCTGTGAGGACACAGAAAGAAGATGACCATCTGTAAACCAGGAAGAGAGCTTTCACCAGAATCTGACGATGGTGGCACCCTGATCTTGGAATTCTCAAACTCTCGAAATGTGAGAAATATTGTCTGTTGTTTAAGCCATACAGTCCTGTGGTATTTTGTGACTGCAGCACAGCAGACTAAGATATCAATGAAGCAATACATTCAAAAGTGAATCAAAAAGCTATGAGAATAAACTTCTAACTTAATTTGGCAAATCATTTACCTTTCAGTAAAGCGTGAGAGATCACAGTGAAAAGTGAGAGGGCTCTAAAAACGTTAGGAGCAGAAGTTCACAATTGGGAAGGCGAAATATTTTATCCAAAGGTGCTCAAGAAAATAAGAATTCACTGAAAACGACAATGGCCTGAAATACATAGGACCATCTGACTCTCAGTGTAGTCTGATAGTTCCTTTATAAAGTCTCCTCTTCCAAGACTGTTCATAAACCACATCATTCCTTTAATGCAGCTGACTGAGCTAGGGGTATAAAAGACAAAACAGAAATTCCACATCTGACTGCAGCCAAGGCCATGCTAAACCAGCACACTGTGGCTCTGGAGGCTGTGATGGTCTCAAGACAGCCCATTCTAGAAGTTTTGTGTGGACACTGCTAAGCCCCAAGAGAAGAAGCTCGGGGAAAAGATGAGCAGGACGTACCTTCTGATCTCAACCAGGAGTGTGGTCCACTGGCCCAAAAAAAAAAAAAAAAAAAAAAAAAAAGTTTACCTGTTATCCCACTAGCTAGAGAGATTCTCCTTTCTTTTTTCCTTATTTTTTTTTTTTTGAGACAATCTTGAGACAACCACAGCAGACAACCGGAGACTGAGGAAGAACCTAGAATAGGTCCCAGAGGGGCAGTGGGAACACTCCAGATCCCTGTCTTCCCTACTTTGGGAAAGGTTCCTCTAAAAGAAGGTCTTTAATCACATTCAGCTTCTCAGCCTAGGCCACCATACAAAAACCTCTGGAGGCCTAGCTTGGCCAAAGCCACTTCTACTGGTGGCCTTTTGTTGTTATTGTTGAGACAAAGTCTCGTTCTGTCTCCTAGGCTGGAGTGCAGTGGCACAATCTCAGCTCACTGCAACCTACGCCTCCCTGGTTCAAGGGATTCTTGTGCCTCAGTCTCCCAAGTGGCTGGAACCACAGGCACGCACCACCACGCCCGGCTAATTTTTCTATTTTTAGTAGAGATGCGGTTTCACCATGTTGACCAGGCTGGTCCTGAACTCCTGACCTTAAGCAATCCACCTGCCTACCTGCCTCAGCCTCCCAAAGTGCTAGGACTAAAGGCATGAGCCACTGCGCCCGGTCACCCATTTGTTTTTTAACCCTATGAAACACATTTCCTAAGTTTTGTCCCAGAGGCCATATGCTTTGAACTACCGATTGGTCACTAGTACATTTATATAAAAAGAATGTGTTTTATTAAATAGGATATTTTCCTTCTGGAGGAAAAACAAATTTTTACTTTTTGTTTTATAAATAACAGCAGTACATGTACGTTGGGGAAAACTGAGAATGTAACAGACGACAAAAAAAAAAAAAAGGTTTTTCTTGAGACAAGGTCTCACTCTGTCACCCAGGCTGGAGTACAGTGGCACGACCATGGTTCACTGAAGCCTCGACCTCCCAGGCTCAAGAGATCTTCCAGCTTCAGCATCCTGAGTAGCTGCGACTACAGGTGCACGCCACCACGTCCTGCTAATTTTTGTTTCTTTTCTTTTTGTAGACACTGGATCTTGCCATGTTGCCCAGGCTGGTGTTAAACTCCTGGACTCAGGTGATCCTCCCACTTCGACCTCCCAAAATGCTGGGATTACAGGCTTGAGCCACTGTGCGCAGCCGAGACACCACACCACTTTCTTATGTATTTATTTCAAGATATATTTCAGTCTTTATTAGATTTTTAAAATTTAAAAATAGAATTTAATGTATTGCTTCATACCTGTTTAATCCATTTAACAACATAACCTTAAATGCATCATTAAATTTTCTTCCATAACATTATTCTTAATGGCTGCAAAATAAATTTTTGTATTGAGATAGCATAAATTAACAAATCCTCTATTGTTGGAAAAATACTGTTTCTGATTTTTCTTTACTATAAATAAGCTGCTATGAATATCCCAGTAGTTAATTATTTGCAATCACTCTTCATTACTTCTTTAGGATAAATTCCTACTAGTGGATTGCTAGATTAAAGCATATCTAATTTTTTTAACAATTTTAAAACTTATTGCCAAAGTACATACTCTAAAAAGATCTTAACAATGTACACATGCACTAACAGAGTTTTCCCTATCTCTTCATTTCCATTAAAGAAGAACACATTTACTTGTCACTCATTAAATCCTAGAAATGGTTGTAGGTATATGCCTACAAAGATAAATTAAGCAAGAAGTTTACAGCCCATTTATTCATCAATCCAGGGGGAGAGAAATTGGGGTTGATGGATCTTAACTCATAAACACCGAACCTGCAGAATGGATTACCGGATGCTGTTCGTGCCCATTTTGAAGACAAGCAGCCCTGGAAAGCCCTAGCTTTCTCTTCCCTATGTCTAACCAAGCACCTCAATTAAACATGAAAAATGATCTTAGATGCATGTTCCAGCTGGCTCCTGTCTGAGCCGAAGGAATTAAAGAAAGAGAAAAGCAAAATATTGCAATCCTCTTTATTCCTCCTCGTAGTCAGCAATTAATTGAGTTTTCTCAATACTGTTAGTTTTAAAAGATGCTGTGGACAAAAAAGAAAAAGCTCTCCAAATGCCCACTGTCACTAATTCCCCACTTTGATCCTAAGTTAGGATGCTCTTGTGTCACAGGCATCCCCAACTGAAGGGCAGACAGGACGTGACGTCAGAACTGGTTTGGTACCACTTCTGAACTGCCCATGGGCCTCCGCCCTTCAGTTCCTTTAAACAGGAACTCAAAGCAGTTACTGCGGGTCTCCACAGAGCCCCCAAAATAACAGGACAGGCCTTGTGGCAGTGCCTCTGTGACAAGGACTCCATTTACATCTGTTATTTTCTCCCTGTTGCTTACATGGGTAGAAGCAAGGACCTGCCCCTCACTGGCTCATCTCCACAGGGCTCATCTCTTATGACTCATTTACTCCTGAAACCCATTTGCAGAGGGCATCTTCTTTTAGACTCAGGTGCTATGCCTTTCTGTGTCACATATGGCCTACTTAATATAGAAACTAAAATATCCAGCTAGGTACAATGGCTCATGCCTGTAATTCTAGCACTTTGGGAGGCCAGGGTGGCAGGATCACTGAAGATCAGGAGTTTGAGACCAGCCTGGGCAACACAGCAAGGTCCTGTCTCTACAAAAAAAAATTTTTTTTAATTAGCCCAACATGGTGGCATATGTCTGTACTTCCAGCTACTTGGGAGGCTGAGACGGGAGAATCACTTGAGCCCAGGAGTTTGAGGCTGGAGTGAATTGTGATCACAACACTGTACTCCAGCCTGGGTGATGGAGCGAGTCCCAGTCAGAAAAAAAAAAAAAGAAAAGAAAATATATTTGCAAACCCCATAGACAGCACTTCTTGCCCTGCTATAAGTGACTTTTATTTTCTTAAAACAATACATGCCAGGCATAAACAAATTTTGAATTATATTTTTTACTAATTTGACAAAGCCTCAAGACACTCCTTATCAAATAGTATAGGATTTTCTTACACTGTTATAAAAATTTATTTATTTATTTATTTATTTAAATTGCAGATTCAGGAGGAACAAGCACCTCAATTAAACATGAAAAATGATCTTAGATGCATGTTCCAGCTGGCTCCTGTCTGAGCCAAAGGAATTAAAGAAAGAGAAAAGCAAAATATTGCAATCCTCTTTATTCCTCCTCATAGTTGGCAATTAATTGAGTATTCTCAATACTGTTATTTTTTACCCAGGTTTGTTACCTGGGTAAATTGCATGACTCTGAGGTTTGGAGGTATGATTAATCCTGTCACCCAGGTCGTGAGCACAGTATCCCAAAGTTAGTTTTTCCACCCTTGCTCCCCTCCCCCTTTTTGTATTCTCTAGTGTCTACTGCTCCCATCTTTATGTCCATGTGCACCCAATGCTTAGCTCCTACTTATAAGTAAAAGCATGCAGCATTTGGTTTTCTGTTTTTGCATTAATTTGCTTGGGATAATGGCTTCCAGTTGCTGCTAAAGACATGATTTCATTCTTTTTTATGGCCGCACAGTATTCCATGGCGTGTATGTACCAGTCCACCACTGATGGACACCTAAGTGGATTCCATGTCTGTGCTATCGTGAATTGTGCTGTGATAAACATTCTACCAAAAAACACCTGAACTCATGTAATTTATTTCCCTTTGGGTGTATACCCAGTAATGGGATTGCTGGGTGGAACAGTAAGTCTCTATTCAGCTCTTTGAGAAGTATCCAAGCTGGTTTACAAAGGGGCTGAACTAATTTACAATCCCACCAACAGTGTAGGATGAGAGTTCCCCTTTCTCCACAACCTTGCCAACAAAAATACACCAACTTTTTCTGATTATAATAACAATAATTTATATTTTTAGAAATTAGAGGATGCTTCAAAATAGGTAATAAAAAGAAAGCACATACCTGATAAAAGTTAGGCCAGAAAGTACTAATGGCCAGTTCGGCCCTGTTCCATGTACGTGTTGGGTCTCCAGATATATTCCAGATAGGACTCCCCAGTGGCCCGTTATTGACCTTCACGTAGACATTGAGTAACCCCGGAGGAGAATTACTCTTGCTGGACACAAAATAGTGAAAATCGATGCAGTGGGTGTCATTTTCTTTAAGTTGGGGTAAGAGCAGGTGGGCTCTCTGCCCCTCAGGTCTCCCAGAGGCATTCACCAGCATGAAAGAACCTGCAAAAACAAAATCAAGGAGAGTCACACCCTGAAACACTACTTTCTGGTTATTTCTGAAAACCCACCATCATTCACATGGGTTGGCCCTGCAATTCCATGTCTTACTGAAACTGCCATTTATTTCATTCCTATTTCATTTATCACCTCCTCCTCCTCCTGTCATCCCCCTATGTGTTCTCAAGAGCGCACATAATATTAATGGAAAATTCCCTGGATGTCACTGTAATTTGACTTCTAAATAACAGAAATGTAGCAAAATGTTTGTAGACTCGCCTTAAATTCTAGCAGTCAGGAGTCACAGGTGATTAATTAAATTAAAAATTGAAATTCCTTATGTAAAATGCATGTCCTCATTCACACCAACCGTGTTTCACGTGCTCAATAGCCACATGTGACAAGTAGCTACCACACTGGGCAGCACAGATACAGAGCATCTCCACCTAGCAGAAAGTTCTACTGAACAGCACTGTCCCATCATGTTAGCATTACTCAGTAATCACTTTGTATAACCCAGAGAAAAACAAAAGATGAGGTGGGCTGTGAATCTTAGGGTGATGATACTGGCCCCATCATGTTCCCTGCTGTCAATGTAATTCAGCACCAGTACCCACCTCCATCGCTGGAACAACTGACTTCTCCTTGACAGTGGAGGTGTTCTCACAGCAAGGTGATGACTTAGGCAATCACTGCCCCAACTGGAGGACAATCATTCTAAGAAGTCTTACGAGCTCTCTGGATCTTGACGCAATGGCCCTAACCTACCCTGGAGTGCTGAGGAGCTTCCAGATGGATTCAAGCTTTCCAGATACCAAGCACTTGAGCCTTCCCCATAGGAATTTTATATTTCACAGAGTAAAAGATAAAAGCAAAATGTTCAAACATAAAAGGGGAAATAGGTTTTCATAGGTCTGATTCAGCACAGAGGAAAAAATGTATTGAAATTCTAAGGAAGAAGTACAGCTGAACTTGGAGTATAAAAATGAAAAAAATAAAAATACTACACAGATGGGTACCCTCATTGTGAATCATAATGTTCAAGGTGTGTATACATGTTAATATGTGTTTATTGTCTACCCACACATATCAGGAAACACACACATACACAGTACTAGAAAATGTATGGAATTTCTGTCTTGTTTACATGCTGTGATTGCCTAAACAGCAAAACAGGAAGACCACCCTTTTATAGTAATTCCCAAAGAATTCCTGTAAGTATCAAATGGAAAATACAGATGTAGATATCCTTCACAGATTAAGAGGCTGTTGTTAAAGGATCTATATTATCATATGCTTTCTTATGGTTACTACCTTTACAGCTATGAGGTGAGCCAGGTTTAACACCATTTATGACAAACAGGAACGGGGTCACAGAGAGATTAGAAGCAGTTTATCTACGTTTTAGGATGAGTTAGTGGCAAAACCAGAACTTTGAGCTTCTGAGTTTCCAGCCCATTACTCATTCTGCCACACTCCAGTAACCTCAAGTTTCTTCATGTGCTTTTTGAACATATATGAAACAAATACCCTTTCAAAGCAGTGAAGTAGCTATTTTGAAAAAGTAGAAATTATAGTAGCTATTTTGAAACAGAGCAATTTTTCAAGCAATGAATGTTATGCACCTAGAAATACAAAAGCCAAGTCACAAGCGAACCTATCTATGAAATATAACTTACCTATGAAATACATTTCAGCATTAAGGAAGAACTTTAACTGTGATTTAAGAAAGAGTTGGGGCAGAGAAAGAACAAGTGGCAAGAGAGTATCATTGAAATAATTCAGGTTAGTTATTGCTTATAAATGTAAAAAATCTTCAAAACATGCAGGGTTGATGAACCCCATCACAAATCCAGAGTAGGACGTTAGTGTATATGAGTTACAGATTGTATTTTTCTGCTCTTAGTAAAATAAAAGCTGATTTATGTCAGATTCTATCACTGGGGGCTCTGTTATCTACAACAGTTACCACAAATATTATTATTAGTGGCACTAAGGCATGACATGTTCTTGAGGTCACGTCTGAATGAACAAAACCTTGAATATGACCATATTGCCAAGAAGATTGTTTCTCTCATTGTTCCCATCACTTAAGCTTGGGCAACCAGGGTGGAAAGCATGGCCATATACACAGGATGGCAAAATAAGTGTTGCCCACATCCTGTGAAGCACTCAGAGGAGTCTCCTTTCACATATTTACATAAACTGGGTACCTTTCTACCATTACTGTTTAGGAAATCACCCAGTTTTCCAAAACTGTTATTTTTCTAGCTACACAGTCTGCCTCCAATGTTTAATCCACTGTGCTCCATTCTAGCATGAAATGCACTTACACTCCTGTGTCTAAAGTACACAAGAATTTTTATGTTGAGATCCAGGTGAAATTCAGGTATAATATAAGTTACTCAAGTGATCCTAGCTTTTAAAGTCCTTTCTCTTCCTTTTTTCCCTGTTTGACTTAGAATAGTCTATTTTGCTTTGAGGCATGCTTCTGTAATGCAAATTAGCTCACACAGGATTACTAGATGGGGAGTGACATCCCTATTACACACAAGTCCTTTTGGTTTATGTGCAGTTTTTTGCAGGACATTAACATTGTGAAGTGATCGGGGCAACTGTTCTCTCAAATAAAGGGAAAGCTTTATCAGTGCATGATGTCTTTTAAACAAAGCTAAACATCCTACAGAAGTGTCTTTCCTCAACGCAAGGAGTGGCAAGAAGGGGCTTTGGTGGTTTCATGTTCCTTTCCACTCCTAAGCTGTCTCCAAAACTGTAAGAACAAGTGAAGAACTGTGCAGCCTCTGCGCCCTTCCTCTGTGTTTCAAAAGGACAAAAAAGGAAAGGACTGGTGAAGAAGACAAATCTCAGATCATAGTTTTAAGTTGACAGCAAGTAGTCTCTATTAGAAGAGAATGTTAGAAGAGAATGACTTTAAGGACTTCTATGGAGAGTGGGAAGAAGTGGAGGCCTTGGGTTCAGGGTCTGAGGTTCAGGGCCGAGGATGGCTCACAGGGTCTGTGCCAGAGTGGAGTTCAGAGAGCCAGCACTTTTATTAGCTTTGTCACTGTTTTTGTTCACTCGCCAGCTACAAAGCTGCATAGATTTGGAAGGGTCAGCCCCAACCCCGTTCTTCTCACAAGATCTGCTATTTTCACTCTCTCTTTTTTTTAGAGACGGAGTTTTGCTCTTGTCGCCCAGGCTGGAGTGCAACGGCGCGATCTCGGCTCACTGCAACCTCCGTCTCCTGGGTTCAAGCGATTCTCCTGCCTCAGCCTGCCGAGTAGCTGGGATTATAGGTGCCTGCCACCATGCCTGGCTAATTTTTTATATTTTTAGTAGAGACTGGGTTTCACCATGTTGGTCAGGCTGGTCTTGAACTACTGACCTCAGGTAATCCATCCACCTTGGCCTCCCAAAGTGCTAGGATTACAGGCATGAGCCACTACACCCAGCCCTAGATCTGCTATTTTCAGCATATGATTTTGTGAAATTCATGAGAGGCTTCTCAAGTGCAGGGGCAAGACTTTGGTGGAAATGCAGACTCTACGAACACTCTTCCTCTGGGAGAGGTTCAGGTCCTCGGGAGGCAATTCTATCTCGACTGCCCCCATGGCTAGTCTCTCCCAAATGATCTGGAAATCAATTGAGCAGCACTCAGATTTCAACACTCATGATCTTTTAGAGGAAAAGTCTCTGCCAAGCACCTTCCCCTGAGGTACACTCCTCTGCAAGATTCCCTTTTTCCCTTCCTCTACAGTCTCCCAACTGGTGTATCTATGCAGCCTGATAATTAACCACGAATGCATACAAGGCAAGTGGGACAAAGCCCGCCACAAAGCACAAGCCCAGCAAATGCTCCTGACTTTCATTATGATGACTTTAGCTCCTCAAACCTACTAAATGTATGGCTTTTAAAAATTATGTGGCTTTTTTTTGGAGACAGGGTCTCACTCTGTCCCCCAGGTTGGAGTGCAGTGGGAGGATCACGGCTCATAGCAGCCTCGACCTCCTGGGCTCAAGTGATCCTCCCCTTTCAGCCTCCCGAGTAGCTGGGATCACAGGTATGCATCACCACACCTGGGTACTTTTTTGAAACTTTTTATTTTGTAGAGAGGGAGTCTTACTATGTTGCCCAGGCTGGTCTCTAACTCCACGATTAAAGCAATCTTCCTGCCTCACCCTCCCAAATGTGAGGATTACAGGTGTGAGCCACTGTGCCCAGCTGGAATTCTTTACCATTTATTTCTATCTCCCCCTGTTCACCTCACAACTCTCCTGGTCCTACTATAATTCACCTAAGTGTAAATTTTTAAGTTTCCTTTCTTTAAGAGAGAAGAACATTAGTACTGAGATAACACAAAACCTTCAACTCAATTAATCTTGCCCTTATGTTTTTGGGGAAAGGTTATCTTTATTTCAGTGTATGGCCATCAGGACTTAACTCAGAGCTTTAAAGTACAAAAGGTGACGTTTCTGTCCACACTCGTGTTTCCTGACAGTGGTGTACTATCATGTGCCAATGAGTTTACAGAAGCAAATGTGAAAGTCTAGCAACCTGCAGTCAAGTTACAATCGGCAGGAGGGAGAGAAATGTTGCTTCTTTGTTTGTTTTTATCACCTATCCGCTATGAAGGTATAAAGTCAACTCACCAACCAATGTTTAGAGAATTACAGAATTCAAAGCATTTATATTCAATTTTACACTATTAAGTCTGTTTTTTAAGCTATCCCTATATGGCTGAATGTTTAATTTTCACCTTCTGCTTAAATGTTTTGACTGAGGAAATGCATTTTCAAAGAGTAATTGGGTCTCCCTCTGTAGTTACTGCCTTACTTCAATTCTTTCCTCCTACAAAAAGCATTCCAACTGGGTAAATTTTTTAAGAATCATAATTCAAATTAGCATAGAAATTCTGTCTGTGTTCAGATAACGAAACACCCTTAAGTCACTAGTATATAAGTAGAAAATGTATCATTGCAGGCAAATGAAATGAGCTCTTCAAAAAGGCACAGCCTTTAGATGCAGACTTAGAAGCTTCTTAAGAATAATTATTTTGGTTTCCCCAAAAAGGAAAACTCTTTGATAAGAACATGCAATGTTCACATTCTCAAATCTCTGGGTGAATTAAATGTAGCTAATCATATCCATTGGCAAATGCTTTTGATTAAACTATCTTCCATCATTGTTTGTGACAGCAGTAATAACTACACAGAACTAGTTATTCCTTTCTAACCCATCATCAAAATTTGCATTGGTGTGTTTGGGGCTCTAGATTTGTCAAGGCTGAGAAAACTACATGAATTGTCTTCCAAGTATATTTGAGAAACTTTGCAAACAACAAAAACAGAATATTTTCCATTATCCAGCAGGAAGGAAGAGCTACATGTATTCTTCAATACTTTAGCTTACAGAGAAGCAGCATTTTATGAACTTTAAAGCTATTATAAAATTCACTTTTTAAAGTTCTTAATTTTAGCAAAAGCCACAGATTATTGGTCTTTGCCTCCCTTGGGCTGTTTTGCCTTTTTCTTGTATGACCATGCCTTTAAATGTGTGGATTTAGAACACAAGAGGGAAACAAAATGTTAACGAGTTCCCTCACTGCAGGCATATCTCCTGACTCTCTTTTATGGGGTTATTTG
The DNA here is from genome assembly GCF_037993035.2 of Macaca fascicularis. Lineage (NCBI taxonomy): Eukaryota > Metazoa > Chordata > Mammalia > Primates > Cercopithecidae > Macaca > Macaca fascicularis. Next base: position 76,336,739 of record NC_088392.1, on the reverse strand, counting down.
TGCTTCATCTGACCTATTCGGATACAACCGGTTAGAACAGTTCAGTTCACTAGAGCAGCACTTCTCAAACAATCTATAATGAAAAATCAGTTGTTTTTTTTTAAAGTCCAGTGCATCTCAGACCAATTTATATAAAACACAATAAACAGGAATTGCTAGAAAAATGAAATTGTTTAGACACACAACATGGTAGCCCCACATTTGTTATTATTCAAAGAAATAAAATTACTCTGTCAAATTCCTATAAAAATTTTCTAAAGACTTGCTCTCAGTTTCTGTATTGAACTGATCAGGGACTAGAAACAATGCGTGGGCCAGCTCTGATCTGCCGACCACACTGAGTAGCACAGGCTTAAAGTTATAGCAAAGAGAAAAGCAGTATAGCATCCTTGGTACCCAAATATACATTTTCCCTCAACAGTAGATGAGGAAATTTGAAAGAAAAGAATGAAAAAAAAATCTGGTTTCTTAACCCAAGGGTAAGTTATAAAAGCCAAGCCCTTTGAATATGAAAGAACGTTGCAGAAGAAAATGAAGAGGGAAAGCGGGAAGCAAGTGGACACACATAGTCATGGTGAATGGAAAGGTTGTACCCAGGCTCTGAATACAGAAAAGACCTGGCTTCAAGGAAAGGAGAAAACAAGGGGTGCCAGCAGGCCACGGCACGTAGAATCACCACGTACATCTGCACATCTTAAGGAGAAGGGGAGAGGGTATGGGAGCAAAATGGGCCACCGGTGCCTAAGCCAGGTCCTCCATGAACTTTATCTAATTAAATCCTCACAACAATGAAGGTCTGAAGAAAGAGAGCAGGGTGAACCCACCAGAGGACAAGTGAAAGCATCAGATAAGGCCAAGGGGAAGGCAAACTTTTTACCTTTAAACTCCAAAGGCAATACTCCTAAGACTAATAGTTTTCAAACAGTTTGACTGTAACTCATAGTACAAAATACTGTATTGTATTTCCCCCCCTGCCGCACTCCGAGACAGAGTTTTGCTCTTGTCACCCAGGTGGGAATGCAATGGCACAATCTCAGCTCACTGCAACCTCCGCCTCCTGGGTTCAAGTGATTCTCGTGCCTCAGCCTCCCGAGTAGCTGGGATTACAAGCACACACTACCATGCCAGATAATTTTTGTATTTTTAGTAGTGACGGGGTTTCACCATGTTGGACAGGCTGGTCTCAAACTCCTGACCTCATGTGATCCACTTGCCTCAGCCTCCCAAAGTGCTGGGATTACAGGTGTGAGCCACCATGCCAGGCCAATATATTGTTCTTTACATCCAGTATACATGTGTAAAGCAATGTGTGTCTATATACATGTACCTACACACACATACCGAGGCTTTCATTAAAAAAATATGTATCACTATGCTTTTAACCACGTGTACATATGTACTGCGTGTACATTTTCTATTCTAACTCAGTTGCATTTTGCAAAATCAATTAATCAGTTAATTCTGGCTGCAACCATCAGAGCCCACAAATGCTTTAAGACCATAATGCAACTCCTCCCAATAATCAAAACCACTGTGCTCTGCTTCCTTAGAAAGCTTTTCATTTTTAATTTGTCCTTTACACTTTGATCTCATCCCGATTATCATAATGCCAGGTTACACCCCTCCTCCAACTCCCTCAGCCAGTACTCACACAGCACCTAAAGAATGTGTCTCAAGAAACTTCCTGAAATAGGGAAGAGGAAGGTCTGGGGAGAAATAAATGAACTACGGGAGAAACGCTCAAAGGGAACAAAGCCTCTGCAGGCAGGTGCCACCATTGCTCTAAAAATGCTTATTAGCACCCATTTCAGTCTGATGAAACCAGTCTCCAAGTTGCATTCGCATTCTGCAGACCAGATATCATGCATCCTTCCTAAGCTACTGCCTCTTCTATGCCCCTCCTACAAACATGAAATACTTATTTCTCAGCCACTAGGGAATGAGACATGAATAACAAAAATTCTGTCTTCTCCCAAATGACACATTTTCTTTTCTATTTGCCCTGTCTCTTCTTGCCTTCCTTGTGGATTCCCAACAATTACTGAAAGAGACCATTTGTTAGTTGTACTAGCTTTTGCCCTATTCATGATGTGCTGGTGAAAACACAGTAAGATAGCAAAAAGAAGTAACACTGTATCACAAGAAAGCTGAAGTAAAACTCTCTAACCAACTGCACATCTCTTTACTCCCTGATATGGCTTGGCTGTGTCCCCATCCAAATCACATCTTGAATTGTAGTTCCTATAACCCCCACGTGTCGTGGGAGGGGCCCAGTGGGAGTTAATTGAATCATGGGGGTGGTTACCCTCATGAGAGTGAGTTCTCCTGAAATCTGATGGTTTTATAAGGGGCTTTTCCCCCTTTGCTGGGCACTTCTCCCTCCTGCCACCATGTGAAGAAGGATGTGTTTGCTCCACCTTCTGCCAGGATTGTTAAGTTTCCTGAGTCGTTCCCAGTTATGCAGAGCAGTGAGTCAATTAAACCTCTTTCCTTTTAATACCGAGCCTCAGGTATTTCTTCATAGCAGTGTGAGAATGGACTAATACACTCCCTCACCAGGGACAGGGGCTAATGGGATCATCCTGGCATGGACCATTCTACAAATCATGCCATTTAGTTCCTGGTACTCTGTTCTACTTGAAGGAATTCCACATCCATCTAGGTGCTACAAAATTAATAAGCACAGCTCATATACCTCAGATGTGCATATAACCTTTGCTTTAAGACATTTATATTAAATACCAAAAAGATATTCAATTGTCAATTTAGTGATTCACAGCACAACTGAATGGCTATTTTTATTATTCATAGAAATATTGAGCTGAACAAAAATATATTATTTCACCTTAACTAGTCCCTTTTAGCCATGGCAGGATTCATCTGAGCACCCATTATGTGTTGGGGCATTTTGAGAACTACAAGCAATACAAACTTGGACCTATTCCTCCAGCAAGAACTTCACAGTTCAGTTGTGTATCGTATTTTAAGTTGTTTTCATTCAGCACAGAAAGAATAAAAAGAGATTCACAGAATTAGCAAATCAGATCATTAAGTTCACCAACGGGTACATAAGTAACCACCAGAAGTGGCTATAAACTTTATGGATTTAGGACCGTCAATCTTAAAAGGGACTTGTGAAACACAGTTATCATACGAGACAAAGCAGCATCGGAAGAGGCTCACTGCAGAGAGGAAACCCTGGGGGTTCCGTAGTAACAAGTAATGTGCTCTCCTTTTATAAGAAAAGGGAAGCTTTAATGAGAACTAAATTGTATTACAGTGTGTCATTTAGACAAACTGCTTCAGTGACTTAGGTGGAAAATACTAAGTGTGAGTTTTGTAATTTGTAAGTAAAAAACAAACACTGAGTAAAGCAAACACAACCTTTTAACTATCTGAGGACGCTAATGACTGTATCTCAGGAAATGAGCCACACATACAACAATCGAGTAGTGACAGGCTGACTATTTAGAATGTTCTAAAGAGGCTGTTTAATTTCCCATACGTCAAGTTTTTCATTGATTGACATCTTTAGAAACAGGTTCGTTTTTGTTATAAATCTCAGAATGACACAAGCCATCACAATATAAGCTTCCGCTTATTTTTCCCCTAAATTAGTGTTGATTCAGAGATCTTTTTTTCTTTCCACGTGTGAAAAAAAGCTTGTGCTATTCAGTATGGTCTGCAGATCAGAGCCATCTGGTGATAGTCTACCAGCTAAACTATTATGACTTGCCTTAAGAAGACATTGTACAGTTAGCTTACATATAAAATGCAGGCCAAACTTAAATATTTAAAAGGTCTATCTTTGACACATTCAAATACTTGCTAGTGGTACTCAGAAGAAGCTTGCTAAGTCATCCTTTGTCCTATAAAACAGTTCAAAAGACTCCAAGGGTTCTGTCGACATTCCTGATTGAACGTCCCCCATATTCCTGAAGAAGAAGCCAAAGGATGTTTCATTAGCCAACTAGGGTGGGAAACCAGAGTCATGCAGGAATTTTCACTGCTTGCTCAGAAGGTAGAAAAGAAGGAACTGTCGAAACTTAACAAGGTGAGTCAGTGGAGAAAATGAAACGGCTTCCACATTAAACTAACAATACAGTATCAAGTTTATAAATTATCAAAAGTCTGGAACTTAAGGAATCTGTTGGATTCATTAACCAGAAAAAGCATCAAAATACCAATAAATAATTAGCAAATAATATGAAAAAGCAATCTGCATTAGCAGAAATACTATTAGAACAGAGATGTCTGGGAAAATAGTTATTTTACCACTGAACCAAGACATTTAAGTTAAAGCAAATGCTGGGTATAATTTTAACATGGATAAATTTCTTAATTACATAAACATTTCAACACTATGTGCTTGTGAGGTTCTGGTGAAGTTCCTGGAAGGGTTCAGGAAAGAAAGAAGCAGGGATTTTATCACACACAGCATCCCAACAGCAGAGGCCACAGAGAGAGTCACACTCCTTGCAAGAGCAGGCTGGCAGATAACTCCCACCTACAAAACTTGCTAGTTCTGTGACCTTATGAAAATCACTTTCAATCTGAGCCAGTTCATCCATCAACTGAAAAACACAGTGCCTACTGTGAAAGAACTGGACTAAGGCAAGCAAAGTCCTGTGCTGGGCAGGACCTGAGGCAGGCTCCCTGAGCTTGGTAGGAAAAGCTGGGCTCTGTAGCCAAACAACTGGAATTAGGATCTTGACTCAGTCACACGCTGTACGTCCTTGAGCAAGTGAACTACTCTTCTTTGCAAGTTTCTTAATCAAAGAGGTGGTTGAATAAATTAAATAAAGTAAATCATGTAAAATGTTTCTTAAAAGAGTGACTGGCATAGAACAGATATAAGTCAAAATTCAACCTTTGTCCCAGTTTTTATCCAAATGCATTTGAACTTAGCCTAGGAAGACAAGATAACAGAGTTCTTACTTCAAGGTAATTTCTTACACCATAAAATTATGGGTATCAATGATCATGGAATTATACAGGTTACCATCATCCATCTCTAAATCAGCATAACAAGATCAGTAATACAAACCAGGCATGGCACTTGGATTTATCTTCAATATCGAAACATGAATTTTCAAATATAAATAATCATTCTAGATGCAACATGGAGTAAAAAATCTTCTAGTGTGATTTAAATGCTTAGATGCTACCAAGTCTATTAAATTATAAATATATATATTTAATTGTAAGAGCAAAAGGCTACAATAATTAATGGTGATTATGAAAGCTGCTAATTATACTTATAAAACCAATTGTTAAAAACTTTCAAATCATTAAATACATAACTATATTAACAATTACTATGGGAACTGATAATAGCTGATATATGATATTTAATACGTGCTGGGCATTCTTCCAAATGTTTTACGTATATTAACCCTTTTACTCATTACAGACAAGGAGGAAACTCAGGCGTAGAGGGGGTAAGTAGCTTGCTCAAGATCATGTAGGTAGTAAGTGGTAGAGACAGAATATGAACCTCAGGCAAATGTGCTCTAGACTTTGTGCTCTTAAGCATGATACTAAGCTGCCGCTCAGTTTAAGGGGAAGCACATTAGTTAGATAACTTCAGGAAGAACATTATATCCTTGTAAGTATATATATAAATAACACCTAATTTTATTCATAAACATAAGATAGCAGAGCTAAATAAATTTAAGATAGCAGAGAATAACATGTGAACATGCTCACTACCATGGGGGCAGGTCCAGGCTAGACTGCTGGAGGACGGGAGACAATGTGGAGCAGAGAACAGCCTTCCCAGTTAGGACCAGCTGACCTGACAGCTGACTGCAGATGCAAAAGTGAACGCAGCCAAGATCAGCCATGCATGGCTCAGATCAGCTGAACCATTCAGCAGAGTCCAGCCCCAATTGCTGACCCATAGAATTATCAACTATGAGTGTTGTTTTAAGACAAGCTTGAGGGTGGATTCTTCCTCATCTGTATTTTGAGCATTTTCATAATAAAAGTTTTAAATGATTTTTAAAAAGTTTTTAAAAGCGCTAACAATATCTAACTGAACTGAATTTTGGATCATGTTATATCATTGAGAATGCATTACAGAAAATTAATATGTCTTTCTTCGGTACTTGGTTGGACATGCGATTTAAAAAAGATAACCAATTTGAAAATTTAATTTGACTAAACCAATTTTTTTAAATCACCTAATGAATTTATATCAATATAGACATTTTGAATTTCTCACACACACACACACACACACACACACACACACAGTCATGCATCACTTAAGGACATTTTGGCAAAAGATGGACCATATATATAACTGCAGTCCCATAAGATTGTAATGCTGTGTTTTTACTGCACCTTTTCTATGTTTAGATACACAAATACTTACCATAGTATTCTAGTCGCCTACAGTTATTCAGTACAGTCACATGCTACAGTTTGTAGTCTAGGTGTGGAGTAGGCTCTACCATCTCGATTTGTGTAAGTGCACTCTATCCTGTTCACACAATGAAAAAATCACCTGCCAATACATTTCTCAGAATGCAACTCTGTCATTAAGCAATGCACGGCTTTATTACAGGTATATACACACATACAAATATACAGGGAGAGTGACCGGGATAGAGAGAAAGGAAGAGGCAGGGAGGAAATGGTTTTTACAAACGAATTTGCAGAAAAAAGAGTAAAGATGGTAAAGTTCAGGTCTTTGGCAAGACTGGTGCATGTTGGCCGGGTGCGGTGGTTCACACCTGTAATCCCAGCACTTTGGGAGGCAGAGGCGGGCGGATCTTGAGGTCAGGAGTTCAAGACCAGCCTGGCCAATATGGTGAAACGCCATCTGTACTAAAAATACAAAAAAACTAGCTGGGCATGGTGGCACACACCTGTAGGTCCAGCTACTCAGGAGGCTGAGGCACGAGAATCACTTGAACCCAGGAGGCAGAGGCTGCAGTGAGCTGAGATAGTGTCACTGCACTCCAGCCTGGGCAATAGAGGGAGACCCCATCAAAAAAAAAAAAAAAAAAAGGTGCATGTTACCAAGAATGTTCCACTGATACCCATAGTATCCTTGGATACACCATAATATAGTGAACAATTTACCCACTGTGGGATATGTCATTTATCATTTGTAAAGAATTTCCTTTTTTTCTTTTTCTTGAGACAGTCTCGTTCTGTCACCCAGGCTGGAGGGCAGTGGTATGACCTCGGCTCACTGCAACCTCTGCTCCTGGTTCAGGTGATTTTCCTGCCTCAGCCTTTCCAATAGCTGGAATTACAGGCACCCGCCACCATGCCCAGCTAACTTATTTTTCATTTTCAGTAGAGACAGGGTTTCACCATGCTGGCCAGGCTGATCTCAAACTCCTGGCCTCAAGTGATCCGCCCGCCTCAGCCTCCCAACGTGCTGGGATTACAGACATGAGCCACCGCACCAGGCCATTTGTGAAGAATTTCTGAAGGAAGCTTTCGGTTTTCTGTTTCTCCTAGTGTTTTCAGCTCCTTGGCTCCTTGCTGTGGGAGCTATAGGATAATTGAAATAGCTGAACTCAGTGCATCTTGATTTACTCCCTTAGGTAGGTGGTCTAGAAACAGATTCATACATGTATATTTCTATCACTGTATCACTAAGCTTGGCTGGATGGAAAGTTATTTTTATTGAGTACACTATTTCGTTTTCAGGTTTTGTTGTTGCTGTTGTTAATTCAGAACCCAGTATAACTTATTACATTTCTATTAAAACTTTAGGTTTTAAAACTCATTTTTCATAGAGGTCTAAAGAGGCGTTTCTCTCTCCCTTTTTTTTTTTTGTCTCTAGCATAACCACTTTTAAAATTTCATTTTTTAAAAGCTTCATTTGAAATGTCCTCACTTGACAAACGATCTATCGGCTTTAGAGGGAAATAACTGTATATTGGGGAAAATTATTTATATTACTCTCAGAACATAAAAACAAGATAGCTAAATTCTAGAAATCCTTGCAAACTGTTTTGTTTACATAGAGACCCAGTTCCTTCTTTCCTCATTTTAAGTTTTCATTAAAACAATTAACAAAAATTGCATATGCCTTTATAAAATGTCAAAAAAAAGGATTCCAAAGGAAAAAGTAACCATTTCTTCCCAACTCTCACTTAACTGACCAGAAACTTATCCCATTTAGACAATAGTATGTTTCCCTCAATACTTCTTTATATGTAAATAAACATACAGACACATAGATGAAAGGTTTAAAAAAATTTTTCCTACTTTATTCAAAGAATAATAAGCTGACACATTCCTCTGCAGCTTGTTCTGTTCCTTTACCAATAATATAATGTTGACAACTCTTCAGGCCAGTAAGGACACAGAGACCCAAATTTACATTTTCGACACCCGCTACAACAAAGAACATCCGGTAAGGAGCCACGTGAACAGTTTTCATTTCTACAGAAGACAGTCCTACAAGTCAGGTTTCTAGCCAAAAGCCGTATATATTTTTAACCTTACAAGGTTTTGATTTATTGACTATAAATACGAAGCAACTGCTCCAGACATGAAAATAGTATTTTTTAATTTATTAATGATCACGATCAGTGGTTTATATAAAGCAGTCCTGTTACTTCAAAGAAAAGAAGACTAGCTAATGTGAAAGCAGTTTCCAGCCCAAAAGAAAAGAGGTCTCCTGGCATCCCCTGTTCTAAGCACAGGCAATCATCTTGACTTCTTCTGCTCCCTCCTTCTGGCTGTGTTGTTGTTACAGTTGCTCTTGTTGTTACTGAACCTGTACTGAGTGCTAGCTATGTGCCAGCCACTCTGCTAAGCACTTTATGTCATTCCGTCCCTTTAGTAAACATTGAGAGAAGTACTGTCACTTTATAATCAGGAGGGTTTAAAAAAAACTTCCCTAAGGTTACACAGAAAAGCAGATTGTAATCCTGTCAGTCAGATTCTAGAGCTGATGATTTAGCCCAACATATAATCAAGGTTTCATAGCACATCTCAGAGTCAGATAACCAAATAATGGTGGTGTATGCTCTCTGGAGAAAATTAAAAATAGAACAAAAAAAGTACATTAGAAGCTATTAGGGTCATCTTCAGCTTTGAATTACAACTCTTAAAAAGTAAAATTAGTCGACTCTCAAATTACATGAGCTATTCTCTTATTAAAAAATAAAAGTTAAAACTCACTATGCTTATGATGGCAGTATGGAGTCAAAACTAATTCTATTATTTCTTCTCAAGTAAACAAAAGAATTAGTGACAGAATGCAAGATAAGGAGATGAAAATAAAATCTATTATTTAACAACTACCAATGTTCATTGAAAAACATGAATTTTAAGTAGGACATTTAATATAATATAAACAATTAAATCAACCCCTGGATCTCTTCAGAAGACCAGAGGATATTTTTTATTCTTGTTGCTTCCTAATGCAATAAAATGATATAATAACACTCATGTGGCTTTACTTAAAAATGTTATTTAAGATCAAATTATTCAAAACAGATGTCCAATTCTCTGAGCTTACACAACCCTAGAGAAGACAAACATTATCTACTAACTGCTAAAATGGTCTGAAGGTCAGAAGCATATCTGTGATGACTCACAGAGGCACTCGATACTAAGTGCACTCCATCTTCTACCTCCACAGAGTGCCCTCCACAGGTCTGTCAAGAGATGCCACGAGAATCATTTCCAACATTCGCTCCTGTATAAATGGCACTTTTATTGTTGCCAATAATGAAATGGGAAGAAATGTACAGGAGTTAATACCACTGATTATCTTGGGTATTTTTATTCAAGGCTAATTTTTCTTTCATTTAACCAACAGGTTTGTAAATAACTCTTTCAAGTAATCATTTTCAATCCAGGTAAAAAAACAAGCCAAGTACCCATAAGCACACTGGGTAGACTAGCAAAGCAATATGAATAAAAATGCACAATAATATAATTTTATAATAACATAATGAGAAAATATTAGGTGGGAAGAGTAGACCAATGGTAATCTAAGGCAGTGATATGAGGAAGTGGGAAGGATAAATGGGATATTTTGAGTTACAATCAAAGGATTGTTTGTTTGAGTGGCTATTGAGGCTGGGAGCTGATGGTGTCCAAAATGATTCTTAGCCCAAACTATGTAAAGGAACGGTGGTTCTTTTACACCATTTATATGATTCTGGTTTATGCTGACAACTGAATTTTATCTGACAAAAAAGCAGAAACAGTAATTTGATACATCTATATCACCCATGATGGATAATCTGAGATATGTCCGGCACTCAATTGGTTGAATTAACTACCACAATGCATTATGAACAAAAAACAACAACAGAGGCATTTTTAAATCCTTTTATGTATCTCATTGGCAAAAATGTTTTCTTTAATTTTTTCTTCTTTATCATTTACACAATTATACTAAAAAGAAACAGAGAACTTTAAAATCTACTGTGTACATGTATTGAGTAACACTGCCCAGGCACTATGGTAAGCACCACTGACTCAAAGTTGAGGATAATAACTCAAGCCCCATTCTTAAGTCAGGTGTGGCAGGAAGATAGTGATGTTGCAATGATGTGAACACTTTCCTCGTTCAACATTCACTGAAGGCACACAAAAGTGGCACCGAAGCTAGCTCAGGGAGGTGGGGTGCTAGTGACGCCTCTTTAGAGAAAGAGAACTCTGAGCTGAGTCCTCCAGGATGAGGCGTTAGACAAGCCACAGACGGAGAACAGACTGAGGATTCAACATTTGTTCATTTCACAAACATTTGTGAGCCTGTTACAGTGAACAGACACTGACATGGGGCATGAAAAAGACATGTCCACGGCCTCTCAGAAGCTTCCAGTCTAACAGAGTAAGCAACTGAGTAATTAAGTAATTAAAATGCAAAGTTGTAATTGCTATGTCAGAGACATATTCAAATGCCAAAGTGAGAGAATGGCACCGCAGAAAACAATGGCTACCGCAAGTTTAGGATCATCCTCAGGGTAAATTAAGAACTGAACTGGACTGTCACTGAGAAACTGTAAAGCACACACAAATGCAAAGAGTGACCATCAATATCTTGGAGGGTGGAGGAAGATACTTTATTCACTGTCCAAACTTCATTCACTTCATTCGTTGTCCAAACTTTAGAAGGATTAACCAGTGCTCAACAGCTGAAATCAAGATGTGATTTAACCACAGGAGGAACAGCATGTCCACGGTTGCTGGGAATCACAGCGTGGCTTTCTAGGAAAGCAACTGGGCTCTTGCGAAAGTAGTAGCAGCTCACATTAAAATGCCTTGTTCTTTAGAGCTTGGTGTTTTGCTTTTATAAAACTTCTTTCAAGAGCTGCATTGCTGCCTTAAGTGGTATTCCAGGGAGGTAAACTCCCACCTTGCACACAAACAGGTCAGATATTTCAAAACTAACCACTATTGCTGGAGTTTGAAAGCTACTTTATCCCCATGAGAGTCAACTTCCAGAGAGACGGTTCTTTTGTAAAGTGTTTTAGGGAACATCTTTTAACCTTTTCATCAGGCAGAATTACTTCCATAGAGTCTACACCAGGCCCAGAGGAGAAAGCTGAACTAAAAGCAAAGAATATTTTTGAATTGTTGAGGAAAAAAAATATTCAGTGATTTTATATTTCAAATAAAAAATGTTCAGGTGATTTAATATTTAAACTTGTCTATCAGATTTTATATTGATTAGTAGGCAGTGTAATGAAGAGAGGAAAGGATGGGGTACCATCTATTTACAGTTAAGGTACCTTTCAGTTACATGGAAAATTATGTCCTAGAGAGTATATATACCAAAACAAAACCTCTGAGCAGCCAAAACAGATGTCATCAAATCCATGCATTTATTCAGTTGACTCAGAGCCTGTACTCAACCATATGCACAAAAATCATGTTATCTGGTATCTGCACCTTCAGAAATTCACAGGAAATAAAGACTGCTAAAGCAGATACCCAAGCATCAATGAGAAAACTGAGTTGTCAAAAGGGAAGACACAACAAAATATAAAAGACAGTCATGCCAAGTTGCAGCACAGCAGCCAAGGGTAGTCAGGAGCATAAGTAAGCCACTACTCTCTAGCACATCTGTGGAAAAACACTTAAGTTTTTCAACATAGCCTTAACTTACCACAAACACTGATAAAGTTTTGAGTGATATTCACCTAAAAGCAGTAAAATGTCCTGATACCATAGTATAGCCAGTTGTCAGCTATCTTCAAGATTCAGCTTTCTAGACCAACTTCATCTGCTGAAGGCCAAGTCCACCATGCCACAGTGCAAGTTCAACTTCAGTTTCACTTTTCATTTCAGAACCTTGAACTTTCATAAGATTACAAAGATTAACTTGTATATGGCCCAGTCTCTAACCTAAGGGAAGACACTGGGGCTCTTAGCTTTGAGGATACTCCTGATGCACTTGCCGGTTAGGAGCTACAGAAGAGCAACATCATGTGGTCAGACATCAAGTGAGCTGATATCCACAGCCCCACAGAAAGCATCCAATAATTACTTGCATCAGAAAAAATCAGCACTCCTCAAAAAGCCATCAGAAATAATGGCCACTTACTGGCCACTGCAGGAAGAAAAGATCATTGCTTTCCTTGGGAAGTTTAAAAATCTAAAAAACTGATGGATGGCTGGCAAGATGGCCGAATAGGAACAACTCCGGTCTGCAGCTTCCAGCAAGATCAACACAGAAGGTGGGTGATTTCTGCATTTCCAACTAAGGTACCTGGCTCATCACATTGGGACTGGTTAGACAGTGGGTGCAGCCCACAGAGGGAGAGCAGAAGCAGGGTGGGGGCATTGCCTCCGGGGAAGCGCAAGGGGTCAAGGAACTTCCCTCCCCTAGCCAAGGGAAGCTGTGAGGCACTGTGCCATAAGGAATGGTGCACTCTAGCCCAGATATTACGCTTTTCCCACGGTCTTTGCAACCCGTAGACCAGGAGATTCCCTCCTGTGCCTGTGCTACCAGGGCCCTGGGTTTCAAGCACAAAATTGTGCGGCTGTTTGGGCAGACACTGAGCTAGTTGCAGGAGGTTCTTTTCATACCCCAGTGGCACCTGGAAAGGCAGCAAGACAGAACCGTTCTCTTCCCTGGAAAGGGGACTGAAGCCAGGGAGCCAAGTGGTCTAGCTCAGCAGACCCCACCTTAATGGAGCCCAGCAAGCTAAGATCCACTGGCTTCAAATTCTCATTGCCAGCACAGCAGTCTGAAGTCAACCTGGGATGCTCCAGCTAGGTGGGGCGAGAGGCGTCTGCCATTACTGAGGCTTGCTTGAGTGGGCAGTTTTCCCCTCACAGCATAAACAAAGACACTGGGAAGTCAGAACTGGGTGGAGCCCACCGCAGCTCCGCAAAGCTGCTGTAGCCAGACTGCCTCCCTAGCTTCCTCCTCACTGGGCAGGACATCTCTGAAAGAAGGGCAGCAGCCCCAGGCAGGGGCTTACAGGTAAAACTCCCATCTCCCTGGGACAGAGCACCTGGGGGAAGGGGCAGTTGTGGGCACAGCTTCAGCAGACTTAAACACTCCTACCTGTCGGCTCTGAAAAGAGCAGCGACTCTCCCAGCACAGAGTTCAAGCTCTGCTAAGGGACAGACTACCTCTTCAAGTGGGTCCCTAACCCCTATGCCTCATGATGGGGAGACACCTCCCAGGAGGAGTTCACAGACACCTCATACAGGAGAACTCCAGCTGTCATCGGTGTGTGCCCCTCTGGAACGAAGCTTCCAGAGGAAGAACAGGCAGCAATCTTTGCTGTTCTGCAGCCTCCACTGTTGATACCCAGGCAAACGGAGTCCAAAGTGGACAGCAGACCTGCAATAAACAGCAGACCTGCAGCAGACCTGCAGCAGAGGGGCCCGATTGTTTGAAGGAAAACTAACAAACAAAAAGGAATAGTATAAATATCAACAAAAAGGACGTCCACACCACAACCCCATCCAAAGGCCATCAACATCAAAGACCAAAGGTAGATAAACCAATGAAGATGGGGAGAAACCAGAGCAAAAAGCCTGAAATTGCAAAAACCAGAATGCCTTTTCTCCTCCAAAGGATCACAACTCTTCACCAGCAAGGGAACAAAACTGGATGGAGAATGAGTTTAACAAATTGACAGAAGTAGGCTTCAGAAGGTGGGTAATAACAAACTCCTCCAAGCTAAAGGAGCATGTTCTAACCCAATGCAAGGAAGCTAAGAACCTTGAAAAAAGGTTAGACGAATTGCTAACTAGAATAACCAATTTAGGGAAGAACATAAATGACCTGATGGAGCTGAAAAACACAGCACGAGAACTTCATGAAGTATACACAAGTATCAAGAGCCAAATCAATCAAGCGGAAGAAAGGATATCAGGCATTGAAGATCAACTCAATGAAATAAAGCATGAGGACAACATTAGATAAAAAAGAATGAAAAGGAACAAACAAAGCCTCCAAGAAATATGGGACTATGTGAAAATAAGAAACCTATGTTTGACTGGTTTACCTGAAAGTGACAGGGAGAATGGAACCAACTTGGAAAACACTCTTCAGGATATTGTCCAGGAGAACTTCCCCAACCTAACAAGACAGGCCAACATTGAAATTCGGGAAATACAAAGAACAACACAAAGATAGTCCTTGGGAAGAGCAACCCTAAGACACATAATCATCAGATTCAACAAGGTTGATATGAAGGAAAAAATATTAAAGGAAGTCAGAGAGAAAGGTCGGGTTACCCACAAAGGGAAGCCCATCAGACTAACAGCGGATCACTCATCAGAAACCCTACAAGCCAGAAGAAAGTGGGGGCCAATATTTGACATTTTTAAAGAAAAGAATTTTCAACCCAGAATTTCATATCCACCCAAATTAAGCTTCATAAGCAAAGGAGAAATAAAATCCATTACAGACAAGCAAATGCTGAGAGATTTTGTCACCATCAGGCCTGCCATACAAGAGTTCCTCAAGGAAGCACTAAACAGGGAAAGAAACAAGCAGTACCAGCCACTGCAAAAACATGCCAAATTTTAAAGAACATTGACACTATGAAGAAACTGCATCAACTAATGGGCAAAATAACCCGCTAGCATCATAATGACAGGATCAAATTCACATATAACAATATTAACCTTAAATGTAAATGGGCTAAATGCCCCATTTAAAAGGCAGAGACTGACAAACTGGAGGAAGAGTCAAGACCCATCAGTGCTGTATTCAGGAGACCTATCTCATGTGCAAAGACACACATGGGCTCAAAATAAAGGGATGAAGGAATATTTTCCAAGTAAATAGAAAGCAATAAATAAATAAATAAATAAATAAAGCAGGGGTTGCAATCCTAGTCTCAGATAAAGCAGACTTCAAACCAATAAAGATCAAATGAGACAAAGAAGGGCATTACATAATGGTAAAGGTATCAATGAAACAAGAAGAGCTAACTATCCTAAATATATATGCACCCAATACAGGAGCACCCAGATTCCTAAAGCAAGTTCTTAGAGACCTACAAAGAGACTTAGACTCCCACACGTAATAGTGGGAGACTTTAACATCTCACTGTCAATATTAGACAGATCAACAAGAAAGAAAATTAAAAAGGATATTCAGGACTTGAACTCAGCTTGGGACCAAGTGGACCTAATAGACATTTTCAGAACTCTACACCACAAATCAACAGAATATGAATTCTTCTCAGCACCACTTCGCACTTATTCTAAAATTGGCCACATAATTGGAAGTAAAATACGCCTCAGCAAATGCAAAAGAACGGAAATTATAACAAACAGTCTCTCAGACCACAGTGCAATCAAGTTAGAACACAGGATTAAGAAATTCAACTCACTCAAAATCACACAATTACATGGAAACTGAACAACCTGCTCCTGAATGACTACTGGGTAAATAACAAAATTAAGGCAGAAATAAGTAAGTTCTTTGAAACCAATGAGAACAAAGACACAATATACCAGAATCTGTGGGACACAGATAAAGCAGTGCTTAGAGGGAAATTTATACTACTAAATGCCCAGAAGAGAAAGCAGGAAAGATCTAAAATTGACACTCTAACATCACAATTAAAAGAACTAGAGAAGCAAGAGCAAACACATTCAAAAGCTAGCAGAAGGCAAGAAATAACTAAGATCAGAGAAGAACTGAAAAAGACAAGAGACATGAAAAAACCTTCAAAAGAATCAATGAATCCAGGAGCTGGTTTTTTGAAAAGATCAACCAAATAGACAGAACCCTACCCAGACTAATAAAGAAGAAAAGAGAGAAGAATCAAATAGAAGCAATAAAAAATAATAAAGGGGATATCACCACTGATCCCACAGAAATACAAACTACCATCAGAGAATACTATAAACACCTCTATGCAAGTAAACTAGAAAATCCAGAAGAAATGGATAAATTCCTGGACACATACACCCTCCCAAGTCTAAATCATGAAGAAGTTGAATCCCTGAACAGACCAATAACAAGTTCTGAAATTGAGGCAGTAATTAATAGCCTACCAACCAAAAAAAAGTCCAGGACCAGATGGATTCACAGCCAAATTCTATCAGAGGTACCAAGAGGAGCTGGTACCATTCTTTTTGAAAATATTCCAAACAATAGAAAAAGAGGGAATCCTCCGTAACTCATTTTATGAGGCTGGCATCATCCTGATACCAAAACTTGGCAGACACACAACAAAAAAAGAAAATGTCAGGCCAATATCTCTGATGAACATCAATGCGAAAATCCTCAAGAAAATACTGGCAAACCGAATCCAGCAGCACATCAAAAAGCTTATCCACCATGATCAAGTCAGCTTCATCCCTGGGATGCAAGGCTGGTTCAACATACACGAATCAAAAAACATTATCCGTAACATAAACAGAACCAATGACAAAAAGCACGTGATTATTTCAATAGATGCGGAAAAGGCTTTCGACAAAATTCAACAGCCCTTCATGCTAAAAACTCTCAATAAACTAGGTATCGAAGGAACGTATCTCAAAATAATAACAGCTATTTGTGACAAACCCACAGCCAATATCATACTGAATGGACAAAAACAGGAAGCATTCGCTTTGAAAACCGGCACAAGACAAAGATGCCCTCTCTCACCACTCCTGTGTTCTGGCCAGGGCAATCAGGCAAGAGGAAGAAATAAAGCGTATTCAAATAGGAAAAGAGGCAGTCAAATTGTCTCCGTTTGCAGATGACATGATTGTATATTTAGAAAACCCCATAATCTCAGCCCAAAATCTCCTTAATCTGAAAAGCAACTTCAGCAGAGACTCAGGATACAAAATCAGTGTGCAAAACCAAGCATTCATATGCACCAATAATAGACAAACAGCCAAATCATGAGTGAACTCCCATTCACAATTGCTACAAAGAGAATAAAACACCTAGGAATACAACTTACAAGGGATGTGAAGGACCTGTTCCAAGAGAACTACAAACCACTGCTCAAGGAAATAAGCAAGGATACAGACAAATGGACAAACATTCCATGCTCATAGATAAGAAGAATCAAGATCATGAAAATGGCCATACTGCCCAAAGGAACTTATAGATTTAATGCTATCCCCATCAAGTTACCATTGACTTTCTTCATAGAATTAGAAAAAATTACTTTAGATTTCATATGGAACCAAAATAGAGCCTGCATATCCAAGACAATCCTAAGCAAAAGACCAAAGCTGGAGGTATCACGTTACCTGACTTCAAACTACACTACAAGGCTACAGTAACCAAAACAGCATGGTACTGGTACCACAGCAGATATATAGACTAATGGAACAGAACAGAGGCCTCAGAAATAATACCACACATGTACAACCATATGATCTTTGACAAACCTGACAAAAACAAGCAATGGGGAAAGGATTCCCTATTTAATAAATGGTGTTGGGAAACTGGCTAGCCATATGCAGAAAACTGAAACTGGACCCCATTCTTACACCTTATACAAAAATTAACTCAAAATGAACTAAAGACTTAAATGTAAGACCTAAAACCATAAAAATCCTAGAAGAAAACCTAGGCTATACCATTCAGGACATAGGCATGGGCAAAGAATTCATGACTAAAATACCAAAAGCAATGGCAACAACAGCCAAAATTGACAAATGAGATCTAATTAAACCAAAGAGCTTCTGCACAGCAAAGGAAACTATCATCAGAGTGAACAGACAGCCTAGAGAATGGGAGAAAATTTGTGCAATCTGTCCATCTCACAAAGGGCTAATATCCAGAAACAACAAATAACTTAAATAAATATACAAGAAAAAAACAACTCCATCAAAAAGTCGGCAAAGGATATGAACAGATACTTCTCAAAAGCAGATATTTATACAGCCAACAGACATGTGAAAAAAAGCTCATCATCACAGGTCATTAGAGAAATGCCAATCAAAACCACAATGAGATACACACACCAGTTAGAATGGCAATCATTAAAAACTCAGGAAACAATAAATGCTGGAGAGGATGTGGATTAACAGGAACGCTTTTACACTGCTGGTGGGAGTGTAAATTAGTTCAACCATTGTGGAAGACAGTGTGGCGATTCCTCAAGGATCTAGAACCAGAAATACCATTTGACCCAGCAATCCCTTTACTGGGTATATATAATCCCATTCTGCTATAAAGACACATGCACATGTATGTTGATTGAGGCACTATTCACAATAGCAAAGACTTGGAACCAACCCAAATGCCCATCAGCAATAGACCGGATAAAGAAAATGTGGCACATATACACCATGGAAAACTATGCAGCCATAAAAAAGGGTGAGTTCATGTCCTTTGCAGGGACATGGATGAAACTGGAAACCATCATTCTCAGCAAACTAACACAGGAACACAAAACCAAACACTGCATGTTCTCACGCATAAGTGGGAGTCGAACGATGAGAACACATGGACACAGGGAGGGGAACATCATACACCAGGGCCTGTCGGGAGTGAGGGGCTAGGGAAGGGATAACATTAGGAGAAATAACTAATGTAGATGACAGCTTGATGGGTGCAGCAAACGACCATGGCATGTGTATACCCATGTAACAAACCTGCACGTTCTGCACATGTATCTCAGAACTTGAAGAATAAAATAATTTTTAATCTAAAAAATGTAAAAGCCTCACCATTCACCTACCCACACGAAATTGCCAAATCTCAGACCAATTAAGTCAAACCCATAGTTTATAGTCCATTTCTATACTTAAAAAAAAAAAAAAAAGACAAGCATTTAAACTAACTGATGGTGAAATTGTGAGAACAAATCTTATTCCCAGCTTTTCTCTATCCCAAACCTAATAGAAGAAAGCTAAGTATGACTATCGGAAGCAACACAGAGTTTCCCAAGAAAATCTCCCTTTACAAGTTTGTCTGTATTTCATTTTTTCGGACCAAAGACTCTACTGTGACTTCTGATAACCTAAGCAACTACAGAGTTGTAGATATTCCCAGGTAAATTGCCCAGGCAGGCTGCATACCAAGACCTGTTGATGGAGATATCAGAATTCCGTATTAATCAGAGAGGAATCATTTCCTCTTTAGATTCAAATGAAGGTAAAATGATTCTGCAAGTTTGTTACATTTATTGAGCAACTGCACTTAGCCTGTTCAATACCATAGAAGCACCATTCACAGTCTTAGCAGAACTAGCCACAGCAAAATTATCAAGTTCATTTTCCACCTTCCTCCTTCCCATTTTACTTTTCTTACCCTCCATCTCCTTGTGCCTCCATTCACTTGCTTAAAACTTTCTTCAACAGTATCAGAGAAATCCCTGGGAGGTGTCCGTGGATAAAATTCAAGAGGTCTAGAAACGTCAATGATAACAAAATTACATCTTAATTTTCAATACCTTCCAACTGAAAGTATTGAAAACACCTGAATGTGGTATTCATATTTGAATGTGGCATTTCCTTCAAATATAATGTTGTTAACAAACCACAATTGTATCAGCTGTATTTGTGACTTTATCATCACTAAAAAATAAGGAAATATTCACTTCACATCACCATGTTACATTCACTACTTTAAAATTACCTGAGTGAATAGACTTATTGCTAGATATCATTATTAAATAAAAACACTGATAAAGACGCCTACTATTATATGGCAAATTTTGTTTTAATATTTGGATAGCTTTATTTTGAACTTAACTGATTTCACTATAATCTTATACATTTTATGTCATGCATTTATGCATATCATTTTGAAAAGAGGTCTGTAGACTCCAGCAGGCTGCCAAAGGTGTACATGGCATGAAAACAATCAAGAATTCATGTTCTAAACACTCATGTCTTTCTGTGATTCCTCTTCCCTTATGACCATATGCATTATAAAGTGGTTTTCAAAAAGCATAGAATTTCAGGCACCTAGGTAAGACAGAAATCTTGAGGAGAGGGTTTTTCCCCAATATTCAATCAAATATACAGCCTACACATCCATGTCTACTTTGCAGGGTGGGGGTAAGAGAGTAGGTTTACTGCTTGTCTATATTAGGATTTTGGCTTCCTGTTTATGTGCGGGTTCTCTCTCTCTCTCTCTCTCTCTCTCTCTCTCTCTCTCTCTCTCTCAGACACACACACACACCCCAATACCAAACAGTCTTCATTCCACTATCTCTCCCAAGAAAGGTGTGCAAGATTTTGAGTAAAAGGTGGAAGACCTGTGTGCCAAGTTGTGTCTTGACCCCACCAAAACAGACCAGATCCTCAGAAAGACAAGCAATAGAAACCTCCTAACAGAAGCTTTCAAAGTCTGATGGTTTTTAGATTTGTTTTAGGTATATTTTTATAGAATTTTTAGGCTCATTTAAATTTACCCAACATAAGTTGTAGAAAATGCTGATTAGGTACAAGTATAAACATTTTTAAATATTATGCTGTCACCTGCAAAGTCCTGCTGCAATAAGCCAGATTGCATTCAAATATTAAAGACATGAAAATACTCAGTGAGTAACTGTTAGTCTCACTTAGTGTTCATATTACTATAAATACTCAGTGTGTTTATTTTAATCATTATTCTGTTTACTTTATAAGCAGAAACGTAAAAGCACAAACCATAATTTTTTTAGGGGATTTACAGAGCTGCAAACCTCCAGTTAAAAAAAAATTGTAGGGAAGGCAAGAAAGGTTGAAAAATCAGACATTCAGCCATGTAGAACTCACTTACTAAAGGTCTAGAAACAGAGCGAAGAGCTAGGATCCAGGATGCAAACATGAAGAGAAAATGGACTAGGGCTTCAGGGAGATGACTGGCTCATCCAAAGAGGGACATACAGTGTAGCACAAAAAAGGGAGGGACTAAGGAGGAACAGAAATGGCTTCTTTCTCAGTGGAAGAACTTTTAAAGAACGCATTTGCTATCTGTGCCAGAAAATAATTGGGATAAGGATTCAGAAGGAAAGTACTTGACAGCACTAGTCAGCATAATTCATTTGAAATGGTAAGGGCAGAAGCCAGAAAGCAAGGGATGGTCTATAAAGATAGGAAAGTTGAGACAGAGTAGGGAGTGGGCCTCTACCACGCTCAAAAGCATCACAATCTCCGTGCAAATTTGGTGCAAACCATGGATCTTTACCTGTTAAATTCTGCTGTAACATACATCTAAGATTATTTCCCTGCATACTGGACAAACCTTGTTTTTAATGTTTCTGCTAAATAGAAGTATTCAGCATTTCTGTTCAATGCAAATAATCCAGAGGAACAAGATGAATGAGAGGAAAAGGCAGTGAAAGAGGCCAGATGATTTCTGAGCTTGGAGAGGCTAATGAGTTCTGTGACTTCAGCAGGTGGGTTTCCCAAGTCACGTACACCAGCAGGTGCTTGGCCTGGGATCTGAGACTGAACAAGACAGATCCCCCTCCCCCTGCAGTCTTCCCTCACTGAGCACATAGATCCACCTGTTTCTCTGAATCCATTTTTCCTCTCCCAAACTAAAAGAAGAAAAACTTAAAAAACCTGCAGAATGAGCACAGTGGCTCACACCTGTAATCCCAGCTCTTTGGGAGGCCAAGGTGGGCAGATCACTTGAGGTCAGAAGTTCAAGGCCAGCCTAGCCAACATGGTGAAACCCCATCTCTACTAAAAATACAAAAATTAGCTGGCCTTGGTGGCACACACCTGTAATCAGAACTACTTGGGAGGCTGAGGCAAGAAAATCGCCTGAACCTGGGAGGCAGAAGTTGCAGTGAGCCGAGACTGCACCACTGCACTCCAGCCTGGGTGACAGAGCGAGACTCCATCTTAAAAAAAAAAAAGGCAGAAATATTCACAATTCAACAAGAATCAGAAAATTCTCCATAAATTTTCTGAATTACAAACTTTCAATCTACTAGCCCTCCACTTGTACCTTTGCCTGGGTTCTCTGGAAAATGGAGCCTGGGAAAACACTTCCTGGCTTCCATGTAAATGGTTGTGAGGGAGGGAGGAGGGAAGGAGGCAGGGCTTTGAGGCAAGGAAGGGAGGTATATGGGGCAGGTTGGTTACTGACCTGGCCATGTTTTCAAGGCACAGCAGATCAGAGTAGCTGTAAAAACCCCTGAATCTGTACACAGTCCACCATGGGGGTGGAATTTCTACTAGCTCTGGTCTCCAACCACCAAGGTTTGCAACACAGGGTACCGATTCCCCAACCCCCATTTCTGACTGGTCCCCTGGTTCCTCTGGCAGCCATCCTGGAAGCCTGAGTTCCCCCACAGGAGTGGCATCTGCTGTGCAGGCCAGGGTTATGGGAACCTCAGTGGGCATGCTTGGGCCAGAGGTGCTTGGGGATCAGAATAGGAGCAGAGAAACTCAGAAACTCATGGAAGCCCTGGGTGCTAGGCAATAATGCCGGTTCTTGATCACAAGCCACATCAGAGTTGGGAGACGGGAGTAATAACAGGCCTGACTGGCCCAGCAGAGGTGTGCTGACTACCTGGCTGCCACCAGCAAGGATCGGGAGAGAAATCTGACCTCTGTGTCTAAAGAATACAGTGGGCATCAGGGAATTTCCCTAGAGGGGGATCAGGGAAGCACAGCAGAAAAGGATGGCCAAGAAGATCCTGGGAGATGAATAAACTGGGTCCAGCACAACACATGCATTAACATACATAATACATATGTATCATATACATCTATACATATATGCATATCTAACACACATATTAAACAGTTGGCATCAGCTTTAGATGGAAATCATTTTGCAGAGGTTTACACAAAACTGGGAATATCAGTAGAAATAAGAGAATGAGTGAAGCTGCTCAAATCTCATTTATATAAATTTGGATTTCATATTTCCTGTACTTTGGGGCAAAACCCCAGAATGCACTGACTGCCTCAGGAACTCCGTTCTATAATTCAAGGATGCACTATTTTTTAGACAGTCATATAATTACAGTAACAAGTAAATCAAATCATGAATTGTTCTCTTTATTGAAGACTGGCCAATTGTTCACTAAGATGTCAGCTCTGGGAGGACTTGTTTATAGATATCCTTGGTATCAACACACTATCTGGCACTTAATAGGTGCTCTGTAAATAAAGGCACATTCTTTATTTAGTATATGAAATAAGGATATAGCCTACAAGGATAGTGTGAGTCCCCATTATAATGGCACTAGCTCTTATCATTTCAAGACTTCTCTCCAAAACATTTCCAGGCACTGTGTTAAGTATTTTACACATATTAACACTTTCATTAAAAGACATTAAATTATATTGGTAATTCTCATCATAGAAATAAAACTAGAATTTTCCCCCCAAACTTACTTTTTTTTGTTTGTTTTCTCAAAGACAGGGTCTTACTCACCCAGGCTAGAGGGCAGTGGCGCAATCACAGCTCATTGTAATGTCAATTCCCGGGCTCAAGCAACCAGTCTTCCCACCTCAGCCTCCAGAATAGCTAGGACTGCAGGTAAGCCATGAATACTGGCTTATTTAATTTTTTTAAAATAAGAGATGGAGTCTTGCCATGTTGCCAGGTTGGTCTTGAACTCCCAGCCTCAAGTGATCCTCCCACCTCGGTCTCTCAAAGTGCTAGAATTACAGGCATGAGCCACGTTGCCTAGCCCAGAACTTACTTTTTAATAAACAAAAACATAACTTTGCGGTTTCTCAGTGCCACATTTCAAGGGAGCATTGGTAATCTTGCACTCTTTCAAAATGTGACCTTCCTTGTACATCACCTTTATTTATCCTATTCAATAAGAAAAACAAAATCTGCACAAAGATTTAAATCCTTAAAAGATCTATGATGAACCTAAGCTTAATGCGCTTTGATTTAATTGCTGGAAATACTTAAGGCCAAGCAAGAGCCTTACAACCCAAAAAATTAGAAAGATTCTAATGAAAGATTAGCCCTCTCTCTCTCTTCTAACAGCACTTAAGAAGAAAGCCATTAAAGTAAGTAAGCTCTTTCTTCTCTTTGCTCTACTTTTTTAAGAGTTCCATCATTTGCTTCTTTCCTTGTGTCAATAGCTCAAAGAAATGAACATTATGATGTAATCTTAGCTTGATTTCCACCCACACCTCAAATTTCTGTATTCAACGGCTTTGTTCT
This sequence comes from Macaca fascicularis, assembly GCF_037993035.2. Taxonomy (NCBI): domain Eukaryota; kingdom Metazoa; phylum Chordata; class Mammalia; order Primates; family Cercopithecidae; genus Macaca; species Macaca fascicularis. The sequence goes on along the minus strand of NC_088392.1, from coordinate 76,312,237 downwards.
AGTCCTCTATTGATGTAGAAAAAGCTGGCTGTACAAACAGCCAGCAAAAAGCCAAATAACACGCCTACTGTTGGAAAGGTAATGGCTGAAAGAAACTGAGTCCCTGGATGCAGGATGGATGAATGGCCCTAAGGAGTGAGGATGCCCGCACCATGCTCCATTTGCAGGAAGGGCAAATGGAGAAGACAGAACTGTCCTGTCACAGGCCCATAAGCCATAGAAATCTCAAAGTAAAATGTAAACACAGGTGTATTCTCATACCTCTTTCAGCAAATCATCATACATTTGTTGCAATAATATTTTTCTATAATTTTCAGCCTTTGCATGATTTCTTTCATGCAGAATCCCTGAAGCCAGCATCCCAGTTGTATCGAAAGGTTACCTGTTAGCACTTTATTAGATTACAGTGCAATCAGCCCGCAGGCTACCTAGTTTAAAACAAGTTTTTAAATTTTAATCTAGTTACTCTATTTCAAGGTTTAACAATCTAGTTTCCCAGTTGCTTATCAGATAAAGCCCAACATCCTCAGCATGCCACACAGGACGCTTCGAACTGAGCTCAGCCTACCTACTGACTGTGACCATCTGTCAACCTGCCTGTCACGTGCCCCTCTGCACCACTTCTCAGCTCAGAAACCATGCACTGATTTCCCACAGCAGAGAAAAGCCAGAAAACTCATTCTGCAGGATTCAAGAAGTGTTTCCCAGAAGAGATGGCATGTGAGGTTGAGCGATGATAGGGAAATACAAGGAGAAGGAGCGGGAAGGCATTCTGAAGCCACAGGTTCTCCGAAAACTAGTTTCAGGAGAAAGGGCAAGCGACGTCAGCCAGGAGATAATGCTCCCATGTTGCTCCTGTCCATGAGTCATTTATAAGTCAGATGTTTTTGAGATGAGTACTGCCTCTGCATCAGCACAGGGAATACTGATACTGCCTCTTGTTGCCTGCATATACACCATCTGTCTACAGCTTAGATATAGAGATTACGGTAGTGTCATTCAAAGCAGGCACACTCTCGATGATCTTTTTTTTTTTTTTTTTTTTTTGAGACAGGGTCTTGCTCTGTTGCCCAGGCTGGAGTGCAGTGGCATGATCATGGCTCACCACAGCCTAGACCTCCTGGGCTCAAGCGATCCTCTTGCCTCAGCCTCCAGAGTAGGTGGGACCATAGACATGTGCCACCACATCCAGCTAGTTCGTTTTTTTTTTTTTTCTGCAAAGACAGGGTCGCACTATGTTGCCCACATTGGTCTTGAACTCCTGGGCTCAGGCAATCCTCCTGTCTCAGCCCCCTAATGTGCTGAGATTACAGGCATGAGCCATGGCACCCGGCCTGCTGACCTTTTCAACTGGTCTAATGTGGGTATCAACAAACAAAAGTAGACACAAGTCACTAGGTAAAATGTATGCAGACATGGGCATTACTCAAAACATTTTTTAATTTCCTCTGTTCAAATTGCTATTGTAGTTGCATTCCGTGTCTATGAATATGTATACATAAAGTATGACTATGCCTTGTTTATAAATCTTTGCAATCAAGATAGGTAACTATGGTTTTCAAGGACAGCATGATATAAAAAAGCAAAGATAAGAACAAAACAGGCTTCAGAAGCCTCTTCCATTCCCATGGAAAATAGAAGGGAATCTAGAATACTGGATCGTTAACTTCACTGATTACAAATCAGGTATGGCTCAATGCTTTACAGGAGGGAGACGAAGAAGCCTAGTCCTTGTCGGGCCTTTTTCACATCGAATTATCTCATAATTAAACTAAGCTGATAAGCAAGGGTTATCATACCCATTTTGCAGAAGATGAGAAAAAGCAACTTATCCCAGATGACTGATTCCCAGGCACCTTCTGCCTTTTCTACCATGACCTACTTGCTGTAGGGATACTATTTTCAGCCACATTCCTGACAATGTCAAACATTTGAATTATGCTATTAATTCTCCTTACTCTGAATCTGTGTTCACAAAGATACACAAATGTCTTTCATGTAGTTCATGTGCTAGCCAGAGGAAATGGTGTCTTCTCAGATGGAGGGTTCTGTTTTTCCATTGCCAAATAATAAACTGGAATTTAATTTCACAAGTCTTTTGGGAGCTTAGTTGCCAAGAAGCTGATCCACACTCCTTGTACTGACAAAAAGCTTACTTAGTTCTCACAAGCTGCAAGGTGAGTTCAGTGCTATTAGTTCCATTTAACAAATGAAGAATTAAGATTTGGTAGAGGGTGGAAATGGAATTCAAAGGAAGGTCAGTTTCTGAGTCTTTGCAAATAGGATAGTACCATAGCCTTCTTTCTTCTTCCTTCCTTGTGTAGGTGGCATGCTCCATGGAAGTCACAAAGAAAAGGAGCCAAGAGCAGCTTTGTGGTGGGGAACAATCCCATCAGATAGAGAAGTGCTAAGTGGAGATGGGAATGAGGCCTTTCCCAAGCCATGAGGACCAGGGAGCCACAGGCCCATGCTGGTGTCCTTATAGGAGACCATGTCTCCTTAATCACTATCTGCCAGTATGTCACATAATGTCTGGAATACTGCTCAGTCACACCCAACTTTAAGTGGATACTCCACTGCACAGCATTCTAATAATAATAAGGTAAGAGTATAGGTACACAGAAGGTTAGCAAGCAGCTGTTCTCCTCCACCAAGGCAGAAGGAGAAGAAAACACTTACATTATAGCATGAGTCACTCAAAATAGATATATTCAAGAATATCCTCATAGTAAAAAGAGCGGTAAATTCTCCCCCGGAAACCTTTAAATATAAAATGTTTATCTGCCTGGGGCAGTTGGTTGGTATGCTCACTCCTGAGGGTAGGAGATGCTAGCAAACCTTCAAGAATATGCAGTAAAATGGTAACTTATTTATAATTATTTGCTTGGAAACAAATCTGTCAAAGATCAAAAGACTAGGTCAGCTGGATGAAGCGATTAGCAATGAAGCTTCTCTTCCATACCCTTTATATAACAATATATTTACACAGAAAACTTCTAGGCCATTAAAAATCCATTTTTAAAAATATATGTCAGTTGTAAAAAAAAAAAAAAAAAAAAAAAAAAAAAAAAAAAAACTCCTAACATTTCAAAAGTTTAAAAAGTAAAAATTAAGTCTTCCACTCTCTCAACCCTTTAATTTCATGCCTCAGAGGTGACCAACTGCTAACATCCGGCGTGTGCACTTTCAGATATGAGATCCATTTTTAAATAGTATTTTAAGGTTAGGGAGCAAGCCAAAGAATTTCTGTTCTGGTACCTGCATTTTCAAGTACTCGCCAGTATCTTATACTACAAACCTTCCATCTGTAATGGAGTTTCAAGTAAAATGAAATTAGGCTCCATTTCATTCCACACTAAATTTTTTTGACAATCCCTGTCAAGATTTTACATAGAAAATGGACTAGATTCTTACATAAGAACCTTTGCAGAAATGTAAAGGGGTAATATACTAGATCCTCATTATTTCTATTTTAGCTAAGAGAGGTAAGAAGAAGTATTAGATCAGAATTCCAAGTTCAGAGAACTCTTTCCCTTGTATGCTCTTATTTCTTCTACATTTCAGCAATAAGAATCAGAGGTAACATGGTAAAAGAAGAAACACAATTACTGGAAAATAGTAGACAACCACTTCTTCAAAAGCAACTTGTCCATCCTTTCCTTCAGCTGAAGGAATTATTTTCCTTCATTCTCTTATGGTACATAAAAACTAATATTGCTGTTTAAATTTTCTGTTTTGTGAAACTTCAAGGGGAAATCCTGAAATGCATCCTAACAAATGGCCAATTCTGCAACTCTCAATTCAGCAGTCTAGGTCCAACAGATACAGAGAATTTTATGCCTCATTTTCTCTCCAACACCTGCTCTCATTAGCTCAGCTTCTTTGAATGAAAAGACAACCAGACTGAAAATATAATTCCACTGACTAACAATTTAGAAAATCAGTTTTCATTGAAGTTCAAAGCTGTAAACCTGATTAGAAAAAACTGCTCCCTGATTGAAGTGGTTTATCTTGGTGGACAACAGCAGTTCCAAAGAGAATCAGCTTGGTATAGAGTATTATTTTAAGCTCTTTCAAGAATAGTTTGTGTTCACATTCTATTTCCCCCTTCCAAAGACACAAGTATGTCTCCACCACTTCTAATCAATGGAGATGCTCTTAATAGTCAACAAATAACTGTTTGAGAAGAAGAGAAGATTCAGAAACCCAGTAAAATTTTCCTGATGCTCACATTTTTGATGCATGAGTGAAATACCAAAGAATAAGGCAAGGTGGGATTCTTACTCTTTCTGGCATCCTTTCACTTTTTCAGCTACTTCTGAAGCCACTGTACTCTGGGGTAAGATTTCTGCTAACAGCAAAGAAGCAAACAGCCTTACTACCAATTCCAGACTTTACCTGAAGCTCCCAAGGCGGGGACACCTGGGACCAACTTCCACTCCACCTGCAAAAGGGAGACCAAGTCTCTTCTCTCCCACCTCAAGCTGAGCCCTACATTTACACTTCCTCAACTATATAACTCACGTAAGGATAACAGAAAACACCAACCTCCTTTGAAAGGGATTGTGGAAAGAAATGACATGGTCTGAATTTGAAATCTGCAAAAAGAAGGCATCAGTATCAATATTTTTCCAATGTCCATACAGAACGTTATCTGTTCTGACTTTAGAACATTCTGTTCTTTCAAGTCAAATCAGTAAAATATTAGGCAATATGTTGTCTTTTACATATTTGAGATTATGCTGCAAGGTAGAAAACATTTAAAAGGGTGGTATTTTCTGGTTATATTGAACCTCTTATCAGTGTAAAGTTTCCCATTTATTGGCATTAAGTTTCTTGCCTGAAGTCAACTTTTTAACAGTTCAGTTCAGCTATGTCAGCTTTTCTTTTGTTTAGGCTATGTAACTATCTATGTATTATTTATTTTTTATTTTTTGGTTGGTTGGTTGATTGACAGGGTCTCACTCTGACTGGAGTGCAGCGGTGTGATCATAGTTCAGTGCAGCCTCGAACTCCCAGGCTTATGGGCTCAAGCGATCCTCCCACCTCAGCATGCTGAGTAGCTGAAAATACAAGTGTATGCACCATCCACAGTTGTTTCTCTTTCTTTTTTTTTTTTTTTTTTTTGAGATGGAGTCTTGCTCTGCCACCCAGGCTGGAGTGCAATGGCACGATCTCGGCTCACTGCAAGCTCTGCCTCCTGGGTTCACATCATTCTCCTGCCTCAGCCTCCCGAGTAGCTAGGACTACAGGCGCCCGCCACCACGCCTGGTAATTATTTTGTATTCTTAGTAGAGATGGGGTTTAACAGTGTTAGCCAGGATGGTCTCGATCTCCTGACCTTGTGATCCACCCGTCCTGGCTTCCCAAAGTTGTTTCTTTTAAAAAAAATTTGTACAGAGGGGGTGTAGCTTTGTTGCCCAGGATAGTCTTGAACTCCTGGCCTCAAGTGATCCTCCCACCTTGGACTCCTAAAGCACTGGAATTACAGGCATGAGCTACCATGCCCAGTTGATATAACCTTTTATTGCATCCTTTCTACATCTTCATATTTAAGTATGTCTCTTGTAAGCAGCAGACATTTTCCTATCCTTTTCTAATCTGATCTAACAATCTTTGCCTTTGAAATAATTTTATGCATATTTACTATAATTCATATATTTGGATTTGAGCTCTCTATGAACTGTGTTCTTTATCTTCCCTTCACTGCTCTCTTCTAGATTGTTTTTATTATTATAATTTCCATGCCAGTAGCTTGTTCTTTACATATGCCTTCTCTATTCTTTTTGTGATTGCTGTAGAGATTACAATATAGCTCCCTGAATTACTGAAGTTCAATATCAGTTTGTACATACACCATGTCCTGAAAATCTCAAGAAACTTAAAACACTAACCCCATTTTCTTTTTCTTGAGTTAACATGCTATTGCTGTCACGCACTTTAAATCTCTATGTGAGACCCAAGAAACCATTATTACTTTGAATTCTTATAGTCAGTTTTTATTCAGATTTACCTCCAGTAATACTCCTTGCCACCGCTCCTCATTCCCTGCACCATCATGCTTTATCTAGGATCATTTTCTTTTGCCAAAAGAATTCCTTTAGCATTTCCTTTTAGCATTTGGTGCAATTCTGCTGGTAATTAATTTCCTCAGAGTTTTTTTTTTTCTTTTTTCATTGTTGTTGTTGGTATAAAAATAATTTTATTTCTCCTTCATTAGAAGCAGAATTCTGGGTTGGTGGATATTTCCTTTCCATATCTTGCAGATGTCAATCCATTGACTTGTAGCTTCCATTATTTCTGCTGAGAGGCTGCTTTCAGTCTTATATTGCTCCTTTGAAAGTGGAATGTCTTTCTTCTCTGGCTGCTTTTAAGACTTTCTCTTGTCTTTGGTTCCCAGCAGTTTGATGACAGTATACGTAAGTTTTCTTTATGTTTATCACATTTGGGTCCATAACTCTTCTTTACATCTGTGGCTTGATGTTGTCAGTTTCGGAAAACCTTCAGGGACTATCTACTAAAATATTGCTTCAACTCCTCTGCCTTTTGACCTTCCTGAAGATACTCTGATTATGTATGCTAGATCTGCCATATCATAGGGCTTGTACATTCTTTCCTGTGTTTTCCATTCTTTCATTCTTCTCTGTATTTCCAGTTAAATATTTTTTTCTGTAGAAATTTTGGTTAATTTATTATCTCTCAGCTGTGTAAAATCTTCTCTTAAACCAACTCACTAGGTTTTTAACATAGATTTTCATTTTAGAATCTCTTTTCACTTTTTAACAGAATTACTTCTCTGTGAAATTACTCCATTTGTCATTCAATTCTCTAAATATTTTAATCATTGTTATATTAAACTCCTTCAACCAATGTTATATTGAAGTTAAATAACTCCAGTATCTAGATCTCCTGAGAGTTCCTATTAGTATATACTTTTTGTGCTACTGAATTTCAGTTAAGTGCTATGTTTTGGGGTACCTGGTTATTTTTAAATTAATAATGCTGTAAATAAAAAGTTGTAGAGAAAATCTGAGGCTACAGTTAATGTTACTTTCATCCAGAGAGGATTCACTTTTGCAGCTAGCAGAGGCACAGGCTAGGAACAGATTACTTCTTTCCAGTGCCTCCATGATCAGAAGCTGGGCTTCAGTCACTGTGAGAAATCGCTTCTCAAATTCACTCTTATTCCTACAGTGAAACCCTTGGAGGTCCCAATAAAAGCATGAGCTGTTTTCCACAGCTCCTCCTCCTTAGCAAACTAGGAACTTCACAGCTCTTTGAGTTTTCCAGAAACTCCATTGAGCTTTTCAGCTTCCCAGACGAGACTTTTAACTCAGCAAATGCCTGAATGGGAAAAATTGCTCCTTTTCTGAATTATCTTCTCCCTGGAATATTAGCCCCACAAATTCTTGCTATCTTGTAGATCTCAATACTTTCAAATTGATATCCCTCCCCACTTCCAGATTTTCTATTTGTTCTAAATAGAGAATGATCTGAAACAAGCAAATTGGCCATTACTGGAAACAGAATTACTAGACTATTATTTAAAAGCTCAAGAACAAAGCCCAGAATCTTAAGGCACTATTTCATTTTCTCCCAAATAACATACATCTTCAAATATACCTTGGGACAAAATTATTGTAAACATGCATATACAATATAAGTTCTTATTCAAAACTGACATACTGGTACATGAATCACCCACATCTGAAGATCACCTAAGTTCCAATCTTGGCTGTTAGGCTCTGGACAAGTTACTCAATCTGTGCATCCATTTCAATGATGATAAAACAGGGATAATTTTACTACCAATGTCATAGGTGGCTTTGAGGAACTAAATAAAACACATGAATATGTTTAGGAAAGTACATAACACTATACGTAGTGAAAACGCAATGCATGTTAGCAAAGTATTGTGATTACTAGTACTAAAATAAATGTCAGCGTGAGTAGCATCTTACATACCATGCTGTTTGGAAGACAGTCATGTGTCTCCTACTGTGGTTTCTCTGGACCTGCTCACTTCTGGTGACTGCCTCTCCCTCTCATATGTTGCTCTCAACCTTTGCTAAGTAAAGACATAGCTCACTGCTAATTTCTGCAGCACAACTGGTCCGTTCTTTTAAGTTATTTCTTCATAGTTTTCAACAGCTCCTCATTATTTTAAAGTATTTCTAAAAAGTATACATATCACAGCTGCAAAGAAACATATTAACAGACAACCCAATTCCAATCATTTCATTTAAACGGAAAGACACATATTTAAAAAGTGCCTCACTGTTAGTACTGGCATCCCCAGAAAAAAGACATAAGCATTTACTCCTCATTCCCCACTTAAGAATTGGAGCTAGAGTTAGCATCTATTTTTTAGAGATCCACTTTCATCAGAATTTTCCAGTTATACTTTATCTCTACAACTCTAAAAGAGACTCCTCTAGGATTCATTCTCTTTGCTAAAGATTGCCAGGGCAGGGAATGAGCACAGGGTATAGGAAGGAGCCATGTGGAGAAGTCATTAAGCCACACACTAGCCTTCTCCAGGAGAAAAACACTTTCTTGATAACCTGAAACATTCTGAATCCCCACTGAAAGTTGAGACATTTTACCTGCAGTCATAGACATAGGAATTTAACCCAAAGTGAAATGAGCAAAACATCACACTTTCGCCACTGCATGAAAATCCATTTGATAGGTGAGAGGGAAAGCCAAAATCATTCTGGGTGCAATCTATTCTATCAAAAAAAAAAAAAAAATTAATGAGGCAGATGCCATCTCAGATCAAGCCAAATTTGCTATGCGTCCCCCTGTGGCAGTGGAGAGGAAAAGAACCAAGAATTTTCAAATCCCTAAATCCGAATCAAAGCTGAGAGATAGCTGGTATTTTGTTTATATGAAAAATTACCATTTTCCGTGAAAGCTATTTAACTTTCCAAACTTAATGTCCAACTTCATACATTAAATTACCAACATTTTAAATGAAAATTTAAAAAAATACTTCATTTTAGAAACGGTGGCTTACCCTCACTGTGTCAAGTAGAAATATTCCAAAGCAAATTTTATTTTATTTTTTAAAGTTTTGTCTTTCGAGGCAGTATTTTGATCTGTCACACAGGCTAGAGTACAGTGCTGCGATACTAGCTTACTACAGCCTCAAACTCTTGGACTCAAGCAATCCTGCTGTCCCAGCTTCCTGAGTACCTGGGACTACACGCATACCTGGCTAATTTTTTTTTTTTTTTCTCTAAGTAGAAACAGGGTTTCGCCATGTTGCACAGTCTGGTCTCAAACTCCTGGACTCAAGTGGTCCTCCTGCCTCAGCCTCCCAAAGTTGGGATTACAGGCTTGAGCCACCACGCTCGGCCACAAAATTTATTTTTAAGCAATTCCTTGTAATTCAGAACTTAATGAAAACACTAAATGACAGTAAACCACATTTTTTTTCCATGTGAAATATTGATGTCTGCCTACTCTTGCATAAGTTTTATGAGCAACATGACACCCAGCATGGCCGAGCAAGCAATTTTCACACTGTTTCATCTGACTACAGAAAGACACAATCTCCTACGGCTGCCTGGCCAGTCTCAAATCCAAAATGTTCAACTTATTTAAGGAAGTATGCAAATAAAAGCCTTAACATCATTTTAGTCCAGCAGACTATCAGGCAATTCCTCCCATAGGCAGCAAGGACACACAGTCTGGTAGGGAGGACAGTGAAGCGGGAGACTAACCCAGATAAAAGGAGGTCAATGCAATGTGACTATGGGCAGGTCTATGTCCACATATTTTGAAATGTAAATACATTTGGGTGCAAATTTAGACTCATCAAGTTTGATATGAAGCTTTCCTCTAGTTTTGCTTTGCCTGTTTCTCCCCCGAAACAGCTCTCTACACAGTAGTACTCATTCTTCCTCTTCTGTGACAGAAAATACCTGCGTGCTTAGCGTCCACTCCCCGGAGGAGCCCCTCTGATGGCACAGCAGCTGGGTCAGCTCATCAGTCAAGACAAGCAGATTCCACCAGCTGGCAAAAGAGAATTCTCCACCCTTAGTAACAGTAAATACGTCATTTGGGTTTGGGTGGGTGACCCGCTCTGTAAGATGTGTGATATAGATGCTGAGAGAGAGTGAGAAGGTCTCTCCTTTTTAATCTTCAGTGGTAGGGGGATGAGCTTGAGGCTGCCATCTCTCGTGCTATAGGAGAAACTCTGCCTGAGAATGAAGGCACGGCACAGTGAGAAGTGAGTTGAGCTCTGGAAAGGGAGACAGAGCCCGGCTGTCACTGAGCTGCTGGATCCAGCCATGCCAGAAAACAAACTCTTTTCCTCCACTCCCAACTATACAAGCCAATAAATCCCCACTTACGATTAAGCTAGATTTGTGGACAGTCATGGGGGCTCACACCTGTAATCCCAATACTTTAGGAGGCTGAGGCAGGTGGATCACTTAAGCCCAGGAGTTTGAGACCAGCCTGGGCAATATGGTCAAAACCTGTCTCTACCAAAAATACAAAAATTAGCCAGGTGTGGTGGTGCATGCCTGTAGTCACGGCTACGCAGGAGGCTGAGGTGGGAGAATCGATTGAGCTTGGGTGGCTGAGGCTGCAGTGTGCTGTCATTGCACCATGGCACTCCAGGCTGGGTGTCAAAGTGAGACGCTGTCTTAAAAAAAAAAAAAGCCAGATTGGTATTTCAGAAACTACAACCAAGCAACTAGACTAGCATACCCCTCTAAATCCAACACTACACTCCGCTCTTTGTCAGTCAAGAGGCAACTACTAGATGACTAACTACAGATGAAATTCTAAGGGACGTTCCACAGATTCCTAGTTTAAACTACATCCTTGAATACAGTTGCTATATCCTTCAAAATACAGTGATAGTCTGAAATAGGGAGACAGATCAAATAAAGCATAGACCATCCAAGAAGTCTCAGAGATAAGATCAACCACAGTAGAGGAAGAAGGTGGGCAAGAACACTGACAAGGAACAGACATCAGAAACCCTGGTCTGATTAGCTATCAGAATTAGCAGCTGGCAGTAACTACTCAGAACAGCTGAGCAGAGCTCCGAAGACAAGCAGGTAGGCATAACAGTGCCTTAGGACAGGAAAGCAGGCAGGAGTCAGTTCACTAAGCATTTAGTGAGTGTCCTCCAGGGCTGTGCACATCCCTAGGCAAATCAGGTGAAATTAATAAAACATGGCCTAACCCTCCAATCCATTGGGGAACCCAGGAATACAAACCAGTAACAATCCTGTAAGGATAACAACCATGCTGTGCATAATTCCCTGCTACGGAAGCACAGGAGAGGCCCACCAGGCCCAGACCAAGGATGAGGGAGTAACAAGCACAGCACAGGACACTGGTTACCACAGTGACACTCCAACATCCTAGAGAAAAACAATTCTTTCTCATTATTGCAAATACAGGAAAACAGTCAAAAGAGTTTGAAGTTACCTATGATTCTTCTGGAACAGAATTCATTGTTTTATTCACTGTACAGTAATATAAACATTTGCCTTTATTTAGACATGAAAACAAATCAACCAAAAACACCACTGCTGTATGTAATGGGGGATCTAGCACCATCACATACAAATAATTTGTCTTGCCTTCTTCCACCTCATTCTATTTCAGGCGTGTGAGTGGACACTCTGATGTACATCCCTCCTCTGCTTTAAGACTGAAAAGCTTATGCTACCAGCTGCAGCAAACACTGCTGGCCATCAGCTGTCATCCTCTAGAATTGCCTTGAATGAAGAGAGAGTTTCTGCCCGAGGTAATCCACACCTAATGACTGATTAACACTGGGGTCTAAAGACTCAACCTCCTTGCCCTGACTCAGGACAACTCTGAAAGAACAGCCAAGCTTCAGCTGTTTCAAATAGGGTCAGGAGAGGCCTTTGCTGAGCCTGTATCACAGGATTAGGCAAAGGGAGAATGCTGCTTCCTTCCCTTCCCTCCACCAGACACTGACCCCAAGAGCAACCATTAAGAGTCATCCTGTATGCTATCTGCACCTTGGAGTTGGCCTCCCAGGAAATCCCACCTGCAAAACGGCGCTATATGTATGGACACGGAGGACCACCACAGAGACTCCGTAAAGAAAGATAAGGAAGTCTTACTTCTAAATTTCCTCCATTGAAATAACAAGGGCAAAATTAAAAAGACACTGTCAAACTTAGAATAACAGAGAATTTTGTCTATAACTGTGAAAAGGAGAAATCAACAGCAACAGAAAAACATTTCTAATCAGACTGTTTCATTTGTGCTACAGGATATTTAGGTTTCAGTGTATTGAAAAGTTTTTACAACATAAAATCTTTGATCATAAGAAAATCCTGCAGGACCTTTGTGGTCATGAGAGGGTGAGATGCTTTTCACATAAATTATTACTAGTATGGTTACACTGCTTCACAAAAAAAGTAACTGAACACACAACCTAACTTATATAAAGCATAAGTTGACCTGGACATTTTTCAAGTTTTCATGAACTTCTCAAAGATACCATACATTAAACCATCTTAGCAAATGCAAGCTCATGAAATGTAATAATTTTGAACATAATTAAAGCCATATTCTCATTCTTGTTCAGAAAAAAAGTAATTTTGGAATGCACACTTTTTCTAGTTTAATACTCATTTATGATAGATCATGAATTTCTCCCAGAAAACAACTCTTACTGATAAAGCTGAGGATACACTATAAAAGCCCTTAATAAAATCTTAGAAACATGTAAGTCAGTGCCTCAGAGAACTGTTCATTCAGATAAAAGGCTAAGAATCTTATGGGCATATCTTATAGATCCTGTCTATTAACAGTACCGTCTATACATTTTAACAGGGTAACCTTTCAGCAGACTCTCAAGGACTTATTTAAAAGAGATTGATGAATGTGCATTTCGTCTAACAAAATGAACCTCAGTAAGATTCACAGGAGATCCACAGAATTTCTAACAGAATTACTCTGACACTACCATTAGAAACACTGCCAGTTCAGACTAAAATGGACAGAGACACTTATAATGAAAAGAGACCTTTGGACTACAAAGAGGCCAAAAGTACTACAGGCAGAAATCAGACTGGGAAAGCTACCCAATGAAACTGGCCACTTCTTAGGGAAGAGGAGGAGTGACTCAGACAGAACTCAAGAATTATGGAGAATCATTCCTAGGCAGTAGGACTGAGACCTTGTCAAGTAATTACATCACATTCCAGGTGTATGAATCAGTGACTCTTGCATGCTTTCTGTTTCCCCCCTTCCTGAACAGGAGTCTCTACATGAAAGTTCTCCTCTGCCTGTCCTACCATTGCATGCTGGAGGGGTGGGAGGGAGATAACTTGTCTCTTTAGTTCACAGGTCTTCAGACTAAGACCTATATTTGAGAAGCTATGCAAGTCCACAATGAAAATATCTCTTCCATACTTGAACCTGATTTAAGGGCTGAAATCCTAGACTTAGATCTGACATCCCAATGAGGATGAGATTTATAGATCTTAGGGGAAGAAGTGAGTATATTCTACATGTAGGAAGCATATGATGTGAATTCTTATGGTAAGAGGATACTGACATTGTATTTTCCAATCATGGCCACACTAATATATATCCTGTTCCACATACTCTTCTTAAAAAGCTAGACACTCCTCTACTGAGTGGTGAGGTCTACATTTCCTTCACATGAACTTGGTGGGGTCTTTACAACTTCGGGCTAAGTGCTGCTGCATGATATCCAAGGCTGGGTCATGAACGGCACTGTAGTAGTGACCACCTGCCCCCTCAGGGTGCTTGCCATTGGAATCGAGTCATCATGTTGTGAGGAATCCCAGGCCACATGAAGAGGCCATATGTAGGTTAGCCTAGCAGCAGCCCCAGGTGGTCCACACCTGACAATCAACATCAATTTCTTGACTTGTGAGTGAACAAGACTTCAGATGATTCCAGGCCCTGGTCCTTGAGATCTCTAGCTGAAGCCCCACACATGATGGAACAGAGATAATCCATTCCCATTGTGTCCTATCTGAATTTCAGACAACAGAAACTGAGAGGCAAAACAATGATTGTTGTTTTGAGCCATGCAGCAAGAGATAACAAATACATATATAGTGCCTCAAAATACTAATGTTATACAAAAATTCCACATTCCAGTGTAACATGAAAATGAGAGTTGCAATATTGTTTATGCAACAGCCCATTCAAGCAGGTTTGGGAAATGCTAGCCTCGAGTATCACATCTGAATTAGTACTAACTCATGACAATAATGATAATATATTAGTAGGCTGGGAGTAGGTCTTCCCCTAAAACACCTATCGGAAATTCTGGAAATGCACAGAAATATTCCTTCACATGCCCTGAATAAACTTTCTATAAGGGCAATTAAAGAATGAAGAATCTTGACCAGAAATGCCTGTGGTCACCTGTAATAGTGATACAAAATAATCACAAATGCTTTGCTTCAGGGTCCTAAGTTAAAGAAAACAGCCAGTTAGTTAACAATGGAGACTCAGAAGAGACAGGGCCAGTTGAATCAAAAATCATAAAAGCTTTTTCTTGATGTTGTTTTGTTTTTGTTTTTAAGAGGCAATAAAGCTTAACAGTAAAACATTCGAGCCCTGGAGTCCAAAAATCTAGTTTCAAATCTCATGTTTGCCAGTTATAAGCTGTGTGACTTTAGCTGAGTTAACTGACCTCTATGTGCTTTTGTTTTATCTGTAAAATGAAGACTGTATAAGCCAGGTTTCTCCAGAGGAACAGAATCAATAGTACATATATGAGAAACATACAGGCACTACATGAATCTCCAGAGGAACCTGGCTCATACAATCTCCACATATATATACACGAACATATGTAGAGAGAGAGAGAGATTGATTGAGATTTTAAGAAACTGTCTCATGTAACTGTTGGAGCTGACGAGTACAAATTAAGCAGGCTGGAAACTCACGCAGGGTTTCTATGTTACAATCTTGAAAATTCCTTCTTCCTTAGGAAACCTCTGTCTCTTTCCTAAAAGCTTTCAGTCAATTGAATAAGGCTCGCCTATATTATGGTGGGTAACGTGCTTTACTCAAAGTCTACTTATCTAAATGTTAATCTCAACTCAAGTCCACTGATTTAAATGGTTAATCACATCTAAAAATATCTTCACGGCAACATCTGGACTTCTGTTTGACCAAACAACCGGGCACCACTACCTGGCCAAGTGGACACAAATTAACCATCATAAGGATAAGAAAATAGTACCTACATTTCGTTGGTTGGTTGGGTGGCTTAAGTGAGTTAATGCCCATAGGGGCTTAGCATAATGCCAGGCAAAGAAAAAATGCTCGAAGCATGTTAGTTATTACCGGGGTGACAACCCAGAACAGCCCTGGCTTATACCTATTGTTCTCATATAATTGTTCATATCACCCTTCATTATTACTTACAAACTAACCTTATAAACCAGAGGTCCATTTAGCCTCATATTTTTCCTATCTTCATGTGAAAGTGGCTCTAAAAGAAAAAGGAAGCAGACATACTGGGTGTTTCTGGGAACATGGATCTACGTCATCATCTTCTTCAGTTCCAGGTGCCCTCACCTGCTCAAGGAACCGTAACTACAGTCACACTCCATCATACTAAGTAAGCCTCTGAATTATCAGTCAACAAGAAAAGCCAAAGAGAGTAGTAAAGAAAAAGAAATAACATAAATTGCCATATTTATATCCTCAAAGAATAAAAATTTCAAAATATAAGTAGGTTGTTTTGTTCTACCACTTTTCCACGCCCCACTTCCAAGCCAAGTTTCATCCTATAAAATTTCTGAACCTACAGATCATAATGGCATTGCACAGAATGCTCAAATCACCTAGAAAGGGCCATTCATAGCTTCAATAGTGTAAGGCATTTCATTTTCTAGTTAACTGGCTAGTTTCATGATTATGCTAATGTCAGAGTATTTAAGCAACTGTGGTGCCAGATAACCTATACATACTCTCTGAATAATCAAGTGCTAATCATTTTCCACATTAAGACCTGACTTGGGCCGGGCGCGGTGGCTAACGCCTCTAATCCCAGCACTTTGGGAGGCCGAGGCGGTGGATCATGACGTCAGGAGATCAAGACCATCCTGGCTAACACGGTGAAACCCCGTCTCTACTAAAAACAAAAAACAAAAAAATTAGCCGGGCGAGGTGGCGGGCGCTTGCAGTCCCAGTTACTCAGGAGGCTGGGGCAGGAGAATGGCGTGAACCCAGGAGGTGGAGCTTGCAGTGAGCCAAGATCACGCCACTGCACTCCAGCCTGGGCGACAGTGAGACTCCATCTCAAAACAAAGCAAAGCAATGATTTGAACCAAAAATGTCCAAACCTGTCTGACCTGAAGTTGGAAATACAACTATTCTATTCCTGTAAGGAAGCAATATGCAAAAGCGAAGCTCCGCAACAGCCCCTGTACCTTTTCTGAATTACACATTTCTGGTTATATTATGATCACTTACAGTTCACCATGGGCTCAACATGGCTAGAAATTCCTTGTATGAGATCTGCTTTTCGGTTCAAGGAACTTAAAGCGATGCTATGGGACTATAAAATAATGAGCCTGATTTTTGCACGTAGCTTCTCCAATTACTTCTATTGTGGTACTTTACAAATTACATCTTATCCTTTCATCTCAGGTCAATTTGGAACACACACAAAAAATAAGTGAAGCCTGTCTTACACTACCAAACTCCCACTAAAATTTATGTTAGTTTTAATATAACAAACACATTGACCAAAGCATCTTGGATTTTCAAGGGCATGTCAAAGCAAAATAGTAGCAGCTTCTGAAGTTATAACAAAACAAACAAATTCTACAGCCAACTGTTGTACCATATGTTTCCAATGGCTTTTATTCTACATAAACCCAATTCATCCTTTGAACAAAACACAACATCACAGAGGCTAGTCACTGAAGGCAGATTTCTGATCATTTGTCAATTTCTTGCTACAGCAAGTTCTGAAGTCTGAACAAGAAGCTGAATCTTGCCTGAAAATAAGAGACACATTGCCAATGGCTTTTATAGCACAGACCCTGCCAGAATGCTAAGAAATCCAGATCAGTTACACCGTCAGTTTTTGGAGGCAGATCTGTGAAGTGATTCATACAGCACCCAGGTATGATAGCAAACAAGTGCTTCAAAATACGATACCTTCAGAGGAAGAATTTGCCTAATCACCTTATGTCTATATGTGTCCTCCAATAAGTAATTTATTTCTCAACTAATCACACATACACCGTTTTTCTTGAAAAAATATCTAGAATAAAATTTAAAACTCAGACGGGGGCAGAGCAGGATGGTGGAATAGAAGGCTCCACTGATGGTCTTTCCTGCAAGGACACCAGTTAACACCTATCTACACTAGAAAAGCACCTTCATACGATCCAAAAATCAGGTGAGCACTCACAGTATCCGATTTTAACTTATCTCTGAAAGAGGCACTGAAGAGGTGGGAAAAACAGTCCTGAATCGCCAAGGATACCACCCCTTCCCCAACACCCTGCCCTCCCACCCCCCACCTCCACCACCCCCATACACACATATCAGCAACACGGTACAGAGAGTATTTCTGTGTGCTGGGGAGAGGGGAGCACGGCAACCATGAGGCACTGAACTCACTGCTGCCTTGTTACAGCAGAAAACAAAACCCGACCAAACTCAACTGATGCCCACCTATGAAGGCAGCATTTAAACCAGCCCTAGGAAGAGGGGAATCACTGAGCCCAACAGTCTGAACTTGAACTCCCACATGCCTCTCAAGCAGGCTAAAGTACTCTGGAACCCTAAATAAATTTGAAAGACAGTCTAGGCCACAAGGACTCCCAGGTGAGAGGCCTAGTGCTGAACTGGGCCCAGAGCCAGTGGACTTGGGGGCATGCAACCTACTGAGACACCCCCAAGGGCAGCTAAGGGAGTACTGGCATCATCCCTACCCTAAGCCCAGGCTCCACAGCTTGTGGGCCGAAAAGAGACCCCGTCCCTCTGCTTGAGCAGAGGTGGGGTTAGAGTGGGGAGGACTTTGTCTTACATCACCAGCTCAGCCACAGCAGGACAGGGCACTGCTCAGAATCATGAGGCCCCCTTTCCAGCTTCCAGCTCCCAGATGACATTGCTAGACACACCCTGGGCCAGAAGGGAACCTACTGCCTTGAAACGAAGGACCTAGTCCTGGCAGGATTCATCACCTGCTGAGAGGCCAAGGGCTCTGAATAGCTAGCAGCGATGCTCAGGTGCTATGTCAAGGGCCTTGGTGAGCCTCTGAGACTTGCTGGCTTCAGGTGAGACTCAGCACATTCCCAGCTGTGGTGGTTATACAAGGCAAGACTCCTTCCACCTGAGAAAAGCAGAGGGAAAAAGTGAAGAGGGCTTTGTTTTGCACCCTAGGTATCACCTCGGCCACAGTGGGGTAGAGTACCAAGTGGGCATTTGGGGGTCCCTGATTCCAGGACTTGACTCTTGGATGGCACTTCTGGTCATGTCCTGTGCCAGAGGGGAGCATACTGCTATGAAGGGTGAGTCCAGAAATGCTATCCAAGAGTCAAGGCTGCATTCATCAGAAGCTGACTTAAGAGCCCTTTGGGCCTGAAGGGAGCTCTGGTGGTAGTCTGGCAGTACTCCCTGTGGGCCCATGGTGGCTGTGGTGATGGGGTGAGGCACCTCTGCCTTTGGAAAGGGGAGGGAAAAGTGGGAATGACCATGACTTTTGTTTTGAGTGCCAGCTCAGCCACAGGACAACAGAACACCAGGTAGACTTCCAAGGTTTTTGATTCAAATTCCATGCACGTGGAACAGCACCTTTGACCCTGCCTGGGCCTAGGGGAGCTCTCCACCCTGCAGGGAAAGAGGCAGGCCTGACTGGCTTTGCCATCTGCTGACTGTAGAGCCCCAAGGTCTTGAGTGAAATTAGGTGATAGCCAGGGAGTTCTTACAACAGGCCCTGGGAAAGACCCAGTGCTGTACTGGCTTCAGGTTTGACCCAGAGCAATTCTAGTGATAGTGGGCAGAGGGGTGCTTGTGTCACTCCACCCTCAGCTCCAGGTGGCTCAGAACAAAGACAGAGATTGTGTTTTTTGGGAGATAAACTAAGGGAAGAGAACAAGAATCTCTCTGCCTGGTAATCCAGAGAATTCTTCCAGATCTTGTCCAAGACCACTAAAGTGGTACCTCTATGATATGGTTTGGCTGTGCCCTCACCCAAATCTCATCTTGAATCGTAGTTCCCATAATCCCCACACATCGTGGGAGGGTCCTGGGGGGAGGTAATTAAAAGGTGACAGTTACCCCATGCTGCTCTTCTCATGATAGTGAGTTCTCACAAGATCCGATGGTTTCATAAGGGACTTTTCACCCTTTGCTCGGCACTTCTCTCTCCTGCCGCCATGTGAAGAAGGACGTGTTTGCTTCCCCTTACACCATAATTGTAAGCTTCTTGAGGCCTCCCCAGCCATGTGCACCTGTGAGTCAATGAAACCTCTTTCCTTTATAAATTACCCAGTCTCGGGCAGTTCTTCAAAGCAGCCTGAGAACAGACTAATACACTCTATGAGTCTTCTCTTCAGGAACCACAGAGTTACTGGGATCTGTGTGCCCCCTAATGCAGGTATAGCTTAGACCATAACACCCAAGTCCTTTAGAATATCTGGAAAACCTTGCCAAGGTACAAACAAGCCCAGACTGAGAAAACTACAATAAATACCTAACTCTTCTATGCCCAGATACAGATGAGCATCTACAAGTATTAAGACCATCCAGGAAAACACGATAAGGCACCAAGGACCAATTCTGGAAAACAAGAAATATGTGGCCTTTCAGACAATTAAAAATAGCTGTGTTGGCCAGGTGCAGTGGCTCATGCCTGTAATCCCAGCGC
The DNA here is from genome assembly GCF_037993035.2 of Macaca fascicularis. NCBI lineage: Eukaryota > Metazoa > Chordata > Mammalia > Primates > Cercopithecidae > Macaca > Macaca fascicularis. Next base: position 76,292,349 of record NC_088392.1, on the reverse strand, counting down.
TTTGGGAGGCCAAGGAGGGTGGATCACCTGAGGTTAGGAGTTCACCAAAATAGTGAAAACCTGTCTGTACTAAAAATACAAAACTTAGCCAGGTGTGGTGGCAAGCACCTGTAGTCCCAGCTACGCAAGAGAATCACTTGAACCTGGGAGGTGGAGGTTGCAGTGAGCTGAGATCACGCCACTACACTCCAGAATGGGCAACAGAGTGAGACACTGGCTCGAAAAAAAAAAAAAAAAAAGCTATGTCTTGAGTTTGAGGAAACTCAAAGAAATTAAAGATAACACAGAGAAGGAATTCAGAATTCTATCAGACAGATTTAACAAAAAGGCTGAAATAATTAAAAAGTATCAATTAGTATTTCCAGAGCTGAAAAATGCAATTAGCATACTGAAGAATGCAAGAGTCATTTGACAGTAGAATAGATCAGGCAGAATAAACAACCAATGAGTTTGAAGACTGGCTATTTGAAAATACACAGTCAGAGGAAATAAAAGAAAAAAGAATTTTAAAAAATGAAGCACACCTATAGGATCTAGAAAATAGCCTCAAAAAGGCAAATCTAAGAGTTATTGGCCTTAAAGAGAAATTGCTGGCCTTTAAAGAAGAGGTACAGAAAGAGATTGGGGTAGAAAATTTATTCAAAGGGATAATAATAGAGAACTTCCCAAACTTAGAGAAAGATATCACTATCCAACAACAAGAAGGCTATAGAACAACAAGCAGATTTAACCCAAAGACTACCTCAAGGCATTTAATAATCAAACTCCCAAAGGTCAAGGATAAAGGATCCTAAAAGCAGCAAGAAAAAAGAAAACAAATAACATACAATGGAGTTCCAATATCCAATACATCTGGCAGCAAACTTTTCAGTGGAAACCTCACAGGACAGCAGCAACTAGCATGACATATTTAAAGTGCTGAAGGAAAAACAACTTTTGTCCTAGAACAGTATGTCTGGAAAAAAATATCCTTCAAACATGAAGGGGAAAAAAGACTGTGCTAGACAAACAAAAATTAAGGGATTTCATCAACAGCAGAGCCTGTCCTACAAGAAAAGTTAAAGGGAGCACCTCAATTAGAAAGAAAAGGATGTTAATGAGCAATAAATCACCTGAAGGTGCAATGCTCACTTGTAATAGTGAGTACACAGAAAATGATAGCACAATAGGGTGACTACAGTCAATAGTAACTTAATTGTACATTTAAAAATAACTAAAAGAGTATAATTGGTTTGTAACACAAAGGATAAATGCTTGAGGGGATGTATACCCCTTTCCATGATGTGGTTGTTATGCACTTCGTCTCTGTCAAAACATCTCATGTACTCCTTAAATATATATACCTACTATGTACCATAACAATTTTTTTTAAAATTAAAAGATATTTGGAAAAAATAAAATGGTTATGAGAAACAAAAATGATTTTCTTCAGAGGATTTGCTAGAAAAAAGGTGATAAATGTTCTATGTCTGCATTAAAAAAAAATAACTCAGGTAGGCTTTCACTGCCAGTCAGTGAGCCTATTTGGGATGTTCAGAAAATAAATATATTTTTATTGATGTAAGACTGACATGATAAGAAAAGCAGACTTGCTCCCCAACAGATTTATTTCAAAGTAAAATATAAATAACCTTTGGCAGTATTTAAGACCACTGCTCCTAGTTAAGAACTGCAATCTAGCCCTTATTGAAAATAAAAAGTGTATATTTTCCTCAAAAAAAATAAGTACAGTAAGATTGTGATTGTCCAAAACTTTCAAAAACCTTAAAATGTCTCCATCTTATGCCACAACTCTGCCTGAACACAATTCTGGAACATCACAAAACATATTTAACCCCTTATTTTACAAATCTTATCACTGCCCTCTACATTTTTAAGGAGTGAGATGAGCAATTCAAGCTAAACTCCATATCCTACACCAAAAACAACCAAAATGCAGAGTCTCTTCTGCTCAGTGGTTACAGAAAAATCAAACTAGGTTAATCCAAAAGGGAAATATATTGGACCAGGTAAATAACAAGTGCGGAGGTAAAAATGCTTTCGGGTGTGTGGGAGGAAGGACACAGACTTACCTCTCTATCCTTCAGCTTTGCCCTCCACTGGCTGCCGTCTCTTTAGACAGGATGATTGGCAGCTTCAGTGGGCCTTATGCGACCTATTCAAGGCCCCTGGGAAACAGAACATATCCCCTCCTAGCAACTATGACATACGTCTCATTGTTCACTCTGATTGGATGAACTCAATCTCTACATAGGTAAGTCATGTACTGCCTAACGACTTTCCTGTCAACAGCAGACTACCTGTGACAGACCATACATATGATGGTGGTTGGAGCAATAGGCTATACCAAATGGCCTAGGTGTGTAGTAGGCTATACCATTTAAGTTTGTGCAAGTACATTTTGTGATGTTTACATAACAGAATTGCCTAACAACGCATTTCTCAAAACATATCCCCCTTGTTAAGTGGTGCATGTCTGCAAATGTTTACACAGGGAGATGGAATTACATGGACTTGTGGTATCTAAGTCACATTCTTACCTCTGAACCAGTCACATGGCTGGGGGAAACTGAGGCTCTGATTGGCCATCCCTGAGGAGTGTCCCACTCCTCCAGCCAGAGGTGGGGCTCCACCTGAAACACATGCCCAGTAAGAGGGGAAGGGCCCACAGGAAATATGTGTTTGGGAATTGAAAGAAATGGAATGGATATGGAGAATAGACTACATTACTACATTCTGTTATATTGAATTTACCAAAACAATAAAGTATATTGAATTAGGTTAATGAGATTTTAACTCATAAGGGTTATGAGAAAGGAGGTATGCCATTTGGCTCCCAGTTAACTAGAACATCCTTTCCAAAAAGTACAAGTCAATATTTGTCAATCTTTGCTAAATAATGCAATTACCACCTGAACATTAAAAAAAAAATGAGCATAATCAATACTCAAACACTGAAATGTTTGACACACTCAAAAAAGGGGGGAAAGTAAATAGATACTTAAGTAAACAAGGGAGGGAGGGAGGGAGAGAGGAAGGGAGATTCAAATTCCCAACACAGAAGGACTCGGGTTAGGAAATCCTTTTCTAAGAGAGAGCAATCTCATTTCTCCTAAACTAGAAATGTTTTGGAAGTACCACATAGAAGTCTTCACACGACCAAATGAAAGAATCCATTTCATAAGCCTCACGTATACTAACAAGTCTTGCAAATGGTCTTGCAGATCCTTTATAATATTGTGAGAGTTAGAGGTCACCTTGACTTAAGGTATCTTTAAGAGCAATCTCACAGCCATGCTTTTAATATTTCAATAATATAACACAAACGTATGTTTTGTTAATTATATATATAAAATGTTTGAAAGGATATCCCACCTTTCTACAAACTCAGGATGTAAAAATGTCACTTTAAATTAGTAATCTAGTTTTGACCACCCATCTCTGAAACACAAATACGTTGATTAGCTAGGATAGAATAAAACAGTATTTTCCTGGATATCAAATGTGCATCTATTATTATCTTGAATGTGAAGAGTGTCATCTTGAATTCTAAGGAAAGCAAATATGTAATTATTATGTACACAGATGCAAGTTTCCTGAAAATACTGTGCACAAAAATGTCTCTAACATTTATGTATGTTATTTTGTTTATTCCTCTCAACAGAAGTGCTTTGAACCATACAAATATGTCACAAATATATCACTGTTATCATCATCTATATTCAGGTTTCCATCATTTATGATAAAAATGATGCAGATAGTCCAAATGGCAGATTATCCGAAAATCATTTCAATTTCAAAATACAATTTGGTATTTACAGGAAATGTACATCTTTGATGTTGTGGGAATTAACAGTACTGAATATAAACTATTGAAACTCACCAGATGCCTGACAAAAAAAAAAAAGAGAGAGAGAAAAGAAAAGTGGTTCTTTATTGCAATACTTATATAATGCCATCATTTATTTGTGTAAACGTTTTTATCTTTAAAATTTTGTTTCTCATATTTATTCCCTCATTTCCCTTTTCAAGAACACTAAACATATGTAGCACAGGTACTATATCAGCTGTAGGACCAATAGGGCTAGTTCTAAAATCCAGCTTTCCTAGATGGCTTCTAGTACACCGCTTCTGCATTTGACTTACCTCTTTCACTGTAGTTCTTTCCTACTTTTCATCCCAGTCTAGCAAAACACGGCACCCTTTCACACAGATGTACCGCACGGTGCACTTCCACCACTCTCAATGCAGCTTCTCCTCACTCAGAAATGGAGCGCCTCCCTGCACGGGTTCAGCGGTGGCAGGACATAGGGCAATGCAGCATACACAAGATGTGGCCCTCCTGTCACTTCCAGGTTTCAGTTTGCCGATGTGGCCCTCCTGTCACTTCCAGGTTTCAGTTTGCCGATGTGGCCCTCCTGTCACTTCCAGGTTTCAGTTTGCCGGTGTGGCCCTCCTGTCACTTCCAGGTTTCAGTTTGCCGGTGTGGCCCTCCTGTCACTTCCAGGTTTCAGTTTGCCGGTGTGGCCCTCCTGTCACTTCCAGGTTTCAGTTTGCCGGTGTGGCCCTCCTGTCACTTCCAGGTTTCAGTTTGCCGGTGTGGCCCTCCTGTCACTTCCAGGTTTCAGTTTGCCGGTGTGGCCCTCCTGTCACTTCCAGGTTTCAGTTTGCCGGTGTGGCCCTCCTGTCACTTCCAGGTTTCAGTTTGCCGGTGTGGCCCTCCTGTCACTTCCAGGTTTCAGTTTGCCGGTGTGGCCCTCCTGTCACTTCCAGGTTTCAGTTTGCCGGTGTGGCCCTCCTGTCACTTCCAGGTTTCAGTTTGCCCTCTGATGAACTTTTTCTGGCATTTAGAATTCTAACTCAATAGTTCCCAAAACTAGTCATTCATCTGAACCATCCTGAAAGCTTTGAACTTCTAGAATCCTGCCTCATTTGACTTTACTAATTATGAGATAGGACCACGTATAAACATTATACACACATGCACACATTTACACACGTATACAAGCACAGTTTTTTAAAAAACTTCCCAAATGATCTGGATTATCAGCCCTTGCTGATTCAGATCATCACGTCAGCGACTCTCACACTGCTCCAGATGACGCACCGCCCGTGGTCACGGGCATTATGCGGTGCCACTCTAGAGCCCCTGAAGTGTCTGGTACACAGCCCCGCTACAAGTGGAATATGTGGGTGGACTTTCTAGCAAGTAATTAATCATGCCCACAGTTGTGAGAAAACCATGCCTCCTGACAATCATGGACCAGTGTCCACTACGGATATATACATGTATTGACATGGGCACACGTGCTCACATGGAAAATCAGAACACTACCAGTTCAGCCACGCTGAGTAGCCTTGATAAAGATAAGACAGATTCCCTGAACATTCAGTGTATGGTTTGATTCCATTTTGGCTTCTGTTGTACAAATCTAGGTGATCCTTGGTGCTTGGTGCCCAAGATCATTGATGTGCTGGAGCAAAGGCTCTCACAGGAAGATGCAAACATTATTAAACATTCACTATTTTCCAAGAGTAAAAGACAGAGAAGCTCTAAGTCCTTAATCTCAAATAATTTGCTCTCAAGAGAATGGGAGAGAGTCTTGTAAACCAGAGTACAGCTGTGGGGAGTGCTACAGTGAAGGGGTGAACATGCACATTTTATTTCACCTCTACCATTAGGTGAATTTTAATAGAAAATCGAGAAGGGCTACAAGGCCACAGCTATCTTTAATGAAATCAATTTGACAGCTCTGAGAAGAAAAATAAGGGGCAGACAGTAGAGTGGAGAGTGATGTATGATTGAAGGAAAGTACTGTGTGTGTTTGTTTTTAAGATGAGGGACACAATAATTTGCCTTTCTTTATACCTGTATTAACAGGGAATATATGTTTATTTTACTTTGCTCCAAAGCCAACCTTAGTGCCCTGAACACAGTCCATACACAATAAGGTGTTTTGTTTTTGTTTTTGCTTTTTTTTTTGACAGGGCCTTGCTGTCACCCAGGCTGGGGTGCGGTGGCATGATCACAGCTCACTGCAGCCTCAACCTCCTGAGCCCAAGCGATCCTCCCACTTCAGCCTCCCAAGTAGCTGGGATTATAGGTGCATATCACCACAGCTGGCTTATTTTTTGATTTAAAAAAAATTTTTTTTTTTGTAGAGATGGGATCTAACCATGTTGTCCAGGCTAGTCTCTAACTCCTGGCCTCAAAGGATCCGATTGTCTGGACCTCCCAAAGTGATGGGATTACAGGCATGAGTCACTGCACCTAGCCCACAGTAAGTTTTTAATTTAAAAAAAAAAAAAAAGGAAACTTATCTATGCCCAGAAAAAGGTAAAAGAAAACCCAACAAAAAGTTGTTTTCTTTGGTTAATATGATGGGAGTTACTTTTATTTTGTTTGATAATTTTCAGTATTTTCCATGATGAACAAATGGTACTTTCATTATTGGAAAATAAAGTAACAATGTGAACTCTTATTTCATGGGAGTTTCATTTCCTATAACCATGAAATATTCAACATCTTTAATTTCTTAGTTTCTGCTTTTCAAGGAAACAACTCACCCTCACAATAAATGAAATAAACCATTTTACTATGTCCAGTTCACATTCTCCAAGTTAACAATGCTTGACATCCCAGAATAGCACAACTAATAAGTTAGCCATTCTTCATTATGATCAGAAACTTGTTTGAGTGGCAGTGCCAGTGCTACTTAGCTTGCTGTACGGGAAGAGCAAGCCCTAGAAAGGCATGTTAATAGGGGATACTCCCAAAGCAAGGCTTACCATTTTGCGAGTAGCTTCCATTGAATTTAAATACTTCATCATATATATATTTTATGCAATATAAATCTCACATATGGAGATGAAGATGTGCTAGGACAAAAGTTTTCTTAGTCAACATGCATGCAGCATGTAGCTTTCCGCGAGACAACAGAGCAGGCTCACACCACCTATCAGAGCCTCACTCAGTGACACAGAGAAGTTCTGAATGCTGCTGTTATACCTGAGCTCTCGACAAATATCAGGTTGATGGGGATGCCATCCAATGACGACAAGCAACAAGGTGCTCTGAGAGTCACTGTTAACACCAGGCACATGTAAATGGCAATCCTAACTATCCTTACAGAATAAGTGTGGTGAGGATTAAATGAGTTAATATATAGAAAGCTTTTAGAACAATGCCAGGCACATAGGAAGCACCAACTATGTCCCATTCGATATTATTCTAGAAAAACGTAAGCTTCAAGATGTCAGGAATTTCCATCTGTTCTGCTTACTACCATCTCCCTAGCTCCTAGCATGCAGGTGATACCAAAAAAATATTTTGTGAATAAATAACTACCAAGGTAAGAACAGAGGCAAATGCTTGGTCTGAGGGGCTTGGGGTGGTGCTTACTTCTAGGGTATGGAAGCCTCGGGGCTTGTATGTCAGGGATAACATAACAAGCTGCCAGCCCATGGTACTATAGGGATCAGCCAACCTCTATGCCTTGTAAATTAAGAGTCATTTTGGCCCAATTATCCAGCTTCCAAATCTGTGTCTTCTCCTCCCTCACACCCTTTTATATACCTATCCTCCATCCCTCAAAAACACCTGGCTATATCCTCAGCTTTTCAAAAACCTTCTTTATCCTGTTAGAGCAGAAGCTGCCACACTTTCTCAGTTCATAGTGCTCTTACCTTTCAGTGATTTTTTTCATGGTACTCCTACACCAAAATCAAGACTTATCCATTCCATTTATTAAATAGCTAAGTCTAAGCAATCTCCTAGTAGTCCTCTGCATGGTATCCAGCTGTGTTTCCCTTGAAAACGTGAACACTTACAACATGGTGTGGTTGTTCCAGTACTCCAGGGAGTCTTGGCCCACAGTTTGGGAACCAGGACCTTAGTAATTTCCTCTTTAGGACAATTGCAACTAATTTGGAATGCTGTTTAGTTCAGCCTCCTGGCTCCTGGCCACTTCTTCCTAGGCAATTTCCTCCTTTAACTGTTGGACAGAAATGCTGATCCCAGTAGCACTGTTGGCCACTGCACATGAAATGGAGGAAGCCTTGATGCTAGTTCAACTAAGAGAAGAGTAGTATTTCCAAATCTTAAAAACAGACAGACATGTTTAAGCATTTGGTGTAAATCCATGAAGAGAAGTTTAAGTCTGGAAAATACGATAGAGGTTCCATGCATCCTGGCAGCCCCAGCAAGCAGCCGGCACCATGTTGAGTAGCGCTGCCTGCCCAGAGAGCCTCCCTGGGGCCAGAGTTCACGCACTGACAGCCAGGGCACAACTCTGTCGTACGTCAGCTTAGGCAAAGCATGCTAGGATGATGAGGGCTTTCTCCTTTTACCACATCCCAGGAGAAAACCATGTTTTAACCACAGTTTGGATGGTGTTTTGTTCTATTATTAATGGCAAAGCAAAGCTTTTAATCTTAGTAACTGGACAGGAAAATAGAAAATACAACTATATTAAAAATGTACCTTGCTGATAGAAATAGTCTAGTAGTTACTAATAGGAAAAATAAGTAAATAGAAGAGAGAAGGAAACCCTTAAAGTTACGAGGGAAAAAAATGAGCAACAAAAGTCATCTTATAAAATGCTAAAAGATCTCTTCTTACAAATAAAGAAAATGCTACTGAGGTAAAAACGGAAAAAAAAAAAAACCCCACACAAAAAAATCCAACCATATCATCCTGTCCACCAGCTCTTGGGCTGCCTGGTGCGCCTGAGACCCCACGGAGTTGTTTCATGTGTCCCCACCATGACTGGTGCACACTCTCCTGACTGATGTCACCCGCAGAACAGTGGGAGATCCTACTTCCTCTAGAGGCTTTCTCTGAATGGTGATGTCCCAAATGCAGCACAGGAAAGTGGGACTAGCTCATGACAGAGTCCAGGGAATGCTCAGGCAAGAACAAAGGTGCTCTGACCTCAGGGGTACTAGAATAGGAGACCACAATGAGGCCCGGATGAAGACCAGGGATTTGTCTGAGGTGACAGTGAAAGTGGCCCAGGAGTGGGGAGGGCAGATATGCACGTTAGAGAGGGAAGGACAAGGGGGCACGCACTCCTGTGGCTCTTGTACAGCCAGTGCAAGGGGCCAATAAACACAGATCCAACCAGTGAGCAGGCTGGGGTTTGGGGCCCCTTTTGTCCAGGTATATTAGTCAGGGTTCTCTAGAGGGACAGAACTAATAGGATAGATGTACAGATGAAGAGGAGTTTATTAAGAAGTATTGACTCACACGATCACAAGGTGAAGTCCCACAATAGGCCATCTGCAAGCTCAGGAACAAGGAAGCCAGTCCAAGTCCCAAAACCTCGAAAGTAGGGAAGCCGACCCAGGGGCCCCTGGCAAATCATTGGTTTAAGTTCAAGAGTGCAAAAGCCAAAGAACTTGGAGTTCGATGCTGGAGGACAGGAAGCTTCCAGCACGGGAGAAAGATGAAGACCGGAAGACTCAGCAAGCGTACCCTTTCCAACTTCTTTTGCCTGCTTTATTCTAGCAGCGCTGGCAGCTGGTTAGACAGTGCCCACCCAGACTGAGGGTGGGTCTGCCTCTCCCAGTCCACTGACTCAAATGTTAATCTCCTTTCGCAGCACCCTCACAGACACACCCAGGAACAATCCTTTGCATCCTTCAACCCAATCAAGTTGACACTTAATATTAACCATCACACCAAGGCTGAATTTATATCTCCCTGCTGGGCACCTGTCCATGGGCATCCTTCTGTTCATGGAACTAAACGTGTGAAATGCAGGCATTCCCCTTTCCCATGTCCCCACAATACCATCGTTCTGTTTTCTTACTCTGTACTTGTGAAGTCTCCAAATAACCTTTCACCCAGGGAAACACCACAGTGTCAGCTTGCTCTATTCTGTGTCTCTGCAGGGAGCGGAGGGAAGAGAGTTTCTGCATGGGGAAGCTTTGTAAGCATCCTGGGGCTACAGAATATTAAATGTTGAATAGGGCAACAAGAGTAGAATGGATACTACAAATGTGAGAAACATTAGGACAGTGGTTCTCAACCAGGGGAGACTCTTGTCTCCCAGAGGACACGTGGCAATGTCTAGACACATTTCTGAGTGTCACGAGGGGTGTGCATCTAGCAGGCAGAGGCCAGGAATGCTGCTGAACATCCTACAGTGCACAGGATGTCACGGAGACTATACAACAAATGTTCCCCGGAGAGCAAGCCTGGCCCACAGCACACAGCTGCGGCAGGAAAGGAAGTGCAAAAGGCGGTGTCAAAACAAGAGAGGATGGCCAAGAATAGGTTCACGAGTGTGTGACACCAGGGAAGCCATGGGAGGCTGAGCATTTCAGGTGACAGGGAAAGAAAACTAAGAAGTCAGAGTAGAATTCGGCCACTTATTTAGGTGGGCTTGGTTCGAGGTCCGCAGAGGCCTTGAGAGACTTCATTCTAAGGGTTGCAATGAAAGCAAAAGCAGCTTGAGAATGCTTGGCTCGCATTAAGAAATGACAGTGCAGAACAAGCTGGAGATAACACTCCTCTCCCGCCCACAGAACACATCAAACAGCCTGAGCAACGAAACTACACCTACAAATATTCTGTGCCCATTTTATATGCAAGATTCTCTGGTGACTCTATCTACTGGCAAAATTGTAAATATCAATCCACAAGTTCATAGTATCGAAAGTACCCATCAGAACAGAAACTCTCAAGTCAAATGCAGATTAATGAGTTATATCACTAATGTTGCCCCTGTTTCTCAGTCACTATAAATGGAAATGTTATAGCTAGAAATTGTTTTGACTCAAATAAATCACAAGGGGAGGTAAGCATATTTCCACATTATGGGCATTCTGAAGTGGATGAGATATCTTAGAGTTTGCCTCAATAGCTCTGGATATACACACACCTCCTGTGAAACATGATGGGGGACAAGAAGTATTGAGCCTCAGAGAGAGGTAAAGCATTGTTTAAAAGTACACATCAGGGGCAAGGTGCCATCAATCAATATAAATGTAAAATATTACTTGATGAAGGAAAGAAGTAGAACTATATTTGGAGTCACATCTTAAGCAGGTATATTTATAACGTGGCAACATAGTAGTCCTCCTTCATCTGCTGCTTTGTTTTCCATGGTGTCAGTTACCCATGATTAAATATGGTCCAAAAATATTACGCGGCAAATTTCAGAAATAAACAATTCATAAGTTTCAAGCTGTGCATTGTTCTAAGCAGTATGATGAAACCTCATTCTATCTTACTCTGTCCTGCCCAGGATACGAACCATCCCTTTGACCAGTAGATTCACGCTGTGGATACTACCTGCCCTGCCCGTGAGTCACTTGGTAGCCAGCTCAGTTATCAGGCCAACTGCTGGGGCACTGCAGTGTTTGTGTTCAAGGAACTCTTACTTTACTTCATAATGACCCCAAAGCACAAGCCTAGTGATACTGGCATATGATTGTAATTGTTCTATTTTATTACTATTGTTGTTCATCTCTTTCTGTGCCCAATTTAGAAATTAAACATCATAGGTATGTATGCATAGGAGAAACACACAGTATATATAGGATTCGGTCCTTGCCTCAGTGGTTTTGGGCATCCACTGGGGGTCTTGGAACATATCCCTTGTGGATAAGAGGAAACTACCATATTCTATCATAATTCTAAGTATCTGTCTTATGAGTAAAAAAGGGCTATTTTACATAGGCATCTATAATACATTATCACATTCGGCAAGCATGTCTTTTCCTTGTTTCGCGGGGATATTTCTCTAGATTCTAACTGGAGAAAGACTGAAAAGCAACTGTCCCTGCATGGCACAGTCCACCTTAGACAAGACTGTTCACATACTCCTCAATAAGGTGTTGTTTAACTCTAAGGAACCCAGGCTATGGAGAGTGTCCATGGCAGACTATTATGGGATTGCCCTGCTAGGCCATAGAGCCGGAACAACGTCCCGGGGCTCAGAGTGAGTTCTACCAGATGGGTTTTCTCTCCATCACTAACACTGAGATCAGTCCAAGGAGGGAATGAGGAGGTGGGACTTGAATCAGCATTACAGAAGAATTTCCTCCTCTTTCTCTAATCATTCGCTTCACAAGGCAGACTGACTTGTGGAGCTCTCCCGGTCCTTGCGGGGCAGCCGACCAGGGCCCAGTGAGGCAGGTGGGAGCCAGCAGAAGAGCTCATGCGTAGACCTTGACCTGTTGCTTTATTTCCATGCTGCATTTCCCTCCACAGTAGCTGAGCCTCTGGCAAAGGCAGGCTGCAAATGGCAGTTTGGTCTCTGTGCTGCAGAGAATCAATGGGAAGGGCCCAGCTGCCATGAGAGAAGCCAGAGAGACGAGGCCACCACGGTGCTAGCCGCAGAAGTCACCCACAGGACAGACGCCAAAGAGAAACGAGGCCACCATGGTGCTAGCCGGGGAAGTCACCCACATGAGAGGAGCCAGAGACAGACGAGGCCGCCATGGTGCTAGCTGGGGAAGTCACCCACATGAGAGGAGCCAGAGACAGACGAGGCCGCCATGGTGCTAGCCGGGGAAGTCACCCACATGAGAGGAGCCAGAGACAGACGAGGCCGCCATGGTGCTAGCTGGGGAAGTCACCCACAGGAGGTGGCTGTGCCTACAGGATCATTGGCCTGGCAACATAAGAGGCCTGGAACCTTCCAGGGAAACATTTCTGAACTCAAGAGGCGAGGCTCCCCAGGAAACACACTGACTGGGGGTGCCTCGAAGGGGCCAGTTTCCAGCAATCAAGCTGCTGGGGTGTCTGTCATCATAATTACCTCCACAGTCAAAATCAGTGTCTTGCCAACAGATTCTAAGTGTTCTCTCCTCAAGAATCACACAAAAAATAAATGTAAAGCAAGTTTGTGTAAAGCAAATAGCTTTGGGGGTTATTATCTGAAGACTTGCAGAGGCTGCATTCTAAGATAACCACCTTCTATTCAGTTGGACTTGCCTGTTGACTAGAATGAGCTAAGGCAGCTTGAACCCAGTTATTTAACTGACCCTCTGAGCAGAACAGGCCCTCACCAACCCCCAGCCAGGCCCTCCCTGCAGCTCACAGCCAGGGAACGGATATACCCCTGTAGACATACCTGTGACAGGCAGCTCCAAGGACAAAGCTTCCCACTGCCATTCAGTATGGCATCTGGCTAAGAGTGGATGTAACTAATATGGAAGCTGGGATACAGGTGGACACAACAAGAGGTCTTGTAAGAGACCCCTCCATGTCTTTTCCAGAAGATCCTGCACAGTCTCACCCTAGCTTATGATAAAGCGAAGCATGTATTAGCAATGCACTTCAAAAACAGGGGTTGGTGACTTCACAAATTAACATGAGACCATCCACTTTATATGTCACTTCAACGGCTCCTGGCTGCCTCTTGGGGAAAAGTCCTTCATGGACGGGCCTGCTTCCCGCTCCAAGCCCCTGCCCTTCAAAATGAAATGGGAAAAGTTCCCTTGTCCCCCTCGGAGGCCGTGCGATGGTGGTGCGGCTTGCTTCTTCAGGGTCCCACAGCTCAAACGTCTAGGGGAGCATACAGACAGGCAGACTGTGGGGCTCTGGCCCCACCTCAATGCCTAGGGATGAATGTTTACAGCTGAAGCCCCAATAGGCGTGTGTTACAGGTGCTCTTTCAGTTTAGCCGTCCATAGGCAGTTTGTGTTAGTCGGCTCCATTAGACCCCTGCCTTACTGCAAAGACAGAGGGCTTTCCGTATCCCAGGGTTCTTGCCTTGGTGTACTGGAAGAACCAGATCACACATGGGCTTGGAGAATGAGTGAAAGTTTTATTGAGTGGAAGTAGCTCTCAGCAGATGGGGAGCCAGAAGGGAAATGGTTTTCCCCTGGAGTTGAGCCACTCAGTGGCCTTGGCTCTCCTCTGCCCTGGCCAAACTCCATGTCATTCCGCTGGTTGATGGCACCTGTCGGTGTGCTCTTCTGCCAGCGAGCTCCCCTCAATGTCCTCTCGACGTCCAGCCACTTGTGTCTTCTTCCGCCGATGTCTTCCTCTTGACGTCCAGCAGCTTGTGTATCTGCCTGCTAGGATCTCAGAGTTTTTATAGGCACCAAGTGGGGGCATGGCAGGCCAGAGTGGTCTTGGGAAATGCAATATTTGGGCGCAGAAGCAGGAGTGCCTGTCCTCACCTACATCCGTGGGCACTGGCCTGGGGGTGGAGTCCAAGCCAGGGACCCACCTTCTCCTCCCAGCACTCCCTTGCCCCTCTTCCATATCAGTAACACCATAGAAGCATGAAACCACTGGAAATATCTCAGGCCCACTGTCTCTTCTTTACCATACTGACCATCTAGACAAGTATGATACCCTTTCCTCAAATCACTGCTCAGGCCTTACCTCTCCCAGGAAGCTTCCTCAAGCCTAACCTTAAAAAGAATTCACTTTTCATGCCTGAGGTTTCTAGGGCTCTGTCTATAATCCTCTCCACCCTTCTGAACTCTCATGACGCATTCCTATGTATCCAGTTCCACTGGAACATGAATCCTCTGTGGGCAGGAGCTGTGTTCACAAGCCTCACAGAATCAAAAAATCCTCTCTCGTTCATTTGTGCATTTGCTTCACCAGTAACACTAAAAGTGGCACTTCATATGGATTAAGCATTTCACAGGCACCTGCACAGAGTAAGTGTTTTACAGACATTAATTTCAACCACCACTCTGTGAGCAGGGCTTATTGTTATTTCCATTTTGGGAGTGCAAAAGCTGCCCCAAGATATCATAGCTACTCAAAGCAAGAGACATTAAATACTGTCCAAGTGCTTAGGGCAGTTCTTTCTTTATCCTCTCTCAGAATTCACTGTGTATCCCACCTTCTAGGGTAGATGCATAGATGAATACAACCTCAGAGTCCCGTGGGAGGACACCAGGCATGCAGACAGCAACTGAGTGTTACAGGAGCTAGGATATTAGTCTGCACCTGGTAGGACGAGGCACCAAGGAAGGAAGGAATTAATCTTACCCTAGGATGGAGTCAAAACCGTTTGTGAATGACTGAACGAAGTAAAGGAAGTGAATAGTTAGATACATTTTAAAGCTCTCATGGAGAGGCCATAATACCTAGATCTAGCCAAGGAAATTAATAACAGTTTCTTAACTATTAAGCTACTTTCCAATACAAGACTCATTGAAAACAAAACTAAATTAGTATAGAAGAGAGACTGCTATTGTATAAAATCATATTCTCTAGAAATTAAGTGATATTTTCCCCTCACAACTTTAGTGAAGAGCTTCCTCCAAAGACGGTGTTGGCTGAGATAAAAGGGAAGTAATTTTGCCCTGGCGGAGGGAGGTGAATAACGTGCAAAATCCCTGGGCTGCCCTGACACAGGGAGTGTGAGGTTAAGGAGACACCATCTTCCCTGTGGGTACCATCTGCCTTGCAGAGCTTTCTTTTCTGGCCTGAAACATTTTTTCATCCTTCAAAGCTCAGACAGAGAGGTCTGTAGCCTCATTCCCTTCCAGCTTTTGGGAGTCTCACTCCAAGTGGAGACCAGTAGTTGGACTAAGACAGCACACAGCAACACGACAGGCTGCCTTGGATCTGCACATCCCAAGACTTCTGAGAATCACATGGTGCAAACACAACTCCAGTTTTACAATCTGACCCCAATTATCCAACCAGAGATAATGCTATCCATCATACTGTTATAGGGAAACAGAACAGCCAAAGTTCATCCCTGTACAAGTATGCCTTATTTCATGGAATAATATGTTAGAAAAAGAGCATAGAAATCACTTCACATATTGAATCATTTAAAATCTTTCATAAAGCTAGGAACCCTTTTATAATTATAAAAAGCACATTTTATATTTTATCCAAGGTACAAGTTTATAGTGGCCAACTGTTAATTACTAGAAAAGAGCAGGAGTAGTACAATAGTAACTCCAAATGGTATCTAATATTACATTTCTATCAACTTATTACACACAAGACATAAATATTTTATGAGGTACCACTGTATCTTTCCTTAATGTCAGGTTTACACTGGATTATCAACATGATCTACTGATACTCGTTATAGCAATATATCATTATCACTCATAGGTAAATAAACTAACTAGAAAAAGGCTGGGGGCCGTGGCTCAGGTCTGTAATTCCAATACTTTGGGATGCCGAGGCGGGCAGATCACCTGAGGTCAGGAGATCAAGACCAGCCTGGCCAGGCGTGGTGGCTCGCGCCTATAATCCCAGCACTTTGGGAGGCCAAGGTTGACGGATTACAAGGTCAGGAGTTCGAGACCATCCTGGCTGACACAGTGAAACCCCGTCTCTACTAAAAATACAAAAAATTAGCCAGGCGTGGTGGCGGGCACCTGTAGTCCCAGCTACGCAGGAGTCTGAAGCAGGAGAATGGCATGACCCTGGGAGGCGGAACTTGCAGTGAGCCGAGATTGGGCCACTGCATTCCAGCCTGGGTGACAGAGTGAGACTCCATCTCAAAAAAAAAAAAAAAAAAAAAAAAAAGAAAGACAGACCAGCCTAGCCAACATGGCAAAACCCCATCTCTACTAAAAATACAAAAATTAGCTGGGCATAGTGGCACATGTCTATAATTCCAGCTACTCAGGAGGCTGAGGCAAGAGAATCACTTGAACCCAGGAAGCAGAGGTTGCAGTGAGCCGAGATCATGCCCCTGCTCTCCAGCCTGGGCGCCAGAGTGAGACTCCATCTCAAAAAAAAAAAAAAAAAAAAAAAGTAATTAATTAACTAACTAGAAAAAATAAAAGACCTTTTCTTCTCAAAGAGATGCATTTCAAATGAAATTTCAGTTATTATGCTTAATTATTATTTATCAGCCCTGAGTATATCTGTGTTGTTCAGATCAACTGTGTGTTACTGATCATTGTAATGATGACTCAATCCAGAAGAATTTGATTTTACAACAGAACTTTATGGTAATGAGACTTTTGTAAAGTATTCTTTTAATGTATGTGTTTATTTTAGGTGTAGAGAAACATGAAAGGGTGAGCTATAAAAGCATTAAGGAAGCAAACACATGGTATTAGAAGTAAATTCAATGGAGGACATAGAATGAAATGACTCCAAGAAAAAGGAATGACGTAAAATTTCTAAATGTTAAAGAACTTGTTCATGATTTAAAATGAAAATAGTAGGCCTCACAGTACTAAGGAATGTAGATTCTAGATGACATCTTTAGAAGAATAATTATACCACTTAATTTTTAAGTGCCAATATTTGTAATTTATTAGAAATGACATCCTTTACTCATATTTTGCAACTCATAATTCTTAAAAGCTTTGCATGTCAATTTACAAGTGTATGAGGGAAGTATATTATTTACATTATTGATTAAAAATTCTTCTAGGTTATATGCAAGAGAAAAGTTGGAAGAAACTAATTGGAAGATCTCTATGCCAACTGTCTATGCCATACGAACTCTGAGACTCTAGCTTCTAGGGATTACCACAACAGAGAAATAGTTCTTAACCAGCAGAACACAACTTTCCAGTAGTACTTGGTGGGGAAAATATTGTATATAATCAGACGTGTTAACTTTACTAAGTCCTGGAGTAAAGGAACTGCCAAACTTATTTTATCACAGAATTCTTTGGTTTTGGTAAAGCTATTAGATCTTCCAGAATATAAACTGGGACCTAAGGCACGTATCACTCACTTGACACTCAGTGATACACTAATCACCATTACTGATGTCTTATTACATCTGTTAAATTAGACTCTCTTCAAAGGGAGAGGACAGAACATATGCTGGTGTCCTTCAAACAATGTGGATCTTGTGCTCACTACATAAGGGCAGCTGTTTCCTTATGTTTAGGAGTTCCGCTGGTTTTGTAGTAGAACCTCATTTTGCGTTTCTTTATTGATTTTCCATCCATATATTAAATCTATTCTCATACTTTAAACTACAATCTCTTCAAAATGTGCTGCTTTATCAATAACCGTTCCCTCAAATACTAGGCCTCTATTTCTTTTCTTTTCTTTTTCTTTTTTTTTTAAAGACAGGGCATCTATATATTAATATTATTATTGCCCTGTTAGAGTGCAGTGGCTATTTACAGGCATGCTCATAGCACACTACAGCCTCAAAATCCTGGCCTCGAGCTATCCTTCCACCTCAACCTACCTAGTAGCTGCGACTGCAGGCAAGAGCAATGATGCCCAGCTTAGGCCTCTATTTCTAACTGTGTACTAGACATCTCTATGAGGAAAAGCATACTATTAATAAGATAGAAACATGCCCCAAACCAAATCTATCACTTTACTCCACAATCAATTTTCCTGCCTTCACAGAACTGCTACCAAAACATCAAAGGTATGGTACAGATAGGTGCCACTGCTGCCGCACAGGAGGCCAATTACTAGGACAAAGAGTATTGCCAGGCTTTATTCGGGTACTGCAGCAGAGGAGAATGGGAGATCAGTCTCAGATCCACCTCCTAAGCCAACTAAAATTAGGGATTTACATAGCAGGAAAGAAATGTAATGACGTGTGGAAAAACAGGAACCAGGAAAGGGTAAGGAAGAGGAGTTAGCCAACAGGCAGTAGGTGGTGGGTTAGGCAATCATGTTGGGTGAGGGGTGTGGTTTCTAATTGTCCTGATGCTGTGATCTGGAAAGTTTCAGTTCCTTGATACTATCTGGGAGGCCTGATGGTTGGTTTCCTGAAAAAGGAACTCAGATAAGACAAATGTAACTTTCTCAAGATTTAAGACTGGGGGGATAAATTTCTGTACTTATTTAAAAGAAACCATAAACATCAACTCTCTGGGACTATTCCGTCAGTTTCAAAACAAAAGTATAAAATAGTGGATATTTTGCCAATGACTGAGACAAGTGTGGCAGAGATGAGAAAAGACAAAAGAGGACAGGTTTGAGGGACATTCTGGAGGAGGAAAATCCAGAAACTGCTAACTTTCTGGATGAAGAGAAGGAAGAAGCAGCTGGGGCCACTCCCCAATTTCTGGCTTAAGCAACTATTCGGATGGATGGTGGTGCCCGACACATTTAAGTGCCCAACTTACTTCATTTGCTATTTATAGCATCACTATTATTCCTTTCCAGTGAATTAGATGATGCAGGTTTCCCAGAACCTGTTTTCCATGACACCTGTCCTTTTGTCCATTCAGGTGCCCACACTGAAATTGCATTTCCTCATTACCTCCTGTTGAAATATCATCCATTCTTCCAGGCCCATCTCAGAATTTCGCAGAAAGTGTTTCTTATTGCCCAAAGCATGATGTAATCTGTTCCCTTTTTATAATTTTACCCTGAGCCCTAAGCCATAATTTTACCATGGTACTTATTTTACCACCTATGTGCTTAAGGAGGTACACCCAGCTTGACACAGTGTGTACACACAGCAGGCCCCAGCAAGTTCGTTGTAGGAGGCTGCCGAGACCCTGGAAGAACAGGGATCCCCACAGCACCAGCAAACACCCCTCTCAGCACCCATCTCCCACAATTCCTAGAGAAAAGTAGCTACAAACAAGTACAGTCTCAAAAGTTGTATGCTATCAGATGTCAAGCATGGAGATGTGTACACAACCACAAAGTGTTAAACATTTGAAGAAAATGAAGACCAGGAAGGAGAAGCA
The DNA here is from genome assembly GCF_037993035.2 of Macaca fascicularis. Lineage (NCBI taxonomy): Eukaryota > Metazoa > Chordata > Mammalia > Primates > Cercopithecidae > Macaca > Macaca fascicularis. The sequence continues at coordinate 76,272,765 of NC_088392.1, read as the reverse complement.
GAAAATATAACCAATAGCATAAGGAACGCTTTAGTAAGTAAGTATTAAAGTGAAGAGGAGATTTTTAAAGGGGTCTGAAAATAGACTACCATATTAATAATTTTTTAAAGGTGATCTGAAATTTTTAGACAATTTTTAAATGAGGAAAAACAACATTTGGTCTAAACAGGAGAAAGGATACAGCTGAGGAATAAATTAGTAATCTGGAAGACAGAGCCAAAGAATTCTCCCACAAGGCAACTCATCTCCCAGAGGAAAAACAAAAAAAAAAAAGATGAAAAAACGTGAAAGAAAATTTAAGACAAGTAAGAACTTAGAAGTTTTAACATATGCCTAATAAGAAAAAAAATTAAGAAGAAATACTTAAAAGAATATAGAGAATGTAACAGACAAAACTAAAGAAATATGAGACGAAAAGTATTCAGAGTTGAAGGCACACATCCTCTCAGTCCAGAAGGCCCACGAAGTTCCAAGCAGGATGAATAGGAATGGGGTCCACATCTGGATGATAAATGCCCTGGAGCTAGGTCCTCCGTCTTCAATATTTGAGTATTTCTTACATGGTTACCAAGAATGTTGCATTTAAAGGATATTCAATAACTGAACTGCGGCATGGATGGAGAGCCCAGAAATAAATGATGCATTCTGTCTTTGAGAAACAGTCTTACTGGCTACCGGTCCCAAGCATTTGACCTTTGTCAATCTCAGCAATGATTCAGCTATTAAATTTCTCCTTGAGGTCCTAACACACTAATGTTAATCTACTGTACTGAGATGGCAACACACTAATGGGCATCTACTGTATCCTTACATTCACATTTTCTTTCCCTCTGCCCTTCCCCTTACTCATTTATCCCTCGTACTTTCATTTCTATGGAAGAAGATGGCACTGGCATATGTTTATCTTTTACAGAACAAGAGTAAGAGACCCTCTAGAAAGGAAATATCACCAAAGTGGGCATAACCTGCACACAGGTAAGTCACAGGGGTAATTCGTCAACATGATGTCTCATAGAGCTAGGTGGCTAAGGCACTGTTAGGTGCACATTAATAGCACAAATAAGCTACGTCAGGTTTTAGACATACCCTGTTCTGTGCTTCTGTGCTTCAGTTCAACCTCAGACTGACAAGATTCACCAAGCACCTCTGTGCCCCTGCTGCTCTGATGGTATCATTTCATGTCTCATTCATGCACTGTGTAGTGGCACTTAATGTTCACTCTTCAAAGAGCTAGACCATCTAGACCCAATTTCTCCATCATAAGCTAGTGCATTTTGAACAAGTATCGCTGTCAAAGAAAAAAAAAAAAAAACAAAAACCTTTCCAAGTCTCAGTTTTCAACATTCAGTGGTGAAGTTGGCAACTGGATATTTTAAATTCCAGACTGATTACACAGCTCTCCTGTGCTGCTTTGTAGAGTTTTATTTTCACACGCTGCCATGACAATCCATCATACTCTGTTCCCTAGGGAAGAGAAAGAGTCCATCTTTTTATAAATAGCTGCAGGAGATTTCTGGAACGGCTCATGCCCCTCCTGTGCTAAACCCATGGAGCTTAAGACCTAAGAGGCTCACTTTCCACTGCAAAATACCATTCACCTTCAGCCCCACAAATGTGAATGGGGCTGCCTCCACGCACCTCAACTAGAAAGAGAAAAGCAGCTTATAAAATATGCTCCCGCTTATGGAAGGAGAGAGATAAAAGGAAGAGCAAGAGCAGTGCACAACGCACCTAAGAGAACCTATGGCCTCATCAAAACCTTTTTTTAAAAATGTCAGAAGTCACTAGAATAGCTGAAATAAGGAAAAAAGTAACACTTAAAGGAAGTGAATGATGGGCAGAGAACAACTGGGGAATTTGAGAAGTGTCAGTCACTCAATAATGCCTCATTCATCCAATACTGTTATCACAGAGATAAAGTTGGTAATAACGCATTAAATTGAAAATGTGTTTAATTCATTTAAGGGGATTTAATTCATTTTTTTTTGGTTAAGAATCAGTGCACAAGAGCCTTAATGGACATAACTATTATATAAAAGGTTTCAGAACCAGAGTTCAAATTCACTCCAATAACATACCCTGGAAAACTTCACAAAGTAATTCCGGATATTAATCTAGCCAGTCTCTCAGGAAGAGGCTGCCATATATGTGCACACACCACCCAAATGCCCAAACACTGGTTATATTAACCCTTTCAAGTGTTCAGAACATAGATTATAATCGCCCAACAATACCTCCCACATAAAGTTCCAAGGGATCCGCCTGACGTGTCTAACAGTGCCACACAGAACCCAGCCCCACGTGTCACTCTCAGGAATACCAAAGAGCAGACAACAAACCCTCCCTCCCTTTGGCATCAAGACGTTAGGTCTTCAGCTGGGCACAGTAGCTCACGCCTGTAATCCCAACCCTTTGGGAGGCTGAGATGGGAGAAATGCTTGAGCTTGGGAGTTTGAGACCAGCTTAGGCAACACAGCAAGACTTTACCTCTACTAAAAATAAAACAATTTAAAAATGAACTCGGCATGGTGGTACATGCCAGTATTCCCACATACTCGGGAAGCTGAGATGGGAGAACCATTTGAGCCCCAGAGATCAAGGCTGCAGTGAGCTATGATTGCACCACTGAGCTCCATGCTAAGCAGCAGAGGAAGACTCCATCTCAGGGTGGGGAAAGAGTTTGAGTCTCCCAAGCGTCCCGTGCAAAGCCTATGCAAAGCCCCTTGCTGAGGATGTGCAACCAGGGCAAAATGCTCCTGCTACATGGGGACAGGATATCACAGAAATATTCACTGTGCTCAGTAAAAGGGTGGCTCTGATGGAAACCAGTTCTGGGCTTGTCACAGGCTGTTGCCACTTTATTGAGCCATGCTTGCCTTTCTGCTCCTTGCAGAAACTGTTCCATGAAACCTTATTGATTTTTGCATATTTTATTTCCTATAGGATTATTTCATGAGGCACACTGCTTGCCTACGCTACAATATGACTGGTGGTCACTGGCCCAATATTGGTTGAAAAAAATTACTGGGCAAAAGATAAAATAAAACAAGTATTCAATTGTTCGGAAAAATATCCAAACTGTGGATGTGCTGATTTTATTCATTTAAAATGAATTTAAATTAATAGCGTCATTCAAAACCCTGCCTATGACCTAGCAGAAAGAATTAAAGGTACTGAAAAGGGGTTTTGGTAAAATCTGTATGTTTCAATAGAAAAAACAATGCTATGGAGAACAACCCTCTAGTCGAAGCCGAATTTATATAAAACAGGCTTAATAAATACAATGCAGTTTATAAAGGTTACATCCATGAGACATTTTGCTTGAATTAATCCATAGATTTAATGTCCCCCCAGCAAATTCCACAGACAGTACAATTCAAATCTCTGTTTAAATCCTTGTCCCTCCTCCCCCCACCCCAGTCTCTCTTTCTCCAATACACACAAGCTACTAAGTAGGTGTCTCTCAGGAAACTAAGGCTCAGGTTATTTCCATTGCAACTCTAATGCTTTATGAATCAAGCACAAATGCATACATCCACTGCTTACAAACAGGCTTTGCCCAAGAAATTCATTTGTAAGCAGACTATATAGAAATCATAATAAACGTTCTTAAGGGAAACTATGTACTTCAAGTAATTTGCATCCCCAGGCTATTCATAATGAAGCAACATAACACACTGTATCCTCACAGCACAGTAACACATGTATAACAGAAACCAACTACCAGATTAAAACGCTACCAGGGGAAAATTCAGTTTATCTTGCATTTTGAGGTCTTATCTTCATTCATATCTCAACCCCAACATGCCAAAGGGCAGCTCCCAGGGCCTAGAGGAACAAGGACTAGAGATCCAGAAAGGTGGTGGGGGTGTGTGTGAGGGGTATTTGGCTACTGCAGATCCCTAAGCTAGGTATTTCTGATTCCAGTTGGCTCTCTCATTGCCTTTCCCTCAACCCCACCTCCGGGTTCCACTTGCTTCCTATTATTCCAAACTCACCAAGTCCCACAGAAACTCAGGAATAATCACTCTCTCTGGACAATCTGTTGCCAAAGAATGTAATATCGCAGCTATTCCCTGAAACAGGAACACACCTTGAGGTTTTCTTAAGAACTTTATAGCTCCTATCCCTTCAGGCACTTGTGTCTTCTGTTCCCAACCCTTTTTAATCCTCTCATTCTTTCCTCCCTAGTCTACCATCACCCTCCCCTTATCATCTTAAACTCTAGGGGAAGATAAACATCACAGGAAGGGATCCAGTAAAACATCACTGTAACACCGAAAGGGGCTCAGGTATCCAGCGCATTTAATCGCAACAGGGCGGGTGTGGGGGCAGAGGATGAGCTTGTGGTAGGAAATGCAGAGAAAGGAGGCGCTGGCACGTCAGGCCAGGAGCTGAGGCCAGGAGGAGAGGTCATGGTAACACAGGAGGGGCAGTGGCCACGTGGAGGACCGAGGAGCTACAGAGGCAGAGTCAACCCCTTCTCTGCACCCTGTCTTGGAAAGGCCAACACATGAGAGCACACCTGGGCTGGAGCAGAAGGGCCATGAGTGCGGTGGTCTGGGGGAGAAGAGCGGTCCCAGCAGCTGACCATGGAAGGGGTAGGAAGGGGTAGGAAAGGGAGACCTACGTGACCGTGAACTTGCTGAGGGCTCCCGTGTGCCCGGTGACCCTTTAAATCTCGCTTCCGGAACTAATTCATGGAGCCCTACTCACAAGCTAGGTGCTGTTATTTGCACATGGAAAATGGAGCACAGAGAAGCAGAGTGATTTGGCCAAGCCCTGGAGAGAAAACTTCACTCTCTTGCCCGCCGCCTCCTACCGGCATCCTGGAAAACACCAGATGATGAAGGGGGGTGATGACAGAGAAAGCCAGGCTAGAAACCTCATGGGAACACTCACCAGCTCCAAGGACTGAGATTGAATCCTTAGCCTCCTCAAGTCTCAGGGTCCTTAACTGTCACATGTGGGTAATGACTGCTGAGAATTAAATTCATGGGGAAACCTCCCAGGGCGTCTGACTTAGAGCAGGTACTCCGTAATCAGCAGCTGTTATTACTGTTGTTGTTAAAATCTGGGAGTCTGTATTGCTTATGTTTCTTCCAGTGAGGAATGTGCTACAAATCAGAAGTGAATATCTTATCCTCACTGCAGATTCACGTTGAATATTATAAAATATTAGAGTCACACATTGAAGGAAACTTAGGAGACAGTTATAATACCAATAAGCTAATAAACTGTTCTCTATTCTAACACATTTCTCGTTTCTTATATTTAGAGTATAACTTCCTATCCAGCTCATCAAAAACTTTCCTCAAGATTAGCTGAGATCTTTTGATTTTCCATATGTAACTTCAACAATTCAACCTTAGTCCTTTGTCAAACAATAGGATTGAGCACGACAGAAAAAAATCTGAAGTGTGTCACCAATTTCAGGCTCATTTCCTATGACTTGAATCCAGTGAAGAATTAAAAATTAGGACAACTCTTTGCTTTAATCCTTACAAAGGCAGAGTTTCTGTAAGAAAGGCAGGCTATGTTTTCCATATGCAGTGAGGTTCATCCATTTAAATTAAGAAGACACAGATTTCATCTCAGAAATCACTGGGTGGAATCTCACAGTAAATAAGTTCTATTTTCCCCACTGTTAAGACCAAATCTAACTCGCCTCTCCATGGATGGAGGGGGCCTCCTAGACCAGCACCCCCGCCCCGCTTCTCCTCTGTGCCCTCAGCCACCTCCGTCTGCACAGCCTCATCACATGGCTCTAATTATCCAAGGGAGTGCCAGAAAACGCGGAAAGGGAAAATTGAATTCCATGCTGTCAATTTTGTTTCTAGTTCACAGATTTGATGAAATAGAGATGAAGAAAGAAATATTGGCAAACACACGGTTTGGAGACTGCCTATAACACAATCCCTCAAGCTCCATCCATCGCTCACAACCACCAGGGTTCGGTGTGTTATGAATATGCATAAGATGCAGGGACACAGGGACACACGTCTTCCTTGGGACAGCAGGAAAGATGTGCTACTCTATCTTTGTAGTGAGAAAAAAAGAACTATGAATCCAATGAGTAAAAAATAAAAGGTTATGTCTGCACCTGCAAGGTAAATTATGGGGGGCAAAACCTACACCCATTTAACCAATGGTAACATTACATAGAGTCTAACCACACTGCATCAAATATTATGAAGTTAAAAATCGCATATATTCAAATATTACTTATATGTGATTCTTCAAACACATAAACATCAGCAACACGACACAGGCACACATGACGCCACAATGCCAGTCTTAGCAGATTATGCTATGTTTATCTTTCATTTCTCAACAGAGTGGTGCACTTGTTTATTCACTTGGGGGCTTCCAAAAATAACTTCGATGGCAACAACAAAAAAAGAAATGCAAGCAATCACATGAGTGGCACAGACACACCTTTTTTTCTAGCTGCCTTTTTGATATTTAAGTAACTTTAATTAGACATCCAGAAATCCCTTATTGTGGGACACACAACATGGGCGGGAGGTGGTGGGGGCTGGATAAATAGAACGACTTGTGGATGGGGCATGAACAAGCTTCTTAAAAACCTGTACATATCAGCTGTTTTTAATTTAAAGCAACAACTAAAGCGTCAAAGAACAGCTGAATATCCTGCATTGTAATAAACATTAGTCACGTTAACTTGCAGAAAGTTTACTGTTTCTGCTTTCTGTATTTGCTGACCATGCTCCACGGCAGTGTAAGAAGAAAGAGTCTTCCTGAAAGAGACATGGCAGTAGACATCTCATCACAAACCTACTCTACACCAGCACAAGAAAAGACATTCAACACTTCCAACTTTGAAAACTGAAATCTGTGAAGAAGCGTGAACACTTGGAAGCAGACCCAGGTCTAGCATAGGAGAAAAATCTAGGATACAAAACGAAAATGGCTTATTTCATGATGGGCACCACTGCCCAAAGCAAGACTCTCAAAAAAAGCACTGCCCAGGTGCCACAGATGAAGGAGATACGACCTGTAGCTACCCCAAAGGGAGGTGGGAAAGGCAGGGGGTCACAAACCCCTGGCACAGAACACAATGCAGTCAGGGAAAATGAGAAAGAAAAAGAAAAAAAAAGTTTTGTCTTCCAAAAAGCAACCTTCTCACCATAGGTTCTCCCTTCCATCCCTAGCACAATTTTAGGCTTTTGCATCATCTTACCAGCTGGTGTATTACCCTGTTCTTTGTAAACAGAGATTATAAATTCACCTCCACATTACAAAGACAACAAAAATAAGGTCATCTAAATTTAAAGAGAAAGGGGGAAAATAAATGAAGAATGACCTTACCACAAGTAGTGCCTTTACTCTGCGGAGCAGCCAGAGTCTCTGGCCCAGCCCAGCACGGCACTGCACTGCACAAAGTAATACAGAATGTGGTCGTGGCCCCATCTTCCAGCACAATGATGCCCTTTTTGCTCATAAATCAATCCATTGATTTTTTAAAAATTTTTTTCAGCCGGGCACGGTGGCTCAAGCCTGTAATCCCAGCACTTTGGGAGGCCGAGACGGGCGGATCACGAGGTCAGGAGATCAAGACCATCCTGGCTAACACGGTGAAACCCCATCTCTACTAAAAAATATAAAAAACTAGCCGGGCGAGGTGGCGGTGCCTGTAGTCCCAGCTACTCGGGAGGATGAGGCAGGAGAATGGCGTGAACCCGGGAGGCGGAGCTTGCAGTGAGCTGAGATCCAGCCACTGCACTCCAGCCTGGGCGACAGAGCCAGACTCAGTCTCAAAAAATAAATAAACAAATAAATAAAATTTTTTCATTGCTATATTTTTATTTGTAGACTCTCCTTCCCCCAAATTAGTTTGCAATTAATTTTAATGCCCTTATCATTCCTTGCAGGTTGTGGTCCTTTAGTGTTTGTTATCTGTAATTGATTAATTAATCTTGTTTCTGGGTCTGCTGACTAGCTCTCACCCAGTGGATTTTCCTTTTTGTTATTGTTGTTGTTGTTGTTGTTGTTGTGTTGTTTTGTTTTTGTTTTCGAGATGGAGTCTCGCTCTGTTGCCCAGGCTGGACTGCAGTGGTGTGATCTCGGCTCACTGCAAGCTCTGCTTCCCGGGTTCACGCCATTCTCCTGCCTCAGCCTCCTGAGTAGCTGGGACTACAGATGACCGCCACCACGCCTGGCTAATTTTTTGTATTTTTAGTAGAGATGGGGTTTCACCATGTTAGCCAGGATGGTCTCAATCTCCCGACCTTGTGATCCACCCGTCTCAGCCTCCCAAAGGGCTGGGATTACAAGCGTGAGCCACTGCGCCCAGCCCTCAGCCAGTGAATTTTCTAATGTGCTTGTAATATTTGTCTGTGAGCTCATAATAATTCAGAATCCTTTATCCTCACGGAAGTCCCCTGGGTTGTGGAGACATCCCTGATGAGGTCATAGGGGGTATCCTAATTTGCAGACCAAATTTGACATGAGTTTCTGAGCTTGGTGCTTCCACACAATGAAAATTTGGCCCATCAGACAGAAAAGGGAAAGCTAGGACCCAGTTTCCACCGTGGGTTCAGTTCAGAGTATGTCCAGTGGGACTGCCCCACCCAAGTCTCAGCCCACTTCTGGTATGCCACTAGGCTGGCAGCCTGCAGCCTCTGCTTAAAACTGTAGACCCCCCACTACACGTATCTTCTCAAGTTATTCTCCTTGCCATTCAATGCTGTGGCCTCGCTCCTCATTTCTGACATCTGAAGAACTCCCTTTCTTGATTTTAAGCTTGAGTGTATATTCTTAAAATACTTTTAACATTACAAATATGGTATGTTTTTCTAGTCTTTGATTTAGGATTGAAGGGAGCTATCCATTTTAACTGATTCTGCCATTCTGAAAAAAAGACAACCTCCTCACTTAACCTCCAAACTCCCTTTTATCATCTTCATAATAAATTTACTAAGCATTTACTTTTTACAAATATTAGTACTCAGTTCTGTATACACTTTGTACAGGAAAGTATAAACCATGTCTTCTGTCCTCCAAGAAGTTACAGTCCAGACTAAAAGATAAGACAGCTGCACACGAAACAAGTAAGTATTGAGTAAATAATACAATCGCCAAGGGTTAATACTTGAGAAAAATTGCTTCTCAACCTGCTGTCAAAAGACGGAGTGGGAATATGAAGCTCAACTCTCAAAACTCCTCAGGCTTCAAGAGTGTTTTAGAAAGTTTTTTATCTCAATTGTACCAAGATGGAAGTGAAAGAGCTCACAAACAGAAGCACAGCAGGTTACTGAAGAGGTTCAGAAATCTTAGAAGGCACTAAAGAGTTGGTAGCAATCATTCTGGAAAGAAACGGGTAGAAACTGCCAGGGAAGAAATGATGAGCCGCGGTGAGAGTGTGAACGTGGGGCGCCAGCACAGCAGAGACACGAGAGATAATGAGGGCGGGTTAAGAGATGTTAAGTTCACAAAACTGTTATAAATGTGAAAAACAAAGCTGGAAAAGGAAGTAGGAAAAGGTGTCAGATTTGGAGATGTGCTTCAAGTCATCTGCAGAGATATGTTGGTGAAGGCTGAGTAGCGAACGGCAGCACCTCCGAGAAGAGGATAAAGACGGAGAGTGACTTCAAGTGCTTCTGTCACTTTTAACATAAATAAAGCCAATCAGGGAAATAATCACACTCGGATATATTTTCCATTGGCTCAATCTGAAATCGGACCCTTAAAAGAACAGAGATGCCCCATTTTCAAACATTAAGGCACAAATGACAGAAATGCTGGGAGCAGAATGTCATTACGTATCAATGTCTAAAGAACAGGATGATTCTAATGAACATCTGTATTTTAATGAAGATAATGTGATGGAAAAGCATTTACTGGAAGTGAGATTAAATCTGCTGACAAAGACTGAAAGAGACAGTCAGTTGCTCAAGGGAAGAAAGTGATCTAAAATAAAAGCATGATTTTCTTTCATTATTATATAAAGTTTAATTAAATATTTCCATTTTCAAAGTCAGGCAAATGATGTCAATTACTAAAAGCCTTTGTGCTGATTTTAAATGAAAATTTGACAGAACATAGACATGTACACGTTAAGATTTCAAATCCAGGCTCATCTGTAGAGAACAATCAGAGAACAGCAATCATATGATAGATTTTTAGATCCAGACTAATGATAACATATGACAAAGAAATTTACACAGTGACCCCATTTAAACAGTTTTAATTGAATTTTGGTTACAAAGCTCAGAGCCCAGCTCTCAAAACATACTGCTATTGACAGAAGCAAGCTTTCAGAGTTGCCTAAATAACAGGTTAGTCAACTATTCACTCTGGCCGGCCCAAGATCACATCTCCCTGGCCACAGTGACTGGCTCAGAAATGAACACAAAACTCAAAGTGGTCTAGTGAGACTCAGCTCTAGCGACTTCTACTTGAACTACTGCCAGCCCACCCCCCTCAAGCGTTGGGGTGTGTGATCCAGGAGGGTAATGCCCACAGCTGTTGCTGACATCTTAGCTCCACAAGGGAAGAGTCCACCCTGACCGATGATGAAGTCAATGCAGAGGAGAGCAGCAATGGCATCATTTGAGCCTCTGGACCCTGCTATACCTAAGGGAGTACCTTTGGAATTTTCACTTACATAAACCAGTAAATCCTCTTGTGGAAGTTTAGGCTCACCTGGGTATTCACCAGATGAAAGAGTCTTCATCCAAATATTGATCAATATCTTGAATAGCCCGTAATCAAATTCTTTTCAGAATTGCTTTTTTGATCTTCTGCCTACACATAAAGACATTATTTTTTTTCTTTACTGTCTCAGATTTCGGGTTAAGCTCTGATAATTCTAAGTTAGTTAGCTTCAATTTATAGTCAGTGAAGTAGGCATGTGTTGTCAGTGAAGAGCCTCCAAATGCAGGTAGAGGAAGTTTTCAGTAACTCAAATCTAATTATATTAATATCATTCTTTAACAGTCCCTCATTTTCCTTAGAATGAAATTCAATCACATTTATGACTGGCTTCCTTCTTCAGTCCCTTCTCTTCTCATCTCCTTCCCCATGGGCTAACCTTCAACCATGCTAAATTTATTTCAGCTCTACATACATACTTTGTTGTTTTGTCTGCTGTAGTATGCAGAGTAATGGCAGCCCCAATGATGTCCGTGTCTTAATCCCCAGAATGCATGAGGATGTTAAGTTACATGGAAAGATGGAATTAAAGTTGCTCATCAGCTGACCTGGAGATGGGGAGATTATCCAGGTGGGCTCGACATAATCACAAGAGTCCTTAGAGTGGAAGGACCAAGGCAGGAGGCCGGGGTTAGGAATTTAAAGATGTCCAGCTCCTGGCTTTGCAGATAAAGAAGCACAAGCCAAAGACAGCAAGCAGCCTTTGTAAGCTGGAAAAAGTAAGGAAACTGACTCTCCCTGAGAGCCTCCAGAAGCAATGCAGCCCTGCCAGCACTCTGAGTTTAGCCCAGTGAGATGCATTTGGAGATTGCTAGTCTCTAGAACAGTAAGATAAGAAGTTTTTTTCTTAATTGAAGCTACAAAGTGTGTGGTAACTTGTTACAACACCAATAACCTACCAATATATTTGACTAGAACATTCTTTCTTTCCCCATCCTCCCACCATAAATGCTTACAGTCCTGGCGGTCTCAGATTGGATACCACCCCCTTTCTGAAGTGTTGTATGACCACCCATGTTAGGTTCCCCTCTTCCGTGCTTCCGTAACACCCTGTATTACCCAGCACTGACATCTGATAATTCTAATTGCCATTATACAATTAGAATTATTTGTCTATATCCCCAATAAACTGTAACTTTCCTGAGGTTTTTACGTTTGAATATATTCTACACAGCAGAGTGCATGAGACGTAACAGTTTTTCAATCATCATTTGTTGAGTGAATGATGTAATCAATGACTTAATCAAAGAATCAATAAAGAGATGTCATACTTTCTGTAGAAATGAAATACACTGGCTTTCTTATGGCAAGAAAAAAATCAATTTACTAGGAAATCGGATTCAAAAGTGACATAATCACTTGTTCAGATTTATCTAGGAGTCTTTCCAAATTGCAATACAGCGTTAAATACTACACATTTGTAATAACGGCAGTGGGCTGTCATATTAAAAGTATCAGAAAACAGGGCAGAAATAAACTATATTTCCCTTAAATGCTGATGCCAACGACTATCTGATGTCCTCTGTCACCAGGGCTACCCTTTGTCCCCATGTCTCAGTGGTAATCCTCCATGAACAAACCCCATCCAACCCTCTGGAGTTCCAACAACCTTGCCTAGGTGACGTGGCATCATCTCCACCATCCTCTGCCCTTAACTTTGAAAGCTCTGAAATCATTTACTGGGTTAAATAAAACAATTCCCTGACCCAGTGGTGGCCCCTTGGAAAGGGGCACATTTACTCCTTTCTCCAGGGATACAGGAAGCAGCAGCGGGACCCTAAGCAAACAGAGTCAGAAGGTGAAACGGGGGCTGAGTGGACCTCCCAAGGTGATGATCCTCAGGAAACAAGCGGCAAGTGAAGCTTTGGAGCTGCAGCAAACTGGAAAAGGTCAGTTAGAGCCTCAGAGAAGGGAGGGGGAGAAGGAGAAAATTCTTCTGCCCAAAGGCTGCTATCCCTAAGAGAAGGAAGGACATAGGATATTTCTAAATGTGCTTTCTCCACTATACTCTCCAATATAGTAAGCACTAGCTATATCTGCCTATCTAAATTTAAAATTTATTAATTAAAATTAAACCTTCAGTTCCTCAGTGATGCTAGCCAGGTTTCATGTTCAATGGTCACATGCACCTAGTGGCTACCATACTGGACAGCACAAATATACAATCATGCACCACACAACCGCATTTCAGCCAATGATAGACTACGTATACAAGGATGGTCCCATGAGACTTTAAGGGAGCTGAAAAATTCCTATCATCTAGTGAGTGACACTGCAGTCATCCTATCACAGTGCAACGCAGTGCTCCTGTATTAGTGGTGCTGCTAGTGTAAAAAGCAGTGAGTCATGTAAAAATACAGCACATACATTATGTACGGTACATAATACTTGATAAAGGTAATAAATGACTATGTTACTGGTTTATGAATTTGCTATACTATACTTTTATTGTTATTTTAGAGTGAACTCCTTCTACATATGAAAAAAAAAATATGAAACAGCCTCAGGTAGGTCCGTCAGGAGGTATCCAGAAGAAGGCATTGTTATCCTAGGAGATGACAGCTCTATGCATGTTACCGCCTCTGAAGACCTTCCTGTGAGTGGGACAAGATGTGGAGGTTGAAGACAGTGATATATCGATGACCAGTTCTAGGCCTAAGGTAAGATGTATGGTCTTACTTTTTAACAAAAATGTTTAAAAAGTTTTAAAAAATGAATAAATTTTTAAAAATTGAAAAAGGCTTAGACAATAAGTATACAAAGACGCCAGGCGCAGTGGCTCAGAACTGTAATCCCAGCACTTTGGGAGTCTGAGGTGGGCAGATCACAAGGTCAGGAGATCGAGACCATCCTGGCTAACATGGTGAAATCCCATCTCTACTAAAAATACAAAAAATTAGCCAGGCGTGGTGGCGGGCACCTGTAGTCCCAGCTACTCAGGAGGCTGAGGCAGGAGAATGGCATGAACCTGGGAAGTGGAGTTTGCAGTGAGCCGAGATGGCGCCACTGTGCTCCAGCCTGGGCGATAGAGCAAGGCTCCATCTCAGGGGGAAAAAAAAATAGAATAAGTATATAAAGAAGTTATTTTTGTACAGCTGCATGATTGTGTTTTAAGCTAAATGTTATTGCAAAAGTCAAAGTTTTTTAAAAAATTATAAATTTATAAAATAAAAATATTACAGTAGGCTAAGGTTAATTTATTATTGAAGAAAATATTTTTAAATAAATTTAATGCAGCCTAAGTGCATAGTGTTTATAAAGTCTACAGTAGTGTCAAGTAATGTCCTAGGCCTTCCCATTCACTCACCACTCACTCACTGACCCATCCAGAGCAACTTCCAGTCCTGCAAACTCCATTCATTGTAAGTGCCCTATACAGCTGTGCCGTTTCTATCTCCTATGCCATATTGTCTAAGTCTTCTATGTCGTCGTCATATGTTTAGATCCATTAATACTTATCATTGTGTTACGAATACCTACAGTATTCAGTACAGTAACATGCTGTACAGGTTTGTAACCTAGGAGCAACAGGGTATACCACACAGCCAACATGTCCTATATGCTCTGCTATCTAGGTTTGTGTGAGTACACTCTATGATCTTTGCACAAGGGTAGAACTGCCTGAACAATGCGTTCTCAGAATGTATCCCTATTGTTAAAAGACACATGACTATATGACCGACTGGAATCTTTAAATTGGATAACTAAGACTTGGATTACTTCTTTGAAAATTCTTATTCAATTATTCGATTTGTTCATTCCATGATACTCCAACCTGTCAAACCGGTAGCCTTAAATTAACAGGAAAACTTGCTTTCTGGTATTTTGTATTGCGTGTGATGGCTACAAATAAACTTTGAAACTTATTAACTATATCCTCTGATGCATCTGACCTTGCCCTCAGCCACTCCCTTTAGAGTAATAAGAGCTTACTATTGCCCCAGTATCATGCACATGGTTCCATTGCATTGAAAGAAAAACATTAATTTATAAACAAAAGATTGATAAACATATTTTCAGTCATTTCTCAGAATGGATGTATCCCTGTGATGAAGCAATGCATGGCTGTTAACATTTCCATCATGACCAAAAATGGCATTGGGCAGTGCTATAATAGATTTAGTGTATGCTTTGGCACTCACCTGGGTATTTAACGTAAGTGCTATCAATTGAAGGGGGGAGATTTAATGTTTCTAATGTTCATACTAGTAATAGGTACAATTAATGTGGGCTTGCAGTAGCTGGGACAACTTTATTGCTTAGGATACACCTAGATTCATATTTGTAAGATGCCCAAATCCAAATATCCCACAACACTTACTAGATTTAGGGCAGGGTAGTATCCTGTCACTTTCATAGATACTGCCATGCCTTGTACTCCAATTAAAGGTAAGGATAGCATAAAGGGGTCTTAGTAAATACCATTATTTAATGATTAATGATGTTTCATTGAAATATTTCCTTTTAAGATCAGGAACAAAATAAGGATGTTATCTATTTATATAAAAATTCCAAATAATCTACAGAAAAACTTAAAGAATTTGTAACTGAAGTTAACAAGGCAGGAAGATACATGTTCAACACACAAATGTAGAATACATTTCTATGTATCAGCAACATTTTTTTTAAAAAGACAACATTTATAATTGCATCAAAAAATATCAACTACCAAGAATAAATCTAACCAAAGGTGTTCAAGGAATTATCAGTTAAATAGATCATATATATTCTTTAAAAGGTATATATATTGATATCTCAATTAGCAAGAATAATGAAGATCTAAAGAAATGGGGATATCATAACCACTGATTAAAAGACATGATATATTGCAGATATTAATCTTTCTGAAATTGGTCTATAGATTTAATATAACCAAAGCCTTACTTGACAACCTCCCTTTAAGGTATGCATGGAAATGCCAGTAGTATTGGCTATGACTTGAATGTGTGTGTCTCTCCAAAATTCATATATTAGAACTTAACTTCTGAGGTGATGGTATGACGAACGGGGGAACTTAGGAGATGACTGGGCCCTGAAAGTTCTGTCCTCATGGATAGGATTCATGTCCTTATGAAAGAAGCTTCAGAGAGCTCCATCTGCCCTTTTGTCCTTCCTCCTTCTGCCATGTGAGGATGCAGCAGCAAGGCACTCTCTAGGAAGTGGTGAGCCTTCACCAGACACAAAATCCGTCAGTCCCTTGGTCTTAGATATCCCAGTCTCCAGAACTGTGGGAAATAAATTCCTATTATTTATAAGTTACTCAGTCTTGGGTATTTTGTTATAGCAACACAAACAGACTAAAACAGTATCTAAGATACTCTTAACATGAAAAGGGACAAGGTGGGACTTGGTCTAGCAGATATCAAAACACAGCATACAACCAGAGTTGTCAAGACTGTGTAATTACTGGCGCAAAAATTGACAAATTAAGCAATGGAACAGAATGAAGAGCCCAGATACATACATACATGTATATGTTTATGTATTTACATTTATTTATGACAAAGGTACAGAACAGAAAATAGTGGTCTTTTAAATTACGGTGTTGGAGAATGTGAGTTTCCATATTGGAAGTTAGCAGAAAGCAAGAAGAGTGTTAAGAAGACATAAGGAGAGAGAAGGAGAAAGGAAGAGGGAAAATGAATTTGCCCCTTATTTCACATCACGCACAAAAAAAAAAAAATGGTCTAAAGAAAAAACAAAAATCAGAGCTGAACTGAAGGAGACTGAGACACAAAAACCATAAAAAAAGATCAGTGAATCCAGGAGCTGAATTTTTTGAAAAAAATGAGATAGATAGACTGCTGGCTAGACTAACAAAGAATAACAGAGAAGAATGTATCCAAACCAACACAATTAGAAATAACAAAGGGGATGTAACCATTGACCCCACAGAAACACAAATAGCCATCAAAGACTACTATGAACACCTCTATGCACACAAACTAGAAAATTTAGAAGAAATGGATAAATTCCTGGACACATACATCCTCCCAAGACTGAACGAGAAAGAAACTGAATCTCTGAACAGACCAATAATGAGCTCTGAAATTGAATCAGTAATAAATAGCCTAAAAACAAGCAAAAAAAAGTCCCAGACCAGACAGATTCGCAGCTAAATTCTACTAGATGTACAAATAAGAGCTGGTACCAATCCTACTGAAACTCTTCCAAAAAATTAAGGAGGACAGTCTCCTCCCCAATTCATTCTATGAGGCCACCATCATTCTAATATCAAAACCTGGCAGAGACACAACAAAAAAAGAAAATTTCAGGCCAATATTCTTGATGAACATTGATGCAAAAATCCTCAACAAAATACTAGCAAACCAAATTCAGCAACACATCAAAAAGCTAACCCACCATGATCAAGTAGGCTTTATCCTTGGGATGCAAGGCTGGTTCAACATATGCAAATCAATAAACATGATTCATCATATAAATGGAACTAAAGTCAAAAACCACATATTCATCTTGGCAGATGAAGAAAAGACTTTTGATAAAATTCAATATCCCTTCATGTTAAAAATTCTCAACAAACTAGGTACTGAAGGGAGATACCTTAAAATATAAGAGTCATCATCTATGATGAACCCACTGCCAATATCTTACTGAATGGGCAAAAGCTGGAAGCATTCCCTTTGAAAACCAGAAAAAGACAAGGATGCCCTCTCTCACCACTCCTACTCAACACAGTGTTGGAAGTCCTGGCCAGAACAATCAAACAAGAGAAAGAAAGAAAGGGCATCCAAAAAGAAACAGAGGAAGTCAAATCATTCTTGTTTGCAGATGACATTATTCTACATCTAGAAAACCAATGAGAAAAGAGTTTCACAGAAGAGGAACTCTAAATGGCCATAAACATTAAACTGTGTTCAACTTACTTGCAAATAAGGAAAATACAATTTTTAACCACAACGAGATTCTACTGCATACCAATCAGCTTCATAATTTAAATTGACAATACTCAGCATTGGAAAGATGTGGGACAAGAGTGACATTCCATCATTGTTACTGGAAATGAAAATTACTATAACCATCCTAGAGAAAAACTGTCAGTACCAAAAATAAGGCAGAAGTTATATACTGTATACTCAATCCAGTCTTTGCATGATTATGTTCATTAGGACATATACACAAGAATATTTACAGTAGCACTGTTTCATGGCAGCTAAAACCAGAAATAAGCCAAGTATATATTAAATATATACTTAATTATATATTAAATAAATAAATACACACAGACATACACACACAGGAATATCATTGAGCAACATAAATAAACTAATTGCAGTTACACAAAACATTTTTAAAACTTAAAAAATATTGAGAAAATAACTAAGACATAAGCTAATATACAGTGTATTATTCCATTTAGATAAAGTTAAAAATCAGTCAAAACTAAAATTATGTTATTGTATGCATGGGTATTAAAACTATGTATGTTTAGAAAAGAATAACGTTATTAATGTAAAAGTCAAGATGGCGGTTACCTCTGGAAAGAGGAAGGCAGTTGTAACTGGGAAAGGTAATTGGGGGCTTCTTCGATATGAAGTGTTCCATTTCTTGACCTGGGTGATCATCAAGCAGAAATCAACCTCATAACTATTTAACTATCCATTCACATTTTATTCACTTTAAGTATTTTACATTTCACAATAAAAAATGCTTTATAGAAATCAAAACTTCAATGGATCACATAAATATGAAAGATCCCACATCCAGGCAGCTTGAAAATTGCATACTTTGTCCTAGACTTTCTCTAAAAATTTTTAAATAAAATACACATAAAATAACAAGAATGAGTAATTATCATGTATAAGACATGGGTAGCACATGGTCAAGAAGTGACTGAAGAGCAGGTCTTTAAAAAGAACAGAATGCGAAGATACAAAAGCATTTCCTATGTCTGCTCTAAGTGTCATTATCAACCAATATTATATGGGAAAAATAATTCACATTAGAACACAGCACATTATCAATTTAAATTAGCGTAACACAGGCAGAGTTGGTATTTGTTTAATAATAAGATGTGTCACAGAATCTGAGAACACCTATAATAAGCTTAGAGACAAATAATGGATATAGGAAGTTTTAGACTAAAATAGATGTTTCCATCTTAAATATATCTCTGAAAAGATGTTGCATTCCCCATTATGACAACATGAAGGGACCGTTTAATAGGTTTTAAATCTAGTTTTTCTTTTAATTCAATCATTTTGCCAGATTCATGATTATGGTATAAATCACATATTTAGAGGGTTTGGGTTTTTTTTTTACTGTTTCAAAAGAACAAGTAACATGAACACTGAAATCACTCTGCCACATAATGAGCTTTAAAATATCTAGTCCAATTCCCTTATTTACTGGTTGGTTAAGTTGTCTACCCTTTTCTGGGAATGGCATTAATGGAGTTCATCTATTTATTTTTTAAACATTTTTAAAACTTCAAACAGTGATTTTGCTATGACTGCACTTGCAATATTTTCATTTTCAAGATTGAGCAATGAATTTCTGTCTAAAATAATTAATTAAAGTAAAATTGATATACTTTGCCTGGATTTTCAAAATACCATATACCATGAATTCTTACACTAATTATTTTAGTGGCAATTCAGGCAACAAATAAAACTTTCTTATTTAAGCAAATGTTCACACAAATCACAAGGACCTAAAGAAAAATAATAAAGCAAAGATTATAAAGAAAACTCAAACTATCCACCGTAATCTGTCATTATAAACACCTTGGTTATATCTCAGACACTGTGTATGGTTCCTTAATGCAATTGTATGATATAGTTTCATCATCTGACTTTCCTTTAGTTAATATTTAAACCACTTTAAATGTCAATAAACGTATATTTCCAGCTCCTCTTTAAAGGTTTGTGTATTCTAACATGAAGACACACTGTACAAAGTTTAACCAACCCTAGGCTGCTGGACATTTATTTCTATTTATATATTATATAATCCTAAAGATAGAGAACACATTAAATTGTCTAAAGAGTAAATTGTTTCAAAAGTAATGTTATGCATTTCTATGAAATATACAGAATAGGCAAATCAAGAGAGACCGAAAATAGATAAGTGGTTGCTGGGAGCTGGGGAAGGGGAGAGAAAGGGAAGTGACTGCTTAATGGGTATAAGGTTTCCATTCAGAGGGATGAGAATGTTCTAGAACTAGATAGTGGTAACGGTTGTACAACACTGTGACTTTATTTTAGCACAATAAAAAATTAATATTGGAACTGAAACACAAGCAAGACATTTCTAAAAATAAAAATCACTAAAAATATTGCCAATACTCTATGGTTCACCCATATTCCTCCAGTTTTACAAATCAAAACTCAGAACAGGTATTTGAGATATTCACTTTGGACTACATTGTTATCTTGACCAGCAAGTGCTTTCAAAAAACTTTTCAGAGACTGGCAAATCAAAAGCAGAAACACAAATTCAGTATTAAACATCTTGAGTTTGAAGTATCTGACTAGTAGGCTACTAAGAACACAAGTGTGACTGCAAAGAAAGCTACTAGTGGTAAAAGAACAATAAAGAATATTTACAAAATATTACATTATTTAATAAATTCTTACTAATACCAAACATCAAGATTATGAGAAAATGGCCCAAAAATTTATTTTTTATTGTTTTAGACAGTCTAGCTCTGTCACTCAGACTGGATTGCAGTGGCATGAACTCAGCTCACTGCAACCTCTGCCTCCTGGATTCAAGCAATTCTCCTGCCTCAGCCTCCAAGTAGCTGGGATTACAGGCGCATGCCACCATGCCAGGCTAATTTTTGTATTTTTAGTAGAGGTAGGGTTTTGTCATGTTTCCCAGGGTGGTGTTGAACTCCTGACCTTGGGTGATCCACCCACCTTGACCTCCTAAAGTGCTGGGATTACAGGCGTGTTGAGGTAATTTTTTAATTGGAGATTAATATGATTGGAGACGCATTGAAGTAATTTTTAAAGAAGTTTTGTTTGCAATTGTGATAAAATACACATAAAATTTACCATCTTAACCTTTTTTTTTTTTTTTTTTTTTTTTTTTTGAGACGGATTCTTGCCCTGTGACCCAGGCTAGAGTGCAATGGCACAATCTCGACTCACTGCAATCTCCTCCTCCCGGGTTCAAACGATTCTCCCACCTCAGTCTCCCGAGTAGCTGGGATTACAGGTGCCCGCCACCACGCCCAGCTAATTTTTGTATTTCTAGTAAAGACAAGGTTTCACCATGCTGGCAACATTGGTCTTGAACTCCTGACCCTGTGATCTGCCTGCCTCAGCCTCCCAAAGTGCTGGGATTACAGGCGTGAGCCACCACACTCGGCCCATCTTAACTATTTTTAAGGGTACAGTTCAATCATGTTAAGTATATTCACATTGTTGTGCTACCAATCTCCATGAGATTTTTGAACTACCAGCCCACGTGGGTATTTTATTTACCCTTTCTTGCTCAGATAGCATATCACAAGCTCACTCATCTCTGTCACTCAAGTGGGAGATCTCTAACCCTAGGGTACCTATCACCAGCAGACCACAAGACCTAATTAATGAATCTAATTAGAGAGTCCTAACTTGAATGGGAAAGTCCTCCCCTGCTTCAATGAAAATAGCACAGGGACATCTGAAGTCAAGGCAGGTATCAAGGTTAAAAATTAAATCCCAGTGGCTACAGGGGATTCTGTAGCTGGAAAGAGTGTACACCAGTGCTGACAGCAGCAGCAGCTGCAGACCCTAAATTTAAGATTAGTAACTCTTAAGACTGTGGCTAAAGAACACACTAGATTGCCTAGAACACTGCAGGTGTCATCCAGGCCCTTGCCATGAAAAAGACAAGCTTCTAGGAACTCAGTGTCCCAGGGATTCTGCTGCTGCTGTCATCACAGCACATTCTCCTGGGTGGTGCTTTCCCAGATTTGAAGGCCAGAGGAAGTGAGGATTAGGCTCAATTAAGTACTTTCAGACAACAGCCTAAAAGCCCACATGAGTTCACATGCATGTAACTAGCTGGTAAGCCACCTAGATGATCTGCATAATTATCTCTTTTCAACACTGTCATCTTCAACTGCAATGTTGAAGACCACTGCAACGTTAAACAAACTGAAGGGTCAAAGATGAGGCTACTCTGAGTGGAGGAACAACCTGATCTTAAGAAGAAGAGAGGCTGGCACTGGATGTGAGCACATTCAATGCAATAGAGAAATAAAGGCAGCACCAAGTTAATCTCCACACAAAGCAACAGGAGCACAAAGGACAAACAGCAAATGTCTAGTGGACTTGAGGACAGGACGGGAGGCTTCACAGACCAGTGTCATGAGTAGTGACAGCAGGGAAGCAGGCAAGGCCAGGCACCTGCACTTGCTTCAGGACAGTGGAGCAGGGTCACGAGGGATGAGGCCATGTGCACCGATTAAAGCCCAGCCCTAGACACTCGAATCAAGTAGGCATTTCATCTTCATTTTAGAGAACCTAGAAACCTAGTGCTCAGGGTGAAAAAGGAAAGGTAGACAAGTGGAGCTGAGTCTGTCGTGGACACGTGGCATCATGAAGCACTGACCTCTATCTGGTGACCCCCAGCGGTGATGCAGCCACTGCATACGTGTCAGAGATGTGAAATGTAAGAAAAGTCATGACGTTCACAGTCATCTTGGTAATAATTGTTTGGTCCCTAAAAGTTACATATGTGCTATACACACGCACCCAGAGGGAAATAACAAGAAAATTCACCTTTAGGCTGGCATGCTCAAGCTCAGTGCACCACTGGACAAAGGTCCCTTGAGATGGTCACCAGATGACTGACTAAATTAGGCCTAAGATTGTGAAGCATTTTGTTATGGCGATATGAGTGTGGGGGTGAATCTGAACACAGTGATGTGACTGGAGGTTGACAACAGCATCCAGAGCTGCCTGGACTACACTGCTTGAAGTCTGGTGGGCTTGAAGAGGCATTGAGCCTCAGAGGACTGTGGCGTTTGGCCTGCTCCTCTGCCCCTGGGAATGGCCCACTGTATCAGGGATATCCTCTTGGGTGACACTGCTGTACCCTGCTCAGACCTGCTGTGGAGTGAGGTGAGCTCTCACTCTGCTCTCCCGGAATGAATTGGCTCCAGCAAAGGCAGGGTAAAAAGTGTACCCATGCCTTCCTGCGCACCTTTTTGAGCCATGTGGTCTAAGTTTGCATAGTAATGCAAGTGATTTCTGTTTAATCTTATAGGTTACGCATGTGTGTGTTTCTTTTCCTCAAAATTCAAAGTTAGGGGATCTGTACTGTGACCTGCAGCCTGGCCTGTGACTTGGGTGAGCATAAGGGGCACCTGTCATTCACATGCACTGGTCACGTACAGGTTCAGCCAATCACCAGTGAACATCCATTAATGTGTATTTACATCGTGTGCTTGTTACCAATCACATCTGTTAAATCTACCATCTTTGTTACTGCTGTGTGATGTTTGATCCCAAATTCACAAAAACAAATCCTGTTTCAAAAGTGGTTTACTCCTAGCACTTTGGGAGGCCAAGGTAGGAGGATCACTTGAGCCCAAGAGTTTGAGACAAACCTGAGCAAAATAGTGAAGCACTCTCTCTATAAAAAATTTAAAAATTAGCTGGGTGTAGTGGCGCATGCCTGTAGTCCTAGCTACTTGGGAGGCTCAAACAGGAGGATTGCCTGAGGCCAGGAATTCAAGGTTCAGTGAGCTATAATCTTGCCACTGAATTTCAGCCTGGGTGACAGAACAAGACCCCATCTCTCTAAGAAACAAACAAACAAACAAAAAAGAAAACACAAGGAAAAAATAGCGACAAAAATAGTGATAATATTTTGGTCAACAAAACTTTATGTGATACAAATATACAATGTAATTTAGTATGTGTTCATTCAAAAATATCTGAAAGAGTGATGGTTTCACAGATTTTGCCAAAATAGAGAAAGTACGAATAGGAAAGCAGAAGATGAATATAGCTGAAAGTCAGATGTAACTTGCTCTGCAATGCGTCTACGGCAACTCCTCTGTAAACTGACCATCACAACACTCTCACAAACAACGGCATGACAAAAAGTTTACAGAAGTTTCAAAGTGGCTTCTCTGGGTACTCCAATATAGCTTTTCTTTTTTTTTTTTTTTCAGAACAAGCACATTAATTTCTTCTATAAAGCTAAGAATGTGGTCAGGAGAGACAGAGAAGAACCCTGAGTTACAGAGACACCAATCAAAATTGTTCTCAGAGGTTTAAAAACAGAAACCTTCTCCTCAGAGGTTTAAAAAACAAATCACACTCTGAGATGCTCCTAAAAACAGCTGCAAGGCTGATGAACCACGCTACGGTCAGAGAGAGAGCAGAAGAGCTTACGGACAGAATTCCTACCTCAAATGACACCGCTGGCCACCGGTCTAATGCCAAAATACAGTGACAACAGAAAATCACAGGCCCTCGATGGAGAACAGTGACGATCCACAATACCTGCCAGCAGCCAAACCCCAGAGTACAGCCCGTGAATCAGCTCTTAGGACATCTGGTGATCACAAGGGAAAAGTGCTCTACAACTTTGTTCTTTTGATAACAGAAGAGTATGTTTTACATACACGTGAACCTCACTTTTGTAAGCCAGGATGTAGACTGGGAACAGTCCTCTGAGGTTGGTGCCACTGGAGCACTGGCCAGGTATCCGTGGAAGGAGCTGACAGCCACAACTGACTACCACTCCATACCTGATTGATTCCCAGGGAACAGTTGGTAGAGGGTAACGTGAGGTCCAAGAGTCCATTTCGATTCTGTTGTGAGGTCCCTGGCATATTAAACAGATGCCAAGATTTAATTTTTAAGTGGTATTACTTTAAACGTTTAACATATTCACACTTCAAACACTAAAAATTATAATGTAATATAGTTACACTACTCACAGTCTAAAAAGTACACTAAAAATACTAATTCTTGGTACACCATCAGCAGTGTGATAGAGCAGGTCTGGCGATATGATGAACATATTCTACTTTCAATCTTACTCCCAAGTCTCTATCCCCTATAGTTTATGCTTTTTGGAAGATAATATGGAAAGTCTAAGGATGAGACTTGGGCCCTATGGTCCTCTTGTCCTCACCTTCACACCATGACATACCCAGGTGGAATTCAACATCATAATGAAACGGGAAAGGTTCCCTTGTCCCCTTCCCAGGGTATATGACGGGGGAGTAGCTCACTTCTTCAGTGCCCCACTGTTCAAACCTCTAGGGGAGCATACAGACAGGCAGGGTGAGGGGCTCCAACCCCACAGCAGTGTCTAGAGGGGAATGTTTACAGCTGAAGCCCCAGTGGGCGTGTGTCACAGGTGCTCTTTTAGTTTAGCCATCCATAGGCGGCTTGTGCTAAGTCAGCTCAATTAGACCCCTGCCTTCTCACAAGGACAGAGGGATTTCTGTATCCCAGAGTTCTTGCCTTGGTGTACTGGAAGAACCAGATCGCACGTGAGATTGGAGAATGAGTGCAAGGTTTTATTGAGTGGAAGTAGCTCTCAGCAGATGGGGGAGCCAGAAAGGAGATGATTTTCTCCTGCAGTCGGGCCGCTCAGTGGCCCAGGCTCTCCTCCAACTGCCCCAGGCCAAACTCCACATCGTTCTGTAGGTGGATGGCGTGCTGGTGTCTGGTGGTGTGCTCTTCTGCCTCTGTGTTCCCCTCGATGTCCTCTCGACCTCCAGCCGCTTATGTCTTCCTCCACTAATGTGTTCCTCTCAATGTCCAGCTGCTTGTGTGTCTGCCTGCAAAGGTCTCGGGGTTTCCATTGGCACAAGATGGGGGCATGGTGGCCCAGGATGGTCTTAGGAAATGCAACATTTGGGCATAAAGATAGGAGTACCTGTCCTCACACAGGTCCCTGAACACACAGGCCAGGCATGGAGCTCTCTCCAGTGACCACACCCTTCCCTTCCCAACACTTCCCTTCCATATGAATAATCCTTCCAATCTTGAGCCACTATTGAATAAGGAAAAATGGGGAAAATAACCAACTTTTAGCCAAATTTCCAAATAACCACATTTCAAGGACACCGTGCATGAAGGAGGAGAACTGCTTTGCTACAGTGGAACAATGTCATTTAGAAGGAAGGTCTTAAGTGAAAAAAATTTAAGAGAAAACATAAGAGAAAGTCTCCTCATTGTGAGATACAATATTAAAAGTATTAACCATAAGAAAAGAAAATGATTAATTGGGCTCTGCCTCAGACATTGTCCTAAGCTCTGCACACATTCTCTCGTTTACTTCTTATAACAACATCATGATGTGAGTCATAAACTCCCCCATTTTACAGATGAATAAGCTGAGGCTCAGAGAAGTTAGTAACTTGAACGAGGTCATGTAGTGAGGAGGTGAAGTCAGGGTGCTCTGTACAACTATACTAACAGCTACTTTCCTGTTGGGCATATGACAGAACATAACTGGAAACCAGACCCTCACAATTCAATAAAATGTACAAGCCAAATGCCATCAAACTATGTTCTGGGAATGTATTTATTATTATCTCCAAGTTGAAATATCCAAATGTTCAGCTTTTAATTGTGTGACATTCCTTGATTTGGTCCTTGCAGAGTCTGTAGAAAGAAATCTCAAGGGCCATCTATGTAGGTAACTTGGTAATAAAATTTTAAAAAATTATTTCACTAGTAAAAGACTACTTTTATTAATATTTGGGAGGCCAAGGTGGTTGAATTACTCAAGCTCAAGAGTTTGAGAACAACATGGGCAACACAGAAAGACCCCATCTCTACCAAAGAACAAAAAAAATTAGCCAGGTATGGTGTTGTGTGCGTGTAGTCCCAGCTGCTTGGGAGGCTGAGGTGGTAGGATCCCCAAAGACTGGGGAAGTGGAGGCTGCAGTGAGCCGTGATCGTGCCACTGCACTCTAGCCAGTGACAGAATGAGACCCTATCTCAAAACAAAAAGCAAAAAACAAACAAATACTTCTGTTAATTTAAAATACAATTTTCCAAAAATTATTTAAAATTTGTGATTGACCTTTTAAAAAATTTATTATGTGTCAGTCATCTAATCAATGGATAGCAAGACTTTGAGAAATACAGGTCCAAATAACGAGGGGTATGAGCCCGGGGAAGTTAAGCAGATGTTTTCAGAGCGATGACAGACAGGAGAAGACAGGCAAAACCACCCAGCACCGAATAGAGCAAAACAAAAGGGAAGAGTTCGTTAGAGTCACGGGCTCTTCATGCACCTTCCGGGGTTTTCCTCTGTGGAAAGAGAAGCCAGAATAGTCTTTACATGCCTCTAAAATAAATCACATCTCCCCAGCACAAAGTAAAAACTGAATTAAATGTAGCACACAGAGCACTATGAAGAATAATCTACAAAAATTATGATGTCATCTCTAAGTACCTACTGGTACCAACAGCTTTAAATTATGGGTTAGCACTTTGGTTTATTAAGAAGCTCCTTCAGATGTATTAAAAATCTGTTTACTTTTAGTATTGATTTTTTGATAAATATATTATCCAGAGACGTTATATACAGTGATTTCCCTGGAAAAGCTGACATTTATTCAATGATATTTGCTTTACTGAATTAAGTAGCAATATATGCTCATATATCTTGGCTCTATCTGGGAAATTATCAGAGTTAAAGTAAGAGAATATTTTAGGAAAATATTTGGGTACGGTTTAATAACATAAAGCTTAGGAGAAAATCTACTTGTGTAAGATCTAGTTGTTATGGATTAATTCTTGACTTTTATATGCAAACATCATAAAGTTAATTCTCAAAACATTATTTTAGTCAATTAATTGGATTTTTAAAGATGGCACTCCTTTATAGAACAAAAAAGTAATCATTATATTCAATTTAAATAATGTTCTCCCGTAATAATTTACCAGGACCATTTTATTAAGTAATAACCTCTAAGGCCAAGTGAGACAGAAGTTGCCAGCTACTCATCAAATGTCCTTTTCTTCTTCTTCTGTGCATCCAACTAAACCATACTCCCAGCTGCCTTTCTCTCCACTTCCAGACTTGGCCCACAGAAACCTCCACACAGATCCTCCAGGGACTTTTCCTGCACCATCTGGATGTCCACTTGACGTCTAGAATCTTGGAAAATACATGTTGAAGATGCAGAGTCCTTTTCAACTGGGATGTCTATGTGTAACAAGCTCCCAACCCAACCACCTCCAAGCTGGGACCACACTAGACTATATGTGAGTGGGAAATAAATCTCCACAGTTTTAAAATACTGACATTGTGAGATTTGTTTGTCACAGCATCTAGTGTTACACCAAGACATACATTTTTTCGATTATGTAAACTCTTAGCAAAAAACAAAGAATTTCATTTTCTTTAGAAAGTTCTTTAATCTGAAAAAAAAGGATCTAGACCACAGGGCCTACTGAATTCAGATGTGTCCTATTCTCAGAACTCAGTCAGTCAACAGACATTTATGAAATAACCACATCATTTGCTCTTATTAAGGTGTACAAGTAAAAATGTCTTACATGAATGTAATTCATTATTTGGCTTGGAAAAGAACACATTTGTAAGATGAGTCTTCCAATAATGAAGAAAGCCTTATAATAAAAAATAAACACGACAAACTACCAGCTCCCTTAAAGAGCATGCCTTCTATCACAATTTGTTTTTTATTAATTCATTTGTTTGGTGAGTTATTTTGTATATGTGTTTTTTTTTTTAAACCAACTTTCATTTTCAATTATTAAGAGTTAGCAACCACTCCCATGAGCTACCTCAGAAGGTTACCTTCCTTTTCCTTTTAATTTACTGGGGGAAAGTTTATCAGCTTAGAAAGAACTGGACTTAAGAATTTAAAAACCAGCAATTTTTCCCAGGTGATTAACAGAAATAGCAATAAAAGCAGGAAATGCAACAAATGGCATGACTTTCTAAAGGGCTTCACACCAATTAATATTTTTGAAAGGTTTTTATTGCATTTGTCAAAGATGAGTCTTAGAGAGATCTCGTCTGTAATACTCGTGGACTAGATATAAGTGAATCAGGGAGGAAAGAAAAATAATCACTTGAATCAGAAGATCCCTTCAGAATAAGACTGTTAATAATCCCTTCCTCTTTGTGTCCGTGGGTATGCAGAGCCACAAGCCACAGAGGAGAGCCTCTCTACCTGCCATGCTGACCTCAGAAAACTGTGACCAAACTTTACCCTGCTGGCTGAAGAAGGATCTGACCTCTGGGATTTACTCTGAATCAAAACATGGGCAGGATGCTGCCTGTGAAACGCTCACATGGGATTTAAACGTGCTCCCCAGGAGCTCAGAGGATTCTCTGTTCTGTGCTTTGCTGCGAATATGTCTCTAAAGAAAATATTGTTCTTATCTACTGGGGAAGGTCAGTAATGATAATGACCTTATGAGACACAAAAGTAAGACCTCTTCACCAGGCCAAAAAGAGAAGGAAAAGAAGTGCAAAAGAGCATATTCATTAGCTCATTTGCAAAACCTGACACTGCATATTAACTAGAAGTCAAGCAAAGTCACCTGGGGCAACAGCAGAGGCCCCAGTGAAGGAGCAAAGAATTCCACGTCTCCATCTGCTGGGGGATTTTAGGAATTACCGAAATTTTAAAGTGTGGCATGGCTTAAGGCTTATCAACAATCTTATCAAAGATAAATTAAATGAGAAAAGAAGCTACTGCCTGATTTCAGGGGTAAGAAAATGTGAATGTTCATACTAATCACAACTATCGACTTTTATTACTTAAAGGTTGCAATGAAACAACACACCATTTCTCTTTTCAGTGCCAGGGTAACTGTATATGAACAAAATTTAGGCATTTTATGAAGATAAGCGGTCTCTCAGCGAAGGCTACCCTTCCCTGCACAAGCACAATTATACCTGAGAAAGGAGAATGATATATATTCAGCTTCCTAAAGATGCCAGCCAGAGCAAATGGGCAGATAGCGACTTCTGGCTGCCTTGATTACATCCATCAAATCTTAGCGTTTTCAGCCTGCTAGGGACTCCAGATAACAGGCCCTTTCTTAAGTGAGTCCCAGGCTTCAAAAACCACCATAATGGGTAGTCAATTAGTAGAAGAAATTGACTTTAGCAAGTCTACGCCACTTCATGAATTTAACTTTCTTTTCTTCCATTCAGTGCATTATTCTAATACTTGATTTTTCTGTCAAGTAAAGCATTGGTCAACTTTGCTAACGTCAGAAATCTGTGACCTCAGAAACCTTGCACATAGATCCTCCAAGACAATATTTAATAATAATCATCATCATCACCATCATTTAAAGACAGGGTCTCACTCCATCACCCAGGCTGGAGTGCAGTGGCACAATCACGGCTCACTGCAGCCTCGACCTCCCTGGCTCAAGAAATCCTCCTGCCTCAGCCTGCCAAGCAGCTGGGACTGCAGACATGTGCCAACAAGCCTGGCTAATTTATTATTTTTGTTTTTGTAGAGACAGGGTCTTGCTATGTTGCCCAGACAGCTATTGAACTTCTGGGCTCAAGCAATCCTCCCGCCTTGGCTTTCCAAAATGCTGGGATTATAGGTGTGAGCCACTGTGCCCAGCCCAAGATATGCTTTATCTGATAGGATACAAAAACAGAGCTATTCCATAGTGCATACTTCATAAGTATTTACTGAAAAAAAAAAGGAGAACCAAAAAGCTAGAGAGGTCGTCCATTTATGTCTCCTTCCTGAAGCTTAAATATTAACTATCTATAACAGCTGCACAAATCTATAAAGATCATCAGATTCCCTTGGTAACCTTGCCCATGGCTATATTAAAAAGCTCAGAAAATGTCTATGATGCCTTTCAAATATTAGCAAATTTTGTTAGAATTCATATCTTAGGAAATAAATATGTTGCCTTACAGAATTGGGCTATTGATAGGCATGTGACTGGTAAATTCACCTATGGGATTTGCTATCCATGCACATGAAATTTCCATTAAGCACAATTTTCAAGTCTTTTGAAACATGTTTAGCCATCTTTGTATCATTTTGTCACTATATGCTTCATAAAAGGCGTTGGAATTATTTCATCATTACGATATATATGACAATTTCACCGTTAAAACTCCCAGAAGCACCACTGCTGAAGGAACTTAGATAGGCTCACTCATATATAAATATATTTAAATATTTCACTTTCTCCAACCCTCTACCATCCAGAAAGCCTACACCTAATTCCAAGTATATGAATACTACTCATACTTTCATATTTTTCCAAAGCAAAATATTTCATAATCTCAACCTTCATAGAATTAATATTTACAGCTCTGTGGCTTCATACAATGTAATTTTATGTGCATTATTTCATTTGATAGTCTAGTAAAATAGGCATTTATTAGTATAAAGAAGGACTACTTCTCAGTAACAGGAATGAATTATTTATATTGTCTTTATTCAAAAAGAAAAAGAAAATCATAACACTCTGGAATATTCTTTTGCAATGCTTCCAAAATCTTTTTCCCTTCTTTTTCTTCTCAACTTCTCTGAGCCTGTAACTGCAAATTATCAAGGTATGCTCATCACTTAGCATGGCCTAGGTCAGTCGTTTTCAAAGTATCTGCCAGAGACCCCTGAAATCCCTGAGACCCTTTCAAGGAGGCCACAAGGTCAAAACTATTTTCATGATCATAAGAAGACATTATTTGACTTACTATTCTCAGTTCACACTCAACTTTCACAGGCGTACACCACTGCCCTGATGCCCAATGGAAGAGATGCTTATGGACTCCTGTGTTTTCAAACTTTCTCAGATTTAATTTCTAATTCAGAAAATATAAGTAGATATTACCCACTTGAACAAAAGCTCTGTGGATTTTTCAAAACATTTTCAGAGTATAAAGGGGTCCTAAGACCAAAGAGTTAGAGAACCATTCCACAACCCCAAAATCTCAGTGGCATATACAACACAGTTTATTTCTCATTCAGGCACACACCCACTGCAGTCATCTGAGTGTGTGTGAATGTGTGAGGGGCAAGGGAAGGCATTTCTACATCTTCCTCACTCAGGCATGTGGGCTCAAAGCATCTCAATGCTTCCACAGTCACCATGGTGGGAAAAAGGGGAGAGAACACCTTGACTCTCATCCTGGTTCTAGAAGCTTCTGCCTGAAAGTGGTACATGTCACACTTTCACTCATACTCACCAGCCAAAGCATGCGGAGTAACATCTAAATCAAAGGCAACAGAGATGCCCAGTCTTCCCATGTTTCTAGAAGGTGAAAGCTGGAAGCAGTCATTCAACAACACTAACAACCACAGGGGCTATCTCTTATGACAGACAGTTCATCTCTTCCCAGGATCTTTTCCAGAACCTGTTCATCCTCATTACCCTTCATGGGGTCTAACACCAAACACATTTCAGGAAACATGGGGAGAAATGCTATTTAAATATGACACATGCAAGATAACTTATGTAAATTGGGTTTTCTCAAAACCATTGAGAAATATCAAGTGTAGAGAAAATACATTATGGTGAATGCTTCCTAGAGCTGGTATATAATGCTATTGTATAAAGTAGGCTCTCTAAAAGTCTTTGTTTGACTGATGTATAAAACCAATTACTTGTAATAATTTGTGCCATCAACAAATGTCCAACACCTTTTTATAAGAGCAAGACCCAGATCAATTCAAATAAATTAACATTTCTGTCTGAACTGACTCATCCAGCCCAAGTAACAAATTCACATGTCAGTGGTGGGTTGACCCAATGACCCATCTGCTAAAAAATACAAACTGTATCATTTTGTTTTCCAAATAACAAGCATTGATTGCAGTGTTAGAAAGGTCACTTGTCATCAGTTCAGTGGTTGACCTACTGGCAAAATGCAGCCTGTCACTCCACAGTAAGCCAGGACAATCAGCAGAAACTAAGGGATGTTTTGTTTATAGAGTACAATTAGGGAGGTGACACCATTTTCACAAGGTGTGTAACAAGATGCGTCTTCAACAGAGAAAAAAAGACGTGTCATGAGAAGGCATAGGATGGTTTTCATAATTTCCCAAGATGACTATCAGAAACCTCATTTATTTATACTTACTTTGAAAAGCACTGGATCAAACCCAGTCTGCGCCTTCAGGTTTTATGCCAAGGATTTCAATATTTTATCCATTTTCTATAGGTAACAGAATAACTATAAAAGATACCTCTTTCAAGGAAAGATACAAAACAAAGAAATATACAATTAAGAAACAACCCCATATTAGAGGAACCAAAACATACAAATAAGGACTGGTCATTTGAAAACCAAATTTTCAGTGACACCCTCTCTAAAAGTGCCACTCTATTAATATGCTACTCCACATATCCAATTAGACACTTACTAATGCTGCATAATCAGTTGTTTCAATTTGTCCACCCACCAGACAGAGGCATTACGATTGTCCGGCAGACAATTAATTAAATAGCTATATTTATTTCTCTTTCGACCACTTAAGCTTTTACATATCGCGTTAAGATATAATTCATCACAATCTCCTAGAATAAAGTACCAGTTAACTCTGCATTAAAGGCCACTTATTTAAAATAATGATCTGCACAATCATCTAGTGGAGTCTGCCAAGAAATTCTGTATAATTTTTTCTGTATTCAGTCCCATATTATGGATAGGGTACAAATGAATGCAAGCATGTATCCAAAAATAAAATTTAATAATTCCTTATGCATTTTCCTACAAAGCTAACCACCAAAATATCTACCAATAGGATAAGAATCTTTATATGTGAGACACCCACTGAGGCATAAAACCATGTGAAGCATTTGTCCTATTTAAGAAAGTCCTAAAATTACACCCTTTAAGTTAGTGGCTCCAAATCGGTATTACATAAGTCCATCAGCTCTACTAAACCTCTTCAGTAATGACCAATGATCATCACGATATGCTCAGAAAGTGAAGACGTGGCTCAACGTGGGTTTTGTAAATAAACACTTTCAATGCAATTTGACAGAAGAGCATTTTGCCTAAAATGCACTAGTGGAGAAAAATTGTGTTGGCATGACATGAAGTCGGTGTAGCTCAATGTCTCTTGTTGCCCCACATTTATATTGCAAATTTTGCTTAGCTTCAAAAGTACAGAAAAATTAAGAAAGTAATAAATACACACTTTGCCTAGACTCAACACTTGTTAACATCTTACCATATCTGTACACATGTGCGCTCTCTCTCTAAACACACACACACACACATACACACACACACACACCCCCCACACACACTTTATTTTCTGCAAAGACATCCTAACACTTGTATCTTTTAACACTTCAGCATGAATCTCCTAAGAACAAGGGTATTCTCCTATATATTCATATGCTTTTTGGTACTCATTTACTAACCAAATTTCCTTATTATGTCTTTTCTGGAGACATTCTTATCAGAAATTTTGAATTTTCCTCTACACATACTCAATTAAATATTTTCTTTTCTTCCCACTTTGCCAGAAATCAACACTCGAATCACCCTCTTCCTTCATATCCTTCACTGGCTCATCGCCTATGTCTGGACCTCTTTCTCTTCCCATTCCATGTACTAGGCAGTCCCTGGAACTACATGCAGTTTCACAGGCAGCCTTGTGAACACCTGTGCTCCCTTCCCACCCCTCACTGCCTTTACACAGGATGTCCTTCTGTCTGGTGTTTCCACCTGTTCCAGCATCACGACTCACCTTCTCTTGCCCCTCTTGGGTGCTCCCACCTCCTGGAAGCCTTCCCCTTGGCCTCACCCCACCGGCCCCCATCTGGGTGGCAGCCTTCTTGGGCTCAGAGCAGACAAATGGAGCTTCTCCCAGAGCACTCACTTGCAACACCATTTCTGCATGGCCTGGAAGACTGCAGGTCGATGTCTCACTGTATCCCCGGTGACTGGAACAGCACCTTGCACACAGCAGTGCTCAAAAAGCAGTGTCAATGTCAAAATAAAAATGTTCAGACAAATTTCTGAATTTAATGTTTTATTCAAGAGAAAAGAACTGCAATTTGGGCATACATGCAGACCGGGTGGTCTTGGTACATCCGAAGAATAAAGAAGGTTGGAGGTTTTATAAAAAGCTGAAACAGTTTTATAAAAAGCTGAAACGTAGTTTCTAGTGCCATAGTTCATTGGCACCAGAAAAGTTTGGGGAAGCTGGCAAGCTCTGATTGTTGAGTGACAATGGTGGGTAAGGTGGTGGGATAAAAGGAGTTTTAGGAGTCACAGCAGCTATTCCAGGAACTATCAGATAAAACTGGTTTCAGGCTACAGCAGGCAGCTTCAGCAGCTGGGCCGGCAGAGAATGACATACTTGGAGCAATGGTGTGTGTCCAGGGTGCTTCTCCCCCAGCCTCTTGACTGTTTTAGTTAGGTATGACAAGAATGACCCAATTCGTAGGATCACCTTTCACAGTGGGAGGGAACTTCTATTTGTTCCTGGTCTTAAGGTGAAAAGGATAATCTGGGTCTAACAATTATTTATTTAAATGTATTCGGCTCTTTGACTTCTTGGACTATGGAAACTCTGGACAGCCAGTTTTTTGTGGGGGACCCTGTAATGATCCCCCATAGGCAGAAGGAGAATACAGTGAAGTAGTGCCCTAGGCCACACACAACTTTCAAGGCCTTCTCCATCCTGGTGTCAATGTGAGGGATCTTCTAACATCACCATCCACTGGCCAGTCGGTTGTGCCGGCTAGCACAGTGATGGCCCACTCCAAACCCCTGTGACTCCACAGATCCACCCCATGTAAAGACAAGCCACTGAGCTGGGCACAGTGGCTTCCACCTGTAATTCCAGTGCTTTGGGAGGCCAAGGCAGAAGGATTGCTTGAGCCCAGGAGTTCAAGATCAGCCTGGGCAAGATAGCAAGGCCCTGTCTCTACACACATATATACACACACACACACATACACACACACACAAAATTAAAAATTAGCCAGGCATCGTGGCGTGCACCTGTAGTCCCAGATACTCCAGAGGCCCAAGCAGGAGGATCCCTTGAGCCCACGAGTTTGACGCTGCAGTGAGCTATGATCACTCCACTGCACTCCAACATAGGAAACAAAGCAAGATCCCATCTCTAAAAATAAATAAATTAATTAATAATAAAAAGAGAGGACACTGTTCTGCTTCCCTGAATCCAAGTGGCAAGTCATCCTCAGGCCTTGGACTTTCTGCTCTTTAGAGAAAATGTTTTCCAAAATCAGCTCCATCTCAACCCACCAACCCCTCTGACTCTGAGACTAAGGGATGTCCACGAGTGTCACATCGAAACTCACTGTCCGTTTCTTGACTTATATTGCCAAGGTGGGCTCCTCTGTCCCAGTAAATTGGCTCTGCTCAGCATGAGTCCCTCACACTATGGAACCCGGCAGGTGGAACACACAGGCCGTGAGAGCTGAGTGAATCCTTGGTGCATATTTTCAGGAAAGGTGGCATAACCATCCCATTGCTGATCGCCCTTAGTCCTCACCTCTTACCCGCTCCACTACCAGATGCTAACTAAAAGATGTACAACACCTGTCATGATCGGCCTGTTTATGCCATTACTTGGCTCCACATAACTCTTATGATGTCATCTTGCACAATTTTACGGGAAATTTAGGCAGGAAATAAAACTATTAAAACACATATTTATAAACATGGGCTAATTTGTATACTTTTTAGCAAATATTTAAAACACAGCTTAGTCACTATTCTTACTTTTTGTAAGCTTCCAATCTGCCGAGACCGGAATTTGGAACAAATTTAAAGGAAAACATTTGTTGAATGTTAAATATAAACTACTGAAATAAGTGGTCATACATAATACAGTGGCTGGCACTGGCCCCCTTGATACTGTGCGATATTAAAAATCAAAACATTTTTTAAAGAATGACTGCTTCAATCGCTGAAAGTTTTTGTATAGAAAAACTGCATCACTGAAAACATTATGCTGCATGAAATAAGCCAGGCACAAAAGGACAGCACTGTAGGACTCCACTTACATAAGCTACCTAGAGTGGCCAAATTCATAGAGACAAAAAGTGGAACACTGGTTGCCAGGGCTGGTGGAGGAGGAAGGAGGAGTTAGAGTTTAATAGGTACAGAGTTTCAGTTGGGTGAAGACGCAGAAGTTCTGGAGAAGGACGATGGTGATAGTTGTACAATGTGAATGCATTTATAATGCACTGAACTGTACACTTAAAAATGGTTCACATAGTAAATTTGATGCTATGTATATTCTACTACATTTTTTAAAAGGAGGAAAACACCAAATCAGATGTATAATTCAAGAACTAAAATCCTTCCTTCCTTCCTTCCCTCTTTCCTTCCTTCCTTCCTTCCTTCCTAATTAACATGAAACGTGATCCCTACCTTTGGCTCCTTCACCCAGCATCTCCCTCACGGGAAGAACCCTTCCTTGTACACCCGTTACCCACACAACCAGTGAGGACCACTGAAGGGGCACACGGTGTCCACACATGTGGAAATGAGGCTACACAGAGCCTGTGGTGTTTCACTAAGTGCTCCCCACAGGTCACTGACATGAAATGGTTTGTTTTTTCATAATCATCTAAAGTTATTTTTCTAAATTTTGTAATTTCGAAACTGCTGAGAGACTACAACTCCAGTCCAATTTATTTTGCTTTGTCTCATCATTCACCATACAAAGCCTGACTGTAAACTCATTCTAAGCCTCACCAAGGTGGTCTGAGTAAGACCTAGGGAGGATGAATACTCACTAGTGATTATATTACAGCTAGATCTCAAGTGGGAGTCTCAGCGTGGACAACTGAATGAGATATTCAAGGAAGGAGAGTAATTCAATTTTCGTTTCTTGGGTTCAGTGACTGGAATTATTCAGATTCAACTAAAAAAAAGTCAAATTCAATGCCCACCTCCCAAACATTTTAAGTGTTAATTTTTATTATAAAGTTAGACTTGGTCACAAAGGAAATGTGTCAGATAGAAACGATGGGGCAATAACCTCAAATCCTACCATCCAGATAAAAAGCACTGTTAGATGGACACAAACATGGGAATGAACAATAGAC
Source organism: Macaca fascicularis (assembly GCF_037993035.2). Lineage (NCBI taxonomy): Eukaryota > Metazoa > Chordata > Mammalia > Primates > Cercopithecidae > Macaca > Macaca fascicularis. The sequence continues at coordinate 76,235,083 of NC_088392.1, read as the reverse complement.
AATAGGGACTACTTGTGGGGAATGATGGGATGGGGGTATGGGCTGGAAGGCTACCTATGAGGACTATGCTCACTACCTGGGTGATGGGATCATTTGTATACCAAGCCTCAGCAACACGCAATTTACCCATTTAACAAACCTACACATGTATCCCCTGAACCTAAAATAAAAGAAGGAGAAAAAAATCAGTGTATTTTATTGTATGCAAATTCCACATTAATTTTTTACAAATTAAAAACAAATCTTGGCTCTTAAAAAAACAGGCACTGCTGCATCTAAATATCTGAAAATTTCATGAGATATTAATAGAGTTTTGAAACAAATATACTGATTAAAGATTTTTTTTTTAATTATTGTATTTTAATAGACTTCTTTCAGCTTGGGGCTTTTTAATCCAATCAAAAATTAGATGAAGATTTCCATCTTCTATTTCTTACCTGGCGTAATTCAGAAGAGAAAATAAGAATTTACCAAAAGCTGCCCATTTAGCTGAGTCAAAATTAAGCTCAGAGATGAATTCATACCAAATTGCCTCCACATTATTTAATAATACTAATAAAGGGAATAAATCTGTTGAACATTGCACTGGGCCAGGTTGAAGGCTAAGCTCCTGGTGTGTATTATTGGGTCTCACTTGGTCAGTAACTCTTTGAGGTAGGTTTTAAACATCTTCCCATGGCTTCCAGGGTCCTATGTGGTCTGACTCCCACCCCCAGCTCCAGCAGAGCATGCCCCTGCCCTTCCCTATGCTGGATCACTCAGCCTCCATGGCCTCCTGGCCTTGACAGGATTCAGGTCTTTACTCAAAGATGCATCCTCAGAACAGCTGTCTTTGTCTGCAGCGTCCATGGCTCTCTAAAGCTTTATCCTGGTTCCTCTTCAGCACTCTTGGCACTTCCCACCGTGACAGTCTATTTTCTCCATTTACCTGTGGACTGCCTGCCTCCTCCATGGGATTTAATCGTCAAGAGGCTAGAAACTCCATTGCTACAGCTCTAGCACCTACAGCCAGGACCATGGGAGTCATTCCACGAACAGCTATTACTAATATTTTACAGATAATAGGACTAAAATGGGGAGCTTCAGAACTTGCCCAAGGTCAACAGCTACACATTGATAGAGCCAGCAGCTGACCTGGGCAGGGCATGTAGACCCACGGTCAACAGCCTGCAGGGTCATTTCAAGAAGATCCAAATGTATGCACCTGAAATGAAAGACTAGCCTCTCCCCCAGATGCATGTTCTCACGTGAAGAGAATACGCAAGGGTACTCCAAAGAACAAAAGTGAAGGCTGTCATCCTCCCACAGATGCCTGGGTAAAGTATTCTTTTTCTTAACTTCAGTTTCCTATGTTGTAAAATGAGGATAATGCCACCCAATCTCTCAGGCCCATCATGACGACCAAATGATACAGAGCAAAAAAGCAAATGTTGTTAATTGCTTAGTGTCATGTACATATACAAGATTACTTTGTTTTCCAAGGCAGACTGATCTGAAAATACTGTGCAGTTACTTGCCTAAGATTTAGCCTTTTTATCTTACTTTTTTTTTTAAAGAAAGCTATATGGAAAGCTAGATTTGATGCTTTAATGTGCTGGGTCTGATGAACTATATTTTGGATTACCTCTTAAATACTCATGACTAGAAAGTCATTACTAAATGTGGCGGCCAGGAGCGGTGGCTCACACCTGTAATCCCAGCACTTTGGGAGGCCAAGGCAGGCGGATCACGAGGTCAGATCGAGACCATCCTGGCTAACACGGTGAAACCCTGTCTCTATTAAACATACAAAAAATTAGCTGTGCATGGTGGCGGGCACCTGTAGCCCCAGCTGCTCGGGAGGCTGAGGCGGGAGAATGGCATGAACCTGGAGACGGAGCTTGCAGTGAGCCGAGATTGTGCCACTGCTCTCCAGCCTGGGCAACAGAGCGAGACTCCGTCTCAATAAATGAATGCATGAATGAATGAATGAATGAATGAATGAATGTGGGAAATGTGGTTTTCTAGCACATAATCGTAAGCCCATCCAGGAACGATCTTATCAGACTAAGAAGATAAGGTAGGCTGAGAAGAGGATCTTTATTTGTTTTACTTGGTGAAAAATCTCAGGCATCTAAAACAATGCATAGCACATAGCAGGTGTTTAATAAACATTTGTTGAATGTTGACTGATTTGAAAGAACGAATAGGATAATTAGAGAACTGTCTGAACATTCTGTGCCAAAAACATTTCTCACTGGAGACATGCTGAAATTTAAGAGAGAAAAAGTATGTTCAAGCCCACTGTCATCTTCCCTTCATTACTCTCTAAGACCTGAATAAGCCCTGAAGTGTGAATAAATAGGGAAGCCTTCCCTAGCACAAGGAAAATGTGCCTGATAAGTGCATCCGAAGAGAAAACTTCAATTACTTTGTCTGTCAATCCATCTTCCTTCCCAAATGTGAAACTGACTCTAAACAAATATATGTAGTCATTTTTCTATTTTCTGGGTCATCACACAGAGTGCACACTGCTGCCCAATCCTGACACTTTCCTCTCTGTCTTTCATGCGGGCACCCACTGACATGATTCCATTCTTAGTCACAACATCTCCATGAAAATTAGCAGCAGCATCATTCCCAACTCCCCACAGGTATAACTAAGACATGGAAAGCTAAATGAGCTTTATGTAGTCCCATGCTATACTACTGGAAAAATACTAAGAGAATTATGTTATCACAACACCGATATCCACTTTCACTCAATTACAGCCTTTTAGAGGTAAGAAAACTTAAGGGGACAACGCAGACCATAAATACATGTCATGAGTATCAAATAGCTATGGTTATAGCTATGATTATAAGTTACCTTTACATTCTTAGTATTGTAGATGAATTTGATTATTTAATTTTTGTATAAAACAGGGTTATATTTTTAAGCATATAGAATCTATTAAGTATCAGTTGTATAGAACTGGAACACTGAGGTACAAGTATACAAAATACCACATTATCAAACCAGGTAGGTGTTTATACATCATAAAACCCTTTTTAAAGTTTTTAATCTATGTGATAATTATAGAATATGCTACAGTATATAAAGTGATAGAATGCAAGAGTGCTAACAAAATACACCAGTTACTATATCAAGATTTTTGTGCTCAAAGTAGCAATCCTTATGATAAAGTTCAAGAAATTTCTCCACTGTAGGCTAGGCGCAGTGGCTCACGCCTGTAATCCCCACACTTTGGGAGGCTGAGGCAGGTGGATCATCTGAGGTCAGGAGTTCGAGATCAGCCTGGCCAACACGGTGAAACCCCGTCTCTACTAAAAATACAAAAACTAGCTGGGCGTGGTGGCAGGTACCTGTAGTCCCATCTAGCTACTTGGGAGGCTGAGGCAGGAGAATCACTTGAACCAGGACGGGAAGTGGTGGGGGGTGCAGAGGTTGCAGTGATCTGAAATCGTGCCACTTCATTCCAGCCTGGGTGAAAGAGCAAAACTCTGCCTCAAAAAAATAAAAATTAAAAAAAAAAGAAAAAAGAAAGAAATTTCCCCATTGCTAATAGAGAAGATAAACTGATATGAAATGAATCACTCACTCACTGATAAAAGAGAAATTAGGTTTGGCATGGTTTCACCACCAAAAAACCGTGATGACTCAGAGCTAGCAGCAAAACTTTAATCTACTATGACATGCAAGTTCACTTGAAATACAAAAATTTAAACAGCATTTAGTATTTATTTGCCCTAAATATGTATTTCCAGAGCTAACGTCACTGCTCCAGAGTGGTTATCAAGCCAGCTTGCCTAAAGCTCCAAACTGTATTTTAGCTTTTTAAATGTGGTTAAAAATAACCTCACACATGAGGATATAGGGAAACAAATCTATACGCTGGAACACTAGCTTTTAAAAAGACACAGAAAAAGTAAAAAGCTAAAAATTAGAATGACATGTTAGTCTCTCATTGTCATAACTTTTAAATCCATCTTGATGAATTATTACTCTTCATTTATAAAGATGGGGTCTTCCCATGTTGTCCAGGATGGTCTCGAACTGCTGGACTCAAGCAATTCTCTCACCTCAGCCTCCCAAAGTGCCAGCATGACAGGCATGAGCCACCACACCCGGCCCTTGATGAATTATTCACTTATTAGAGTTATAGGAGTGTGACAAAGATTTAGGTACTAAAAAAAATAAAGAAAATCACACCACAATGCTTTTCAAGAGGTAGCAAATTTAAGGCAATGATAGAGGAAATCTCTAATCATGTTTTTTTTTTCTTACTGATTTTAATAGCCCCATGTTTAGAAAACACATCTTCTGAAAGTGAGAGAAAATGTGAAATGTTTGTAGATTAATAATTACATGAATATAGAAAACAAGAACAATATAAACCATGGGTCCAAAACAACAATTACATGCTGATGCCAAAATGGTCTAAGACAGGTATCAGCAACATTTTTCCGTAAAGGGCCAGAGTATAAATATCTTATGCTTTGTGGACCAGTCTCTATTGCAACTACTAAACTCTGTCACTGTAGCTTGAAACCAACCACTTGACACCATTTAAACAAATGGGCATGGCTGTGTGTTAGTAAAACTTTACTTGTGAACGTTGCATTTTGAATTTCACATCACAAAATTTTATTATTCTTTTTGCTTTTTTACAACTATTAAAATATGTAACAACCACTTTTAGCTCACAAGCCACACAAAAACTGGCAGCAAGTTGGATTTGATCAGTAGGACAGTTTGCCAACTCTCGGTCTCTAAAGTGTTATGGAACCAACCTATATACATGAGACAGATACACATACCCATGAAAGAATAAATCCAATAGTATTTTACATAAAGGTGTAGAAAATTTGCCTTCAAAAAGCTATGGTTCTATCTGATTTTCCTACCCATTTACCCTGAGAAATTCATAAGAGTCATTTCTGTTTTAGCATGGGAAAACCAGCCTTGGAATCAGTTTTTGAAAGGAATAAATCATATTGCACACATTAATGGAAGAGGAGAAGAAGAAAAAGAAGGTGAAAACCCCTGAAACTAAGTAGCACTTAAAACTTATGGCTGTATACACATATTGGAGACTCGGTTTAAAAATCTAGACTTTAGGATAGTACATGCATGTTTAGAAGATGCTGTTTCCTCACTTCTAACAATGTTGCTTTGAGAATGGAACTCCTCACTTTGGCCGATGGGTCAGCTGGGTACAGCTCCACATTCTTTTATAAAATACTGGGTTTATACTGAGAAACTGCTTTTAGAACACTTCCAGTCTACAGCACACTTAATTACATATCATTTTAGATTGTTCACTAATTGTATTTTTGTAACTTTTCTTCCCCAAGTACATAAGTTCCTAAAGAGAAAAAAGTCACTTCTTATAATCCTTCCTCTCCTACAATAATTACCATCATGTTTAGTATACACTGGGGCCCAAAAACAATTTCTAATGACTAAAGTTTGTTTAACGTAAAGAAAAAAAAAAAAGAAATACCCGTATTTTCAGTTCTATATTATGGCAAAAACATTTAATCTGATGGAGCAAGGACAGTTTTCAGAAATCTGAGCTGCACCCCTGCGCATAAGCACAGCCAGAGGGGTGGGGGAACTGCCAGTGCTTCCCTTTCCTTACTCACACGCTGACACCTAAACCACTCTCAGATCCAAACAATGAGTTGCAATCCGTTTGGGGGTAAGGGTCCAAAACACACCTTCTGGAACTATCAGAAATAAGACAGACTTGACGAAAGTGTTGCAAGATGTACCACTTAGAGATCTTATGCTACAAAGGCCTAATATTAATTATCAAGTATACCATTCATCAACAGAAGACTAAATCATAAGAAAACATATAAATGCCTCCATGTCATTCTTCTCAAGTCAGAAGAGCCTTCAAAGGCCATATATGTGCAGCCTCACTTCCTCTTCATTCACCTTTGTTCTTTCAGTTACCTAACTGGCTGTGCCAGGATACACCTGGGCTTTGATCTTTACTACCACTTTTTTAACGGCCTGTGCTAGAAACCTATGCTTTTAATATTTTAAAGTTGACAACTTAGTCTAAGATGGGCCACTGAAAAAAAGAAAAGAACAAGACGATGACAAGAAATGATTTCTTTGGCCTCATTTACCAAGGGAGGTGAGTTATCCTGTGGCAGAAATAAAGTCAGAAGAGGCTAGAAAAGACTCTGAAATACTTGGGCTTCTTTGTAAAACTTAATTTTTTCAAGTCAAGTTTCGATTTAAGAACAAAAATAATGAAATCAACTACCTAATGTGAAATATTTCAAATTTTTTATCAAATGAGGAGTTAATAGACAAAGCAAGAGTGAGTGCATTCTTCTGGGGCAATCTACCACGACTAATCTAAGGGCCTCCCCACTCTCATGGCCTTAGCCAGCCCAGCCTCACTGGACACAAGCTGGGTCCTCTTGAGAGGGCAGAAAAGACCAAAAGGCCCTCGGGGGAGACACTGTTTTGGGAAACGATGGCCCCACAGGAGGAGCGCAGCTGTGTTCTCCTCTTCCCCTGTCTTTATCACTGACAGGAACAGAAGCAGGAACTGGAATTTGGAAAAGCAACTAAAGCTGATTTAAACAGTCCTATTCAACAGCACACACATATACAAGAGAACAGAAGACACAGAAAAGGAGGGTGTGAGCTGCAGCTGCAAGAAGATAACCAACAGCTGGAAGGGCTTTGAGTCCAGTGAAGCCACAGTGATAAAGAGCTCAATGCTCCCTTCTCTGAAGCTACAAGGAGTTAAATGTGGGAAGGAGAGGGCAGGAACACTGTGGGCATCATACCGTCAAAGCTTGGTGACAACATTAAACTCCACTTCACGTTTAAAAGCTACCTTTACAAGATTACTTACTAAATGTAATTATTCCTATGCTTTGGAGCATTAATGAAAAACTTTGCATTCATTAAAAAGTATAAAAATTATGTTGTATCTGAAATCCAAATCAGAACATGTTTCACAGTATGAAACCTGAATGGAGCAAACTCATCACCGAATCTGCAGACCTAAAGTCCTAAAGGGACGTCCAGTGTCATAGCCTGAAAAAGGGTCCATTGCAATAATCAAGCTCCAAGCTGATTAGACTTCACTAGCCACCATCTTCCTACTTTTCCCTCCCAATAAGAAGTAGAATTCTTTTTGGTGTTCAGTGGAACACATCTTTCACTCATCAGAAATTCGCTAAGCATTTCTTCAGTGGAAAAAATACCCACATTTATGCATTGCCATTTCATCTTCAGAACACTTTCAAGATCACTGGGTATTCTCCTAGATCTCTCAGCGCCTGAGGCTGAGAAAAGTCCCCCACCAAGGCCTCCTATCTGGGATGGAAAGAGACTGTTATTTGGATTACCCAACTGGAGTTTCACCCCTTAGACACATTTGCCAGCAAAGATCTCAATCTTTTTCTCCTATCTGCTGCTTGGGAAAAGATCAACTGGGTAATGCCCACTAATCTAGCTAAGGGGTACTTGCAAATAAAAGAAGTATAATTTAGACTTTAAGGGGAGAGAGATAAAACTTTTATAACCTATCCTCTTAATTGCACCACTCTCACTAGCTAATCCAACTTTGACTGCCACATCCAAAGACCAACACCTTCACTCATTTAACCAATATCCAGTGAACACATACTGTGATTGAGACTCTTGTGTTCCTCTTTATTTTAAAACAAAACTTAAAACTGAAAGCAAACCTGATGGCATCCATGGATCAGAGGTCGGTTTGGTCAAGGTGTTCACTTGCTCCCAGTTGAAGTCATCATCTTCAGATTGACTATATCCACATGTGCTATACGGCTCATCAAAGAGGCAGCCACCTAAATTGTAGAAGAATAAAAAGTAATGTAAATACCAACCAGACCTCTGGAATAAGCTATGATGATTGCAGGAAGCCTTAGACTTGATGGCAAGTTTGATGCCAAACTAAATCTGATTAGGTCTTTCTACTCAGGAGCTGTGCATCCAACACTTACTGATCCCTTGCTGAGTGCTGCTAAATATTAACCATGCCTCACCCACACCGCCATATTATGCAGCTCTCCAAAAGCAATCTAATGTTGGTAGAAGCCAACTGAAGGTAAGACCTAGCCAGGCACGGTGGCTCATGCCTGTAATACCAGCACTTTGGGAGGCTGAGGTGGGCGAATCACCTGAGGTCAGGAGTGCGAGACCAGCCTGGCCAACATGGTGAAACCCTGTCTCCACAAAAATACAAAAATTAGCCAGGTATGATAGCGGGTGCCTGTAATCCCAGCTACTCGAGAGGCTGAGACGGAAGAATCGCTTGAACCTGAGAGGTGGAGGTTGCAATGAGCTGAGATCATGCCACTGCACTCCAGTCTGGGCGACAGGGTGAGACTCTATGTCAAAAAAAAAAAAAAAAGAAAGTAAGACCTAAGCAAATTTAAAATCTGTAGTTTCCAGATGTATAGGAATTTGAAAAATTGCTCTTGCATTCAAAATTTTAAGAGAACTGACTTAAATGTTCAACATGTTTTCAATAAAGAAAAAACACTTATAATTTGTCCAAAAAAATGAAACAAGAAATGCTTTCATCACAATCCTGGCACAATAGTAGAGGACAAGATGCAGTACAAACCATGGCACAACTTGCAAAATATTTTCCAAATACTTATTCCAAATCTAACAAAGAAACAAGGTTTTACTTTAATACTTTGGTGATTTGAGGTCTCAAAATTAAAAGAGATGTTAAATTCACTTACAGTCCATACAAGTTTTAAAGGCAAAAATAAATTCAAAACTAAGCATGTGGTAAACATCTGCTTAATTCTGGTACTAGAAATGAAACTACTTAAATGAAAAAAACAAAGAATAATAGAAAATGCAGCATATACATAGCAATTCAGCTGTTTCAGCATCAATAGCATTCAGCACATTAATGATTTTGTCCCATCCCATATCCTCTTGAATGCCTCCTGTTACTTTTTTTAGTATCAGATCTTATCTCCATGTTTCACATGGGGAACTGATTAATTAAATTGATCTTATTATTATGAAAATTCTACTATCCATCATATAATGCTATTAATCATATTAATTCAAAAAATTATAATTGTTTGCCACTGATGACAATTAAGTGTTATGGTTCAAGAAAACATGAATTTAAGAATATTTTTACATTATGTCCACAATGTGTGTCCTGTTGGCAAGAAGGTAAGTAAAACAGCCATTGTCCAACCTCAGAGCGAAAACAGATGTTAGAGGTCACCTGGTCCAGCTTCTATCCAAATGCTTAGGTCAACTGTACAACCTCCCAGCCAGCCAGCCTCTGAACAGATGAGGCACTCAGAATTCTGTAAAGCATCCTGACTATGTAGAACATCCCCCCCTTAAAAAGGCCCAAACTCTGCTTCTTGAAATGTATACCCATTTATCTTTGTTCTATCCTGTGAAAAAATAGTAAAAAAAAAAAAAAAAGAAAGAAAGAAAAGAAAAGAAAGAAAAGAAAAGAAAAAAGAAAAATCTTAGCTTTGGCACTGGAAAGCTGATTATTTGAAAAGAGCTGTCATGTTCTAAGTCTTCACTTCTCCAGGCAACAGGCAAAGTATGCTTTGCTCCCTGCAATTCCTGCTACCAAAAGGTTTACAGGCCCTTCAAGCATCCTGGCAGCTGTTCAGAATTCAAGGGGCTACTGCCCTTGATCGCATTCTCTTCTCAGTGCAGAGAGGGCGCTGGTCCATTCTCAGCTTCCGTGAGCCTGAAATCCCATACGGCTTTTGCACACCACTGCCATTGAGTCTCTCTCCACTTTTCTAACAAAGTAAACAGTTTTCTGAATTCAAACCATTTATGCTTACTAAATCCCATCTCCTGCTGTTAGTGTATCACTCCATCCTACAACTCTGACATTGTCATTCAATCCTGGTAATAGCCATCTTACCTAGCTTTGTGTTGTCTGCAAATCTGATGAGCATGCTTTCTACATCTGCCTCCAAGGCTCCAATAAACAATGTTAAACAGGATAGCATCAAGAAACCTCAAACTGTCTGTCCCAACTTTCTAGCTTTGTCTTAGTTGTTAGCTCCAGATCTGATGGTGAAATTAGTGTCCCTGGACACTGTCTTCTCTAACACTTTTAACAATTACTTGTTTCAACTAAACACTCCATTGAGAACAAAACAACTCCAAAGATACAGCCTTAATTCAATATTTCATTTGACAACAACTGGTCACTTATATTGCCCTCTTACTGAGTTTTAACAATTCCAGAAACAAAATGGATTTGTTTAAAATGCATAATACTAACAACTTTCCAATTTGGGGTATGAAAAAATGTTAGAAGACTGCAAACATTTATGAGAAATAGTGTCTCTTGGTTGCAAACTCTAATTTTGATGCAGAAAACAGCTTCGGTATTGTAGCAATAAGCTCAAATAGCAACAGCACTAATAATATTCAAAAAGAATGAAATCCTCAATTTTGACAGAGAAGGTCCCCCAGTGGAAACAGATAGCACTCAGATGAAAGTCCTACAGTGTGATCTTAAACAGTGAGAAATAGTGATAAGCATCCACAAAACAACTTAAGGCTGGCTACAGACCTGGTTTACAAAACCACTATTGCACTATAATAGAAGCACATATAAAGCAAAAGCATGCACGTGTGGCTGACAGCAAACCCAGAAGACTAATACACCACTGGTGCGAGGTTATAATTTTCCCATTACACAAAGCTGTCCTTATCACTTGAAACGAAACAAATAAAGTATGATATGGTTCTTTCTGGACTCATGAAGGATTATTGAACTACCGGAAAATGGGATAAACTATGAATTTCATATTGCCCAATGAGGATACATTTCCCTGCACACCAATTTTCAGATCCACCCCTAGCCTTCATTCAACAGATATGGGACCCCCCAAAATAACAAATATGGTTTATTGGGATAAAATAAGATGAGTTAAAGTAAATTACATCACAATTAAAATAACCAAGTAAAGAAAGAATAACTCAGCTTTCAGTTTTCAGGACAGCTTTGGGTAGTAGCAAAATGCATAGATTCTGAGTAAAACACAGGCATATTCCAATTCTTCCACTGTTAGCTTGGTGATTTTAGACAAATCACTTAGAAACAAGTCTAGTTTCTTTATCTATAAAACAGAGATAACACGTACCTCACGCGGTATTTCTGACAGTTAAATAAGACAGCAAATATAAAGTCAGTGTAACAAGAGTCAGGCATGTTCAACCAGCATCAGTTATTATCAGTTCTTCAATCCTTCTTGCCAGATATACCTCATAGAACAAAGCACTCAGGAGTTCATTTCATTGCAACTAGTTGGAATAGATAATTGAAAACTTCCAAGTGCACCTCATGAGAAGATGAAGAGTTGCGAGCATTCATATAGGTAACACCCTGCCGGTGCCTCTATTAAACATGGAAGTGCCAAGAACAGGCAGTTAGTGAGGTTCTTCAAGTAAATACTATGGGGGACAATGAAAAAAATATGATAACGAGGCAAAGTCCTCTGAAACACAGTAAAAGGAAGCATTTCTAAAAATACAGTCTTCTTGATTTTCTGAATAACACAGACGCATTTTGCCATCATCCACAGGAGTATGGTCAGCAACAGACCCCCTATGTTTTCTCCAGAACTGTCACACCTGGGCTGGCTCCCAGCACTCCATGGCCGTACTGTATTCCTCTGTTAAATCAAAGTAAATTATTTCTGTTTCATAGAGGGGAATCACGACTGAACCAAAGTCATATACAAGATGGAGGAAAGCTGATACAAGCTGGGTGGGGTGGCATTCTGCATCACTCATTCTGTCTCTGTCTCTGTCTCGCTCTCACACACACACACGTGTACCTGATATCTCCATCATACCTTGGAAAGGCTTTTCCTTAGCAACGTTGAATACAACACACAGGTTCTGGATACGAATGAGTTACTAAGCAAAAAGAAGTGTCACTGGATGGCAAATACTCAGGTAATTGATGACAATGATGATTCCTATACTGTTCCCAGACATGCAATTCAACACAATAACATAAAAAATTAAATTGATAAAACTGTTAAAAGTATAACTTAAAAGGCAAGGGAAGTAGAGCAAAGAAAAGGACACTAGAAATGTGGCTAGGACTCCACCCACCTACCACCAAAAAAATTTTTTTAAAAAGTCACTAAGTTCATGTACCGCATGTTATCCACAGATTTCACTTGGAGTTTTGGGGTAGCCAGTGCAAAGAAGAAAATATGATTGATCATACAATTTACAGTACCTATAAAATAATATATAAATGTGATAATAGAGACTAACATTTACCCAGGACTTGTTTAATCCTCACACCAACTCTATGAGGTAGATACTATGATCCTCATTTTACAGATACAGAAACCAAGGCATAGAAGGTTACACAGCCTGCCCAAGATCTCAAAGCTGGACAGTCGTGAGGCAGATACTTGAATCCAGGCATGCAGTCATAAGGGACCCATATTCTTAACGCTACAGGATAGTATCTCCCAAACTGGAGACCAAGAAGATACACAACTACACTAACCCTAAATTCAGAGAGAACTATCTCCCTTCCCAGAACCCTAGGAAGAAGCAATTGCCGAAAGTTAATGAACAGAGTTCTCAACAGTATCCCTCAGAACAGAGCAATGAGGTTTAGGACCCATTCAGTAACATCTTATGATAGTATGTGACCACACTCCAAGTCAACAAGCTTGATTCAGTGGGAGCCCAGTGCATTCTAGATTAAAACTGAAATATGTTTTAAAATTATCTTTGTGGGCTGGGCACAGTGGCTCATGTCTGTAATCCCAGCACTCTGGGAGGCTGAGGTGGGTGGATCACTTGAGGTCGGGAGTTCAAGACTAGCCTGACCAACATGGAGAAACTCTGTCTCTACTAAAAACATAAAATTAGCCAGGTGGCGCATGGCTGTAATCCCAGCTACTCAGGAGGCTGAGGCAGGAGAATCACTTGAACCCGGGAGGTAGAGGTTGCAGTGAGCCAAGATCACGCCATTGCACTCTAGCCTGGGCAACAACATCGAAACTCCGTCTTAAAAAAAAAAAAAATATATATATATATATATACACACACACACACACACACACACACACACATATATATACACACACACACACACATATATATACACATACATACATACACACACACACACATATACACATATATCTTTATGGATACTCTTGCCTTAGTGGGCTGCTGTAAGTTTGCACATTTACTCCAACTAAAAACTGCAGCTAGTCTGTGCTGTTATTGAAGTGCAGACCCACATGTTTTTTATTCTTCGTGTTTTTCAAGACAAGATCTCATTCTACCGCTCAGGCTTGAGTGCAGTGGCAGTGGCACAGTCCTAGCTCACTACAGCCTTGATCTCCCAGGCTCAAGCAGTCTTCCCACCTCAGCCCACAGAGTACCTGGGATCACAGGCACATGCCACCTTGCCTAGCTAATTTTTTGTTTCCTTTGAAAGAGACAAGATCTCCCTATATTGCTGATTTTGAACTCCTAAGTTCAAGTGATCCTCTCGCCTCAGCCTCCCAAAGGGCTAGGATTAAGGCAGGATCCAACATGCGCATATCCTATATGTTTTAGAAATCAAAGGAAATGGAGTTGGGCCCGATATTCTCTCCTGAAAATCATAGAGTTTCAGAAGAGAAAGGCCCATAGGCAGAGTAGCAACTCTGCTCAAAAGCAATATTGATTATAACTGTATCTTGGTCACCTTGGTATTCCTTAGAGCAGGACGCATGATAAACACCCAATAAAGGCTTTTTAAAAGGATGGGTAATGAATCCCCCAAAGTTCTATGCAAAATCTGGCTGCAATTATTTTGCCTGGAAATTTCCAAAAGAAGCATAATATAATAAACATCTGAACAATGAAAACAATCTTAACCTTCGTCCACAAACCATCCAGCCCTGTCCTGGTGTATCCCAGGATGAATCAACTGCAAAATGTGACGAAATCAATGAACTTGTTCATTTTTCTAGTATGGCTGAAAACTGTAAGCAAGTTAAATGTTAATGAAGTCCACAAATTATGGCTTTCAGTTTACAGACGCTGAATTCTTTTTTTTTTTCCTGGCAATTATTAGAAAGCAAGGCTAGTTGTTGATAAAAGTCATTCTTGATTCATGAAAATAAAATATTGTCACTTGCATAATGGAGGATATTTATCTTTTTTCTTTCTTTGGAACAGCTGAGGATGATTCAGTTAATTCAAGAGTAGTATGAAATCATTAAGGCATAAGCTATAAAGAAAATGGTCCATTTTCACCCCAAAGGAAAACTTATGTGACCATTCTACATCCTACTGAAGCTTCAGGTCTGGAGACAGAACAACAGAAAACAAATTGACAAGAATTAGAGTCCACCATTTAAACCAGTATATTAAAAATTGTTTTTTTATTGTGACTCATAGTCATGACATCTTGACCCAATACACGTAAAAAATTTGGACACTTTAAAAACCAAATTTATCTCTACTGAGATAAACAAATATTTATCATTCTGTTCTAAGAGGAGGCTCTAGACCACTAAATTGATTTCAAGATCCTTCAAGATTGCTAGTTGTATTCTTCAGGTTTGAGGGTAAGAGCCATCACCTAGGACTGTTTATTTAGCTTGAAGTTACCAATCAGCACTACTGTGTGAGAGCACTGCCACACAGTCTAAGGGCAACCTGTGAGCTACAAAGTTCTCTGGTATCAACAGCCACCATTTCGCGAATAGAGACCACGTGCCAGTCAGATTCTGCCTAAGGCAAAATATAGTTATGATGTCATTGACTCCTCACAACCAGTAAGACTTTTATCTCAACATGTCTGATTTGATTAACATGTTACAGAACAAAAACCATGCAAATATAAACATGTATTACCTCATTTTAATTAAAAAAAATTCTAAAGGCAAACATCAATATTCCCTGTGCCAGTTATCAATGTACTACACCTCTTAGCTCTAAATCCACTTTTCATTTCAAAAATGTATCCAGACGCTTTAACTACGTTTTCTGTCCTAGTGAGCAAGAAGGTAAGTTTTATCAGTAGAGGGTACAGGAGAGATCCTGCAGGAGGAAGGGGTGGCCTCCCTGAGCTCCCTGGCAGGCCCCTCAGTGCACAACGCAGGGTCGCCCCCTGCCTGGCTCCTCCAGTAGCAGCAGCTTGCCCCTGCACAGTGTGCCGGTGGTTCTGTAGCAAGTGCCTCCAGCAGAACACCACCTATGAACAGCTTTCACAGCCAATCAGAGGGCACATTACCTCTGAGTCCTGCAGGTGCAGCCCCATAGTAACTCCTCTGCCATCCACTGAGCCACAGCCTTCCCCTGGATCTCAGCAACGAAAGAGTCTCCTCCTTGGAGCTCTGTCTCTGCCCTGGGCTAACGTCTGCTCCATACATCCACTATTCCCTCATTCTTCAGAGCTCTCCTTAGTTTGTACTAACCCATCTCTTGTATTTTAATACCCCGTTACAGTTACTTAGTCTTTATAATAAATGTTCCCTAATTAAATTACTATGTTGCTTCTCTCTCCTGATTGGATCCTGATCAGTACATTTTTATTTTTACAAATGGCAGTTTAAAAGGGTCACATAATCTCAACCAGAGTCACAGGAGCTTCAGCGCAGGACTAGCAATTCAAATAAGGTCTGTAGTCACACATTTTCACCAAGCTCTAGAAAGTAAGTAAACAACAATTTATGGTGCTTATATACGAACTGTTCAGTGATTTGCATTGTAAATAAGCTCTTGAAAGTGCTGTTTCTAAGAAGCCAGTGGAGGACAATCAAATGTTAATTTCATAAACTTGTAAGATACACACACATTTTGAATTGTTCTGCCTTTAACAGGTTAAATTGACTTACATACACTAGCAATCATTCTTCCTGTTATAATTATAGTCCATTTAAAGTTATTTTGTAAAAAGACTGTAATACTCCTTGATGAGTTTTTCTGGAACATTTTTCTCATTTGTTCCAAATACAGAATGACCCCATTTAAGTCAGCCTTTATTAAATGCATAAAGTATTAAATGGGTCTCTCTATAGAGAAGGCAGGTCAAAAAATAGTGCTATAGTACCCCCCGAAAGAATTAATGTTATATGTTCTATTTTCCTAAATTACATGAAATCTAAGATGATCCTATTTATTTCAAATTTAAAACTGTGTAGAATAAATGGCTATAAACTACACAATGCAAAGGATAAACAGAAAGAGAGCTTTAATAGACATAATTATTTTAGGAGTATTTAAAAAAAACTATACCAACATAGCAGAGGCTCTGCTTTCTTCTTTTAAATCACAGTGACTTCTACATTTAATTGCCTGCCAAACAATAAAAGTATATAATGCCTCTTAAACTTTGAGTGCGCCAGTGATGTTTAGTGAATCAGACACTAAGCATTATAGAAATGCTCTTCTACATAATTTAATCTAGCAAGCAGTTTTTACACATTGCACAGGCATTTAAATGGCTAACGCTATGCTCTATTATAAGAAGTGCTATTTGCCGATGGATATATTTTATATGTGACAAAGCAAAAAAGTTGTCTTGTCCTTGAAGTTTCTATGATTTATTACACTTACCACGTCTTCATTTCATATCGATCTATGCATTCCTAATTTTTTAAAAGGCTGAATTGCAACAAACAAAGATGTATTTTTCTTATTGATAGTAAAATCTTCTTTAATGGGCAGTAGTATTATTCTATTCCTAAATATTGTAATGCAGCCAAATTATTAGGAACTTGACTATCTCGATTTTCCACATACAAATGAACACCTCATAGAGCTGCTATTGGGTTTAATTAAACCAACTGCATGAATTCCCTGCATAAATGTGAATTTATCTGAATATAATACTGGTGCTCTTATCCTCTATACCACTATAGAGAAAACGAGAGAGAGTGTAAAAAATAGTTGTCTGCCTCTATGATAGAAACAGAAGTAACAAATGAAAACATAATGATGAAACAGCTGCCAGAAATGTCTCAGGGAGAAGATGGTCAAACTAACTCAGTATTTATGACCTGATCTCTGAAGTCACTGTTGTCCTGAGTCCCAAACTGGAGCAGTAATTCTCCAAGTGGGTCCCTGGACAAGCCACCATCACCTAGGAACTCAGAAATGTGAATTCTCAGGCCTCATCCCAGACCTACTGAGTCAGAACCTCTGGGGGTGGGGCCCGGCAGCCAGAGCTTCAACAACTCTCCAGGTGACTCCAATGTACTCTAATGTTTGGTAATCACTGTTCTGGACCAACCTATTTAACTAGAATATCCTGGGAGCAGCCCCAGGAATCTGTGGTTTTAAAAAAAGGTCCCAGAGTAATCTAATCATTGACCCAGAAAGAGTGCTCTAGGGATCAGTAGTCTCAAACATTTTTCAGAAGACATCCGTTCTTAAAAAGGTACAACCATCCTATGTGTGTTAATGTATAATCATGTAGTGCTCTACATATGCAGATCATTACAAGCATGCATATACTGACCTTAAGTATTATTAGAAAATATATGTAAGTTGAAGTCCAAATCTTTTCTTCCATACATCAATGAGTTTTACTGTATTCCTCAAAAAGGATATGAAGAAAGTGATTCAGAGATCATTGCTCTAAATAATGCTTTTTGGTCATAAACACCTCTCAGATGAAAAAGGGCAAGAGAATAGCACGGCTGGATCAAAGTGTTGAATTTTTTGCTTAAATTTCATGCTAAGAAAACCCTGATCTGTAATTTTTCTCCTAAGCAGAGCTACTCAAAACAAGAAGAGATATCTTAGATAAAAAACAATCCTGGTTACTGGTTAGAGATACCCAGGAAATTAATTAAAAAAAAAAAAAAGAATTGCATTTTATGCCCAGTAGCACTGCTGCCAGTTTAGTATGATTTACAAATCCATCTCGTGATTTTATTAGCATAAAATCATTATCTGGGACAGCTGATAAACTCCTGAACTCACCAATATGCAGTACAGTCAAACCATGCTATTTATTCAACTTAAAACAACCAGCCAACTATTTATTTTCACTGGATGTTGATTAACCTAAACTCAACTAAATGTATTTCCCTCAATGAAAATTTTTCTACACATTATATTCATCGGGTAGAACCAAATTATAAGGAAAAAGTAAATATAGTTTCACATATCCTGTTGGTAAAATATGCATTCCAATTTCCTATCATGAGGAGAACTTCTAACACAACAATGGGGAACTCGTACAGCTGAGTGTATTTAATTAGGATCACAGAACTGAGATACAGTGGGTCCTGGATCTATCAGTTGCATGTGTCTTGCTCTTTGCATCAAAAGGAGATAGGCAGTCTTCATATCAAAGGTATGTTTAACTTACATGATTTCAATGTTGAAAAGGAAGGGGCGTATGATAGAGAAATCGTACATTTAGTCCAGAAGCCTAACAATCTTAGGCTCCAAACAAGCTGAAACTAAGAAATTAGAAATATGAACTGGTGCTCCTCCACCTCCACCTAGTTAGTCTCTGCTCCTTCATTCTTCAGGCTTTGCTTAGTGTGACATGTCATTGGGGTCCAAATAATTTTCATGCTTAAAGATCAGCATTTTAATTGAAGCGTGTCCAAAATCCAAATCACCAATCTAATCCTATGCTCAAATGCATAAACAGCAATCTAAAGCCAAGGGGGCGCAGGGATTGACTCTATTGGACTTACTGAGAAACAATATACTGGTCTTTAACCCAGAAGGTTCCCTAAAGTATTTTGGGGTACAATTTTGAACATGAGCAAATCCCTGAGAATTTGGGCCCTATACAATGTATGAGTCCTTTGTAATATTACCTAACTCCCAGGGAAATAGGGAAGATTGCACTTAGAGGTGTATGTGAAAGTGTAGTCACTGTTCCAAGGTGATGAACATCAAAGAAAGTCACAACTATGTTTGGTACATGCTATCTGAAATAGGAAAACAAAGTCACAGACATTTCTTTATCTATCTTGCCTATATTGGCTGAGTCACTGCCTCTCTGCCTGACACCTTATCTCCTAAACAACTGCTTAAATTTTTCTTTCAGTCTCCTATTCCTACCATGCCACAATTTGAGTTTCAGCTCATGTTCCCGTTTGATTTGACTCATTCCCTCAAACCTGGATTCTGCCCTCTCCAGCATATGCCACACACTCCCAACAAGCTGAATTTTTATAAAATACACAGCTGAAAATGCTCTCGCCATTCTTAAAACTATTCATCAGCCCCTCATTGTCCATGGGATAGTATTCAAATTTTAATCATGTGACATCTGTTGTTTTTCTGATTCGACCCCAGTCTACCTCTTTATCTTCATTCTTTGCCACCACTTCCCTTTAGTTTTACACTCTAGTAATTCCCGACTATCTGTAGATTCACCCCCAATGACCCTCCTGCCCATATGCTACCCCCATGCTCATGCAGTCCCTGCACCTGTTCAGCGCTTGTCCCACCCCTCCCCGCAGTGTCTGCCTGGAAAACTCTTGTGCACTTTTCAAATCCCAGCTCAGACAACACCACTCCCAGGTACCTGTTGCTGAGGGCTTTTCACAGATAAAATCAATCACTCCTTCCCATGTGGTAACCATCACTGCCAAATATACTGGTTTTCTTGATGTCCTTATCATACTGCAGGGCAATGTAACTTTGGACATGCCTGTCTTCTCTATTGCACTGGGAGGTCCTTGACAAGGACAATGTTCTGTTCATCTCTGTATCCCCAGTCCTGGAAAAGTGTTTGTCACTCATTAAATACTTGCTAAATTTAACGGAATTTTGTAAAGTCTTTTGTAACAAAGGTAAGAATAAAAACTGTTTACTGCTCTATCTTTATTAGAAAAGGAGCACTGAAGAAAAAACATCTAATGGACTCCATTCACTGAACACTCTGGCTACATCAAAGGAAGAAATCCTGATTCTAGAGTTTTGCCTTTTTTATCTGACTCATGGCATCTCCCTCCATCTCCATCACTCCTCCTAAGGACTTGTGTGCCAGGCATGATGTCAAGCACTAGGGAGGAAAAGGGGAGGGGATAAGAGAACAGACATGATGGAAAAGAAGTCCTTGTCCTCAAGGAAGACAACTTGTGGAACACGGAGGAGTTAAAAGGATAAATATGAAAAATGCTGTAAGAGCCAACAGGAGATACAAAAACTCATCCTGAAGGTCTCCTTTTCCAACATGAGCCAGATAAAAAAAGAAAACCAGAGAGTCAGCACCTAAATGTAAGAATCTACTAAGATATCAATGGCCTGTTATTCTAAGAATCTGCATAATAAGGCTATTATTTGGCAGACCTCAGCATAAGTCAACGAAAAGCACAGGGACTTTATGTGCATCATACTGGAACTCTGGTTCAGTGCCTCAGTCAGTGTGCCTGCAGTTTTTGTTTCAAACCTGAGAAGAATGTCAATATTTACGTATTATGTGTATTTCAAATTTATGAAACATACAAGTAATTAATATATATTCAATGTTAAATTTCAATATTCAGGCCATAAAGAAAGCATGCTTTAATGAAAATTTTTTCCTTATTAATTTCTTTTTTTTTTTTTTTTTTTTGAGATGGAGTCCTGCTCTGTCACCCAGGCTGGAGTGCAGTGGCACAATCTCGGCTCACTGCAACCTCCACCTCCTGGGTTCACGCCGTTCTCCTGCCTCAGCCTCCCGAGTAGCTGGGACTATAGGCGCTCGCCACTACGTCCGGCTAATTTTTTGTATTCTTTAGTAGAGACGGGGTTTCACTGTGTTAGCCAGGATGGTCTCGATCTCCTGACCTCGTGATCCACTCGCCTCGGCCTCCCAAAGTGCTTTATTAATTTTTTAAATAAGGAAGCTACATTCCATGCAATTCTCCAAGCTCTGAGCAATACTTAGCACAAAAAGCTGTGATGAATCAGCTTTCCTTCCCATCCTTTTCCATGACCAATCAGTTGCTAAAATATAGGAAACTAAAAACATTAACCCTTCTCAAGGTCAACACAGCTGGGACATCTTTCCCTCTTTTTCTAATTGAGTGTTTACTCAATATTCTATTTACTTTTTAGCATGTATTATTTTACCACTGATTAAAGAGAACAGGTCTGCTGAGAGAACAACCCTGAACCAAGAGGCAGACGGTCTGGGTTTCAGTCCTGCCCTTGCCTGTGTGTGGCTTTGGACAAGGCAACCAGGCAGCAGAATAGAGCTAGGGTAGAAAGAATGTAGATCTGCCACCAGAAGGAGCACAGATGAGTCCAACCCTATCAACTTACAAGCTTTGCTCATCTATTCATCTATAAAACCATCTACCTTCTAGAATCTTGTAAGAATTAAATGATTCTGTATATATGTGTGTGTTTCTATAAATACATATATTATGCTATGTATCTATTGACCTACTTACCTATCTAGCTACCTAGTAAATAGTTAACTGTGGGTTTCCTTTCCTTTCTGGGTCTCAGTCCTGTCTATAAAAGAGCATGATGACTCAGATCCCTGAGTTTTTCACCCTGTGATCCTCACAACCCTCAGGCTCTCTCAGCCCATAAGGGCGAACCCAGCACAGGCCCTTCTAAAACCCTGCTTCAACCAGACATATTCGACTTTCATATACTTAAAAGTTGGGGTACTGTAGGCAACAGAAAGACTAGGCCACAAAAAATTTAATATTTAACAATGCTAGACTCTTTCAGGCCTAGATTATCTCTAAGGTAATATTCCCACCCTAAGACTGCACATGCTATTATTTTTTTCTTCTCCTCCCTTAAAGATAATAATTCTTCATCAGCAACATAATTAAGGTTAGATCAGGTGGATTGCTGGGGAAAGTGGCTATACTAGAAAAACTAAATAAAATAATGTTAAATATAAGCAAGAAGGATGGCTAAGCTCAAAGTTAAAGCAAGAATAGAAGCAGCAGCCGAAGAGAAGGCAGAAGAGACCCTACTGATATGAAGCTCCGTGCTAGTGCTGGCCATGGCCAGGCTCCTGCTCTATTGTGAAAAAGTAAGAAACCTGAGGTTACAGGACAAGGCATCCAGGACTGTCAATCCTGCACGGGCTGGGACCCATTTTAGGTGACTGCTCCTATCCTAGTCAATCCAAAATGACGTCATATTTGCTGAAAAGGTCACTGAAGAACACCTAATATTATAGTTTCCATACAACTCTCCTTAACCCAAACCTCTTCTCAGCCTCTGCTTACTAATGTCTAAAAGTATTTGAGTAAGTTTACATTTTTCCATCTGTAACAAAGAGAGTTGAAATTTAAAACTCAAAAGAACATAATATGAAAATGGCTTCACATAGCCAGTCCTCTAACCACGGCTACTCCAAAAAAATATTTATTTAGAGCTATTGTGCACAGGGCCACATAAACAATCCACAAGTAAGGATAACTAGATATTAGATATTTTCTATTTTGATGCAGATTACATAAGAATATTACACATATGAAAAGTGGTTGGAAAATAAGTTTAAAAAAAGAAGACAGTATCAAATTCAATGACTTCATAATATGCCTGGGACGAGCCTTCTTTGCATCAGAAACTATTCATTGGGATGTGTTTAATATACTAAGAGAGTAGGGAGTTCTGTTTCTCAGGAAGCATTTTTATTTTTCATATGGCTGACTTGTAAGAACTTGTGGTTGCTGGGATAAGTTAATCAAAGTGTCACCATATATTTGGTTTTAATAGTCTGAGTGGGTAATTTTATATTTGATTATCTGTGGCTTGCCTCTCTCTTTGAGACATTCTTTAAATACCCTTATTGTTGGCCCTTGGCCATATTGGACACTTACTTTTAACAATACCTAGTACTGTGTATGTTGTGAATAGAGAATAAACACTTGTGCATCGATGTAATATTGACTGGGCTTAAGAAATAGTAACCCTTCATGGGGCTAGAAATTTGCCTAGAGGAGGCTTCACAGACCAGCTCAATTTCTGTAAAGTTTAAACCAACGATCAAATGTGGTGCTGAGTAGCTGCAACCGCCTGCCGAAGGACAAGCTACTGTTACCAGCTGATAACTCTGTCTCAGCCATCACCAGGAAACACGTCCCTGATCACAGAGTCCCTCTGACAGAGTTACGTCATCCCATTTGCTGTACTGAATTTGCCAGTATAAACAATATGTTCATTTTACCCTGGGTTTAGGGGAGAAATGAGGGTGTGTGCATCACTTTTCAGCAGTACACTTCACTAATGCAAAAATTCTTGGGTTGGGAGTGAGTAAAAACCAAGTTGTATCAATCTCATTTTTCTCCATATGCTCTATAAACTTCAGAGAGATGTTTATCACAGAAATACAGACAAGACCTTAACCACAGGAGAGCAAAATGTGGTATCTTTACTGATAATTAGTAATAAAGACCTTCATTCTACTGAACTTTATTTCTAACTTCAGAATTAAAAAGTAAAACCCAGGGGAAACCAGAAGGTTTAATTAGGTCAGAGAAAAATGTGGACTTGTAATGTTACCCAAAAAAAACCTATTATAGGCAAATTGTTAATTGCTAGAGCCACTAAACACTGTATGTCCTTTAAACACTGAGATAGTAACACAAACATAAATCCTGATTTGCAAATTGGGTGGTAAGCCTTCACTTCCCTAACGTGTTTCCAGTACCAACAATTCCTATGACACAAAATGTTTCTTTAAAGGTTACTGATCTCCAATATTCCTGCCATGGTGCTGCTATTCTCTTTCTGGATCAGAAGCTTTTGTCTTAGCTCAGTGGTTCTGAAACTTTGGGGAGGTTATGGATCCCTTTGAGTACCTGAACAGAGCTACCCAGGATCCTCTTCCCTAGAACAAATGCGTATCTGTGCAAACTGTGTAATTCCTTGGGTTACAAGGCTCTTAGAAGTAATTCAACACTTACTCAAAGTGTGCTTCACTGGCCACCTGCATCAGAATCACTGGGATAAATTACTAAACACATAAATATTGAGTCCCATTCTAGATTTATGGAATCAGAATTGTTGGGAGTGAGGTTGGGGCTCTGAATTTTAGGATGTGTCCCCCATGATTATGCCGCCGGTTGATGGGCAGGTAAGCTCCTCTGCTATGGCCATTTTGCTATGGCATGCACTTAATTTTCCCTGAGAAGCCCAAGCTCTGCTTTATCTCCCCATGACCGAAGGGTATCTCCACCAGCCTCCTCTGCATCCCCACCCACTCTTCATGCTCGGCTTGGGATACTCCATACCCACTACCCTGCAACCATGCACATCAAGCTTAGACCCCCTTCTGGATATCACCTGGAAACACTTCTCACCCACCATCCCAATAAGCTCGTGCTCAGTCATCCATTAAGACCCATTACCATGGAACGTACTAGCACCCTTCTCTATTCCTGGGTTATTCATTTTTCACTTCATCTCCACAATTCTCCTACATACAAGATTGTGCCCCTTATCACCCTACATGGTGTGTGTGTTTTCACTTGGCTTCCCAAGAACAGGGAAGAAGCCTCCCCAGAGGCTTACTGCAGAAACACCCACCTGCTGCTGGCTGCCCAGGAGTCACTCCTCGACTATGGTCGCAAGACTGAAGGATACCCAACTTATATTTCTCCACTGGAACACAGAATTATGTCATTCTCTGTAGGTGAAGCTGACCTTAGAGAACACCCAAAGTATTGTGCAAATATGGAAAACTAAGGCTGATTCATCAAAAGCAATCCAGTCAACATCCAAAACTCCTGATTCATCCGAGGGTACTGTTTAACACAGAATCCTGACCCTTGAGTTTAATTTAGTCAGGAACACAGAACACACACATGACCTACTAGAATTCAACATTGTGACCAGAAGGTGACATAGTATTGGAGATTACTAAAAGGCCTACTTCAGATTAGGAAGAACAAGGAAGAATTCACAGGGGAGAAGGCATTTAAGGTATGGCTGGGAAGCTGGGAGAAGTTCTGAGTGGCACATACAGAGCATTCCAAAGAGCCCTAACAGAGGACAGGTGGCCCATTATGAGAAGGCCTTGGTGTGTGTGTGGAATAAAAGTTTGCTGCAGTGCGAATAATATTTAAAACGTGGCTGAAGATCAGGCTACAAAGGTGGATGGCAGCAGTACAGGCCAGGCTGGGGTCCACACTGGGCAGGAAGGAGACTATCTCACTGCCACATTGATGATTCCACATGGCCATGCACAGCAGCCCGGCAAAAAAGGAGGGCAAAAACGTTGTCCGCCCTTCACAACACAAGGGAAGCCATCAGAATGATGTGGCTTGCCTGCAATCCCAGAGCAGACGATGGCAAATGTGGAATTTGACCATTGGTTTCCTAACCCCTAAGAGGCACATTTTCCTTATTGTATATATATTGTATACTGTATATACAATCGTTATATACAATCATAGTGGGATGACTATTCCATGGATGCTCCTCACATATCTATGACATAAGTAAACTGCATCTCTACTAAAAGGCACACATTAGACGTCATCCTTGAATTTTATAGCCAAACAGCACTGACATCTCAACACCACTGGAGATCCTTTACAGACTTATTAAGTAAAGATTTGATGGTAACAGAAACAAATTAATTAACAAAAGGCATGGAGAAGTAAGATTTATTTCCTCAAATTGATATCCAAGAAGATTTGCTCCTAGAATCAACTATGGATAATTCTGCCAAACAAATCAATCCTTTATAAACTAAAGCATGTTAATTAAGCAAGAGCACTTGGAGAGGCAATACACTGCGCTAGGCATGTTTACAGAAGAATGAGGGATGCACAGAATTAACTGCTTGTTTGCTTTTCAATCTGCATCAGAAACCTAACTAGAGAAACCTAACCTAACAATGAAAGCAAGCAGAAGGAACCATCAAGAAAACAGACACAGGGCAAGGGTGCTCAGAGATCAAAATCTCTCTTCAAAATTGAAAAGAAATGCTAATGTACTCCAGACTCCGAATTGCTGTACTAGAGAGGAAATTAATATCAAAGCTGGAACAGCATCTACTGTTCCACTCAGTCAGATGAAAACAATGGAGTTTGGCCAAACAGTACAAGGAAACATAGGAATCTGATAGAACAGAGGAAATGAAGACAAATCTTGCAAAGAATTCAAAATGGAACGAAGTTGTGCAACTTATCCCTGTGCAAGTGAAACACTAGAGGGAGAACAAGTTTTGTGTTAGAAAATTGTATGACCAAGGCAGCCTCTCAGCTTAAAAGTCCATAGTCTTCAAACTCTCACCTTAGCTGCCCGCACAGCGAGCAGCAGGTAAAGGACGAGTGCAAAATAGAAAATCTGTAGAACGGCACAAATATAATTAGTGTAACCTATCACTTTCTGAAAGTAGGATTTTCTAAATAAAAGGCTTGACTATGCTTTGGGCCAATGATATTTAAGAAAAGCAACCAAGAAATGAGGGCAGATTGTTTTCATCTCATTTTATTTCCAGACAGTTTAAAAGCCAAATGACACACATAGCACAAAATAAAATTCTTATACCTGTCCTCATATCCTATTTTTGCTTCGGACCCAAATTCAGTCAGCCACTAACTGCTTCAGTTACTCTTCGACATGGGCCACACGTGCCCCTCTCCTCTGCTGCAGCAGGAAGACCATCCTTAACCATACCCCAAAAGGCTGTGCTGCCATTTTCTTATTCCTCTTCTCACTTCCGGTCTTCCTCCTCACTACATAAACATGCTGATTGAACAGATCACAGTATCCAACTCGTGGAAGGAACCTTCAAACTAAAAAGCTAAGCTTGTTTTCCATACTCACCTCTAATAGAGCCTACTTTGAATCTTTCCAGTTCATCTTTTTTTTTTTTTTTTTTTTTTTTCAGGCAGTCTCTGGTTTGTCTGTGTTTTTAATGATAATTCTGTCCCTTTCTCTAGGGCTACGTGTCCCTCCACTACTACGAGTTGTTTGATTTGTCTAATTACTATCTTCAAATTCTTGGCCCCAAGTATTACAAAGTGTACCCTGGTAAATTTAAATAGAAGAGAGTTTCACCAAAGGGTCACTGATAAATGGTAAGATTAGAGAAGCACGCTCCGGCAGGGGCCTGAAGAGGAGACACGCACAGAATTGGGCCACAGCACAGTCCGCTCAGGAACATGGATGCTCACGGCCACTCATCTAGCCTGTGCCCTTTGCAAAAGCCTCACAGCAAATCATCTCTAACTAGTTCAAAGTTCACATTCCCTGCATTAAGCTTCCAGTGGGCTGCATGGAGTCACAGATCCACATTCCAGCTACCAGGGAGCAGACAGAGGGACTGTCCAGCTCTCTGTGGCCTCCTCAGAAAGAGGTAAGACGTACCTCCCATGTGCCTTGGGATCTCCCCAAACCATTACTGTCCACTCCTGATGCTTATTTCTTGAGAGAGCAGACCGTGAAATGAATAAACAACACTGCTCAAGGATGCTGTCACAGGGAGTGGGACTGCCAGTTCAATCAAAGGACTCGTTACCTCATTTTCAAGTGGCATGACTGCCTGGCAATTATTCCAGGTAATACGGAAAGGAGGCTGACATCTCAATACTGAGAGACAATGAAGACAGGCAGGGAGGGAACATCTTGGGAGCTAGAAGGCTGGCCTATGGTGAATAATCCTGGCGTCTGTTGGTTTACGCTTCACAGACTCACTGTTCAGCTATTTTCTTGCTCTATGTGTCCGTATTTGTTTTAGATTCAAGTACCTAGAAGAGGGTAATTTGTATTCTATGAAATTCTGCCTATAACAAGCACACAGTAAATGTCGGGTAATTGCATAGGGTCTCTTTAAACTGCTTAGTACCAGATCCAGCAGAATGCTATGCACATGAGGATTCTCAAAACTCATTTACTGATGACAAAAACTATGAGGTATATGATGAAAAGGGTAAAGAAGAAATAGAAAACCAAAACACAACCATACAACATGGGCTAAGACTTAAAATGTCAACTAATCTATATTCAACAAGAAGTTCTAAAGCATTTTCACATACTGGAAATATAAGCTTGTCATTCTGAAAAACAAAACACAATAAAAAGGAATGCTGCACCCATAGAGATGTATGGGGTAGGCTTCCAGCATCACATGAACCATCACTTTACTGGTGCCAAAATGAAATAGGAGGAGATGGGTCAGGAGTGGAGAAGTGGGGAAAAGGTGAGTAAAGCCAAAACTCCAACAGTGTAGCAGGTCCCAAAATGAAATAATGTGTAGAGAGGCAAAAAAAAAAAATAGAATTATAAATGAAGCCAACAGAGAATGGTATGACTCCACCAAAAATATTAGCAAAGAAGGCCAAAACAAAGTGATATGAACTAAGATTAAAATGGCAGTTGAAAGAACAGTAAATTTAACCATTTAAAACTTCTTAAAGGTGTTACAGCAAAGAAAGTGCAGTTATAGATAAACTCACTCTGTTGATTTAAACCTGTTTGTATTACATATAGTAAATGAGAATGGAATTTGATACTTAACTGATCTCTTACTATGTTGCATTGACTTAACTTACCTCAGTTAACACTCATATCAACAACCCTACCATATATGATGTATTGTGCTCATTTAGCTGATGGGCAAACTAAGGTTTGGGGAAAGAAAAGATTTCTCAAGATTATATAACCAAGCTAATGATAGTAACTAGCACTCAAATCAAGATGTGTCTGCTTTCAAAGCTTATTTTCTTTCACTCTTAAAACATGATGCTTCCTCTTAAAATGTAGAAAATAAATATATCTATACATATATATGTATAGATATACATATAATTCTGACTTTACTTTCAGTCAAAGTGAAGAAAAATATCTACCTCTATACAATCAAAACAATGCAGACACACACAGAAAAAGAAAACCCATATCCACCTCAATTTTTTTCTTTTACAAATGTAGAGATCACTGGCTGGCTCTCAATGGATGATTTACAAAACTACTAGTTTTTCCAAACATGTTCAGTCAAATATATATGACTAGAAAGAGACCTATATCCCCTTCCAAACTGGTTTTGGTTCTCTACTAAACAAAAGGTTTGCAAGACTGTTCCTCCCTATGTCGTTCATCACATTACCAGAATCTGCCCCTCCCCCCAAATCACTAAACTCCTAGATAACTTTTTATTTTAAAGAGGGTTTAGACAGAAAGAATGCTTACAAAAAATAAAAAGAAATAGATTTTAAACCAGGAATATCTATCAAAGCAACCAATAAACTTAGAAAACACATTCATTGCCAAGTGCCTAACTAAAAGGCCAAAAAACATCTAAGTACATAGTTTTCTCTGAGTATTGTTTTCTATGACACACGAGTCCATGTCTAACATTAACAAAATCTAAAATTGGCCAGGCACGGTGGCTCACGCCTATAATCCCAGCACTTAGGAGGCCGAGGCGGGCGGATCATCTGAGGTCAGGAGTTCAAGACCAGCCTGGACAACATGGTGAAACCCCCATCTCTACTAAAAAAAAAAAAAAAAAAAAAAAAAAAAAAAATTAGCCAGATATGGTGGCGTACACCTGTAATCCCAGCTACTTGGGAGGCTGAGGAAGGAGAATCACTTGAACTTGGAAAGCAGAGGT
Source organism: Macaca fascicularis (assembly GCF_037993035.2). Classification (NCBI taxonomy): domain Eukaryota; kingdom Metazoa; phylum Chordata; class Mammalia; order Primates; family Cercopithecidae; genus Macaca; species Macaca fascicularis. The sequence continues at coordinate 76,205,546 of NC_088392.1, read as the reverse complement.
TGCAGTGAGCCCAGATCGCACCATTGCACTCCAGCCCGGGCGACAAGAGTGAGAGACTCTGTCTTAAAAAATAAAAATGAATAAAATCTAAAATTAACCATTACTGTCATGTTTCCTACCTTTTGAAATTATAGAATTTTTTTAAAAGAATATATTCAAGGCCTAGTATATATACTTTTCTAGAATGTCATACAGAATAAGCTCAAATGACATTCAGAATCATACCTCAAAGATGATCAGATCCCAAAAACATAAACACACATATAGCAGAATTCAACTTGGTTTAATAACTTAGGCAGGATATTTGGCAAATCCATACAAGATGAGATTTTCAGTAACAGTTGAAACCAAAAAACATTTAATTAATTCTGTATGTGTGAGTTGGAGGGGAAACAGGAGGAAAAACAAAAATCAAAAAGGTGTCATTAGGCTCGGTAAATGCCAGACAGCAGAAAAGTCATTGAGTCAACAACTCTGCATGGGCAACCTAATTTGGTTGGGGTGGCAGCCCAGCCCACCCTAACCAAATAAGGTCTCCTTATGTCCCCATCAAACTTGTACTTCACATTGGTAGCACTCAACACACTTGTCATTATTTACTAACTGTAAAAGAAAGGACTCAAATTGAGAAAGCATTTTCTATCAGCTAGCGAGGAAGGTATGTGGAAAATTTTCACAGAGGAAGAACCATGCCCTAGAGAGTGAATTGACCAGGTTGAAGTCTTTTGCAGTAGTTAGTGTACACCAGATGTATACTAGGTGCCGGGCGGTGTACAGGTCACACCGAAAAGATGGATTTCATTTAATTCTCTATCAGGATGTAGCAACACCATCAGTAAAGAACTGTACGCCGGGCGCGGTGGCTCAAGCCTGTAATCCCAGCACTTTGGGAGGCCGATACGGGCGGATCACGAGGTCAGGAGATCAGGACCATCCTGACCAACGTGGTGAAACCCCGTCTCTACTAAAAAAAAAAAAAAAAATACAAAAAATTAGCCGGGCGTGATGGCGGGTGCCTGTAATCCCAGCTACTCGAGAGGCTGAGGCAAGAGAATGGTGTAAACCCGGGAGGCGGAGCTTGCAGTGAGCTGAGATCCGGCCACTGCACTCCAGCTCGGGCAACAGAGCGAGACTCCGTCTCAAAAAAAAAAAAAGAAAAAAAAAACTGTATATACTGTACAAGTGAAGAAACTAGGGTTTGGAGGGAATATGTTTTCTACCCAAAATCACACAACTAGGACATGAAAAACTTGACTTTCCAGACACACGTCTAATTCCAAATAACATGTAAAGAACAGGATTCCTGACTCCCTTTGTTTTCAGATGAGAGAACCAAGACCCCAGGACGTGAAATCACTTACCTGGAATGGCATGGTCAATAAAGGCAGATTATGGCAGTGGCAATGTATTGAGAAGAGGAGTATCAATGGAAATGAAGATCGAAACAAGTTAAATATGTGGGTGGAGAGATTAAAAAAACAAACGCTGAATGAGATTCTAACATTTTAAGCTATTTACAACAGCACAGTGAGTCAGGGGAGGGTCCAGTGGAAAGCGACTGGAGACACATCCGGCAGACAGGCAGAAATGTCAGATTCACCTCAAAGTTGTGGCAGAAGTAGTCTGAGCCAAGGAGCACAGGCATTCTTGGGGTCAGCAGATCGGGGGGAAAGGTAAGCTGGGAACAAAGTGATATTGACCCTGAACGTTAGGCAAGGGCTTATCTTCGAGGCTGATGCTTCCCAGTAAGTGCTTCCCAGCCTTCCTCATTACCATGGCACGTACAGAGAGCAAGTATCCGCGCATCTCACTGGGGTAAATGAAAAGCCCAGTGTTTGCCCTTCTGAGGGGAGGGGCGGTTATGTGGAGGTGGCGGGGGGGGGGGGGTCACTTGGAAGCCATTTGGTGCGAAGAGAGCTGTGTTCTGCAACAGGTAGCATCCTTGTTCCCACCCCAAGGGGGACTTGCTTCCATTTGATCATTTTTGGCCTTTGATGTTCAACTCTGGATGTTGAAAGGCGTAGCCTCATTGGGAGTTCAGTTTTGTTGGAGACAGAGGCTGTGAATGAGACAATTCTAGGTGGGTATGTACTCATACAAAAGCAAAGAAGCCAAATGAAGTCACCTGTGGTCATGAGCGAGCATGTATTGTTTCCAGATTTGCAGGGAAAAGAACCCACACTGAAAGTGACCAACAGGTGAGGGGGATAAGGTAGGGGCGTGGCATGAGAGAGGTAAGAATGTCAGCTTTTGGAGCGTTGGAGGGTCTTAAATATAAAACAGAAAAGTTCTAGTGGCTCTCATAGCCAATAAAGAGCCATTCCGAACACCTGAGTGGAGACTGATCGGAGGAATGTGATTCTATCTGCAGCTGCACAACATTTACCAGAACAAAAAGAAAATGAGACTAGGCATAGCCAACGAGCACACAGGTGGTTTCCAAAGTTAGCAGAAAGGGTTAATTCTACAAAGTACTTCAGAGGCATGTGAAAGATGTTACAAAACAGTCTTTAACGAGCTTGTTTTACTAAGAGGCTTAGAAATCACTTGAATGTTCTTTAAAAAAAAAAAAAAAAACAGGATGTCAAAGCGAAAAAAGGTTATAAACTTAAATTTAGCTTATCAAAACTAAACTTATACCATAGTATTTCCTTTTATAGTTACTAAAGCAATAACAGAAAAAATATCCTTTAGTCACAACACTATCCTGTAATTCCTATTTTCCTAGCAAAACCTAGATATTATGTATTTGTAGATTTAGATGGAAACCCTTATCAAGTAGAATACCAGATCTTAAAACAAAAAATGAATAAGACCTTTGCTTAGGGAGTCAAAAAATCAAGTTAACCAACTTTATGTGTTATTATAATGGTAGATAGCAGGCCTCTTAAGCCATTTGCAAACACAGGTTTTTATCTCACTTGCTTAACTAAATTTTTTAAATGCTTGTCAAAGCAAAGACAGGTCTGGCCTTGGGAGGCAAATAACTTAAAAACACAATTGCTTAACTCTAGAGATTTCTGCAAAGATTTTTGGTTTTTCAATATCCCTAGCATGGAATTGAGAATATATATCTATACTTGATAAACCACAAAGCACTACTAGATCCATCCATCACTGGAGTGAGTCTAGCAGTAAGCCCCATCTTTATGCCTGTGACCTGATAAGCACAAACCATACACCACCTCCTTACACTGACTGGCTCAGACAGGAGCAAACGGGGCCAGACTCTAATTACCCTTCCAGAGCGCCCCAGTCCTACTGCGGTCAGGACACGCACTTCCCACAGGGCCCCAAGGAATACTTTTAAAAACACACCCATAATCTCACTTAAAAACGTTAGTGGCTCACATCTCTGCCTATTCCAAAGTGTACAAGGAGACCAGGAAGGTTCTGGATCGCAGGGAGAAAGGTAATTAATGAGTGATTACTATTTAAAGGCCAAATCCCTGTCAAAACAGCTTGACCAAAAAAAATGTGTTTTTTTGTTTTGTCTTGTTTTGTTTTTCTTAAACACACAACTTGCAGTAGTGCTGCCAGCAAAAACAGTGGGTGGTAATTCTGCCAGCTAAACGGGTGCTGAAACGGGTGGGGTGAGAAGAACAACCCTGCCCCCTCCTCCATTCCCTTTCAGCCGTCACTGAGTGGGCCACCTCCCAGGTCTGTTCCTGCAGTGCCCCTCGGTTCTTCATGAGACCATTCAGGGTGTTCTTCTGGCCAAGTAACCCCAAAGGCAAGCATCAGAGCAGCTCGAAGACTTAAGAACGTGTCACAGGTAAGGGAAACTGCTCCTCAAACACAATTGTCTCATCATAAGAAACAGACCATTTAAATTGTAATCAAGAAATATCAGTGGAGGAATTCTGAAATTATACTAGAGTTTAACACGGACAAATTGGTCTAAACTTTTTACAGAAGAAAAAGTTTCAGTACATTCAGTCAACATTGCTGGTTATTCCCATTGGGGTTGGGGGCGGGGGTGGTTCCTTAAGGGCTCCCTCCAATAATGGGAATGGAAGGCTGTGGGTTCCTAAGTCAACAACTCTGCTTCCTGTTTTTCAGATTGTTTAAAAGTGGTAAGGAAGATTTGGGGGGAGATAAAAGATTTCTATCATCATCACTAATGATGCTGGGATTTAAACTTGGCTTTTGCCTCCTATATTAATTATGATTCAATTAGACAAAGAGGGCAGGAAAACTCAAATGTCAGTGGGTTAAATAAGGTATCAGAATATTTCTCACCAAAATATATTTCATGTGTGTAAGTAGCCCAGAGCTGATTTGGTAGCTCTGCTCCGCAATGTCCTTAAAGAACCCAAACCCTTCCAGCCACAGTTCCACAGTACCTGTGGTGCAGTCCTCATCTCACTGTCAGGAGGGGGCTCCAGCCAGCACATCCACATCCCACACACAAGGACAGAGGAAGGGGAGGAAGAAGAGGGCACTCCCTCCTCACAAGGAGCTTGGCAGGTGCTATGCAAGTACTTCCACAGTTACCCCAGTGTCTACAGCTGTACCATTCAACACAGGGCTACTGGCCACATGTAACTCTTTAAACTCAAAGTGACTAAAGCTAACGAAAAGTAAACATTCTTTCCTTAAAGACTCTAGCCACATTTCAAGTGTTCAGTGGCCTTGTATGACTAGTGGCTACTGTACCAGACAATTTCATCATCACAGAAAGTTCTCCTGGACAGTTCTGGTCGGGAGCCCAAAAATGGCCACACCTACTGCAAGAGGGACTAGGATATAGAGTCCTTGTGGTGTGGAGCCACGTACCCAAATAAAATCATCCAATCGCTTCCTGTAGAAGAAGGCAGTATGTTGGGGAGGAGGGAAGTGCAGCCTCTCAAATATTTTCCTGAAATCTCAAAGGTGTCACCTCCACAGAGATAATCCTCAAATACAGGCTTTTAAAACTTTTCATACATTCCTTACATAAAAATGGCCCCCTTGAAATGCCAAATGTCATGGGTCAAATTCTGTTCTCATCTCATCCCCCTAGACTCTTACATTGCACTCCTAACCCCTCAGGACCTCAGAATCAGGTCTGATGTAGAAATAGGGTCATTGCAGACATAATTCGTTGAGATGAGGTCATAATCCAGTAGGGTTGACCTTAAATCCAAAGTAACTTGTATTCTAATACACGGTGGAATGTAGACACAGAGACTCACACACAGGGAGAACAAGAATGCCACATAAGTAAAAAGGCAGAGTCAGCAGTGATGCACCTACAAGCCAAGGCACAGCAGAGAGAGCCAGAAAACCACCAGGAGCCAGGACAGAGGCATGAAACAGATTCTCCTTCACAGCCCTCCAAAGGAACCAAGTCTGCCAACACCTGGATCTTGGACTTCTAGTCTCTTGAACTATGAGACAATCAATTTCTGCTGTGGAACCCCCCCCAGTCTTCCGGCCACCTTAGCACACCAATACACCACCTAGGATGACTGGCATATGAAACAGGAGTTCATGGAGGCTCCCTCTCCTTTTCTGCCCCTTCAGCTCTCTGTTCTAGTGTGGACAGGCAAACAAGCCATGCAGGGCATCTGTAGAGTGCAGCTGACTCCTACTTCAGTATCCTGGACACTGTCATGCTTTGCAGTAATGCATACGTCTCGGAGTGGTGCTCTGACTCCTTACATGTTCCATACTGTTACATTTAAAAAACAAAAGTGAAACTTTAAAAAGATCCTATGTTTGTTCTAGGATCAAAAAAAAAAAAAAAGGCCAGAGAAAAGTTACGAGACTGGTATTCCAAAGATGACCAAAAATTATGGCCACAAACAACAGAAAGAAGGGAAATGGAAGGAGGAAAAAGCTTTCACTGAGAGCAAGAAACAGCCCTGGGAGTTCACACCGGGAGAAACCCTGGAGTAGCAGAGACCTGCTTTACCTCTGCCCTCTCCCTGGAAGGGACATGTACACCCAAAGTTAGGTCACCTTCCTCCATCCGCCCTTTGGGGAGCAAGCTGGCCACAGAACCAATCGCCATCCAGCCACCATGTGGCTGGTAAAAAGAAATGTGGAAAGGGAGCATCTTACTGTCCTACTGTTAAGGCTATGATGGGGCCAGGTGCAGTGGCCCACACCTGTAATCCCAGCACTTTGGGAGGTCAACGCAGGAAGATCATATGAGACTAGGAGTTCAAGACCATCCTCAGCAATATAGTGAGAACCCATCTCTACAAAATAATTTTTAAAAAATTAGTCAGGCATGACGGCACGTGCCTGTGGTCCCAGCTGCTTAGAAGGCTGATGTGGAGAATCCCTTGAGCCCAGGAGTTCAAGGCTGCAATGAGCTATGATCCAACCACTGCACTCCAGCCTGCATGACAAAGCGAGACCCTGTCTCAAAAACAAGCAAAAGGACTATCAGGGGATGAAAAGGCAGCAGGAAAAGGTGTGCCAGGTACAGCAAGTAACTGAGTCCATGATTCTACAGAAAGATCACTCTACACATGGTGAGAGGGTTTTGCTGATTTAAAATACAGTACTTTGGGTCTATTTAGGGACTCTAAAGAATCTACTAGGCCAGTCACAGTGGCTCACGCCTGTAATCCTAGCACTTTGGGAGGCCAAGGTGGGCAGATCATGAGGTTAGGAGTTCAAGATCAGTCTGGCCAACACAGTGAAGCCTCATCTCTACTAAAAATACAAAAATTAGCTGGGCATGGTGGCACATGCCTGTAGTCCCAGCTACTTGGGAGGCTGAGGCAGGAGAATTGCTTGAACCCAGGAGGCGGAGGTTGCAGTGAGCCGAGATCGTGCCACTGCACTCCAGCTTGGGCGAGAGAGCGAGACTTCTTCTCAAGAAAAAAAAAAAAAAGAATTTAGTAGGTTGACAAAAATTTACATACGGAAAATATCTGAATTATATCCATGTTTTTGAAGGATATTGTCATTAGATTAAGAATTCTACATTGGCAGAATTCTCCCAGGACTTCAAAAAGATCATGTCATTGTCTTCTGGATTCCATTGTTTCTGTTGAGAAATCAACTGAAAATCTTATTGTTGCTTCTTTGAAGATCATGTCTTTTTTTTTCTGGCTGTGCTAGCATTTTTTCTCTTTGCCTTTGGTTTTCAGCTATTTGACCATGATGTGCCTAAATATAGTGTTCTTTGTGTTTATCTTGTAAACATTTGTAATTTTCCCAAATTTCTGCTTAATGTCTTTTATCAATTTTGGAAAGTTTCAAGGATCATCTCTTAGACATTGCCTTTAACCCCCTATTCTCTCCTCTTTCTCTGGGACTCCACTTCCACATTAGGTTATATTCACCATGTCCATTTGTCTCATAGGCTTGTTTCTGTATTTTCCATCTTTTGTCTCTCTTTGATTCAGTTTGGATATTTTCTTCTGTATTTGCACTACCTTTCACATGTGCCTAATCTGCTGTTTAAATCATTTTAAAATTTTAGCTATTTTACAGTCTTATAATTTCCGGTAACTGATATCAAAATTCTCAGCCTTGTCTTCAATTCCTTTACCATATTAATCATAGTTATTTTAAAGCAAATATCTCTCAATTCCTTTTTCTAGATGCCCTTATGTCTGTTTCTATTATCTGTATTTTCTCTTGGTTTTTGGTCACTGATTTACCATCTCTTTTATGCCTGGCTAATGGTGATTGTCTTCCGCCAAGTACATATCCTAGGGGCACTGGCAATCCCATCCCACATTAATCTAATCAGTAATTGAGATGAGTCAAGCTGGTCTACTTCCTATTCACACTAACACCTAGGATGTGGCCTTTGGGATCCAAAAGCCTGAGGTATTTACCTCTTCCTTGGCAGACCCTAAGCTTCAATTTAGTTGCCTCTCCCAGAGCCTGTGAGTCTTCTGAGAGCTCTGCTCTTTGATGTCTACGGCCAAGTTACACCAAAGTTCAGTTCTACAGCTGAGACACTCAGTCTTGAGGGAAAAAGTGGCCCCAAATGCAGAAATCACTGCTCTGGACCTTCTGGATCACGGAACTCAAATAGCTGGCCAGATATATGGTCCTGTTTTCTGATTGTTCTTAGCAAAAGGGTTGGCTTAAAGGGTTAGACCTATTGCCATTGACAGATGAACTGATACACTCTTATTTCCATTATCTTATTTAACCCTTGCAACAACCCTAAGAAGTACTACTTATTAAAATATAGCAGAGAAGATGGAATGTTGAGAGAATTTGCGTAACTTACCCAAGTTCATCAACTAACAAAAGGCTAAGGATTTGAACCCAGTTCAATAAAACTTAGAGATGAATTTCTTGACCGCTATATATTATTATTCCTTTGATTTCATTCTTTATATAACTTTATATAACTTATAAGTCTTTATAAGTGATAGAAAGACTCAGAAAATAGCATGCTGGCGTTCAGAGCTAGAATTCTGACTTCAGACTCTCATTCCCTGAATGGTCTCTCAACTAGAGTTAAGAATTTAAATATACTTAGCTTTTGTTTTTTTCTTATGAGAAAATAAATTTGAACTGCAAACAAATGACATTTTGAATACAGCCCCAGCTCAGTCAAAAATAAGATAAAAGTCTATGAACACAATCTTCCTCACAGTGGCTCTGGGAAAAATATTGGGGGTGTCCAATACAGTTCTCATTTTTCAGACAAATAGGCCAAGGGCCACAAAGAACCTAGCCTCTCATTTATTTATTTAGTCAATAAATATGTATTTACTACCTACTATGTGCCAGATAGTATTCTAGGCACTTGGAATATATTTTAATAAGTGAGCCAACTTAAACAATAAACATAATAAGCCAATCATACAGATCTTAAACTCTATGAGAGGAAAAACAGAACCTCATAAAATGCACTGAGAGTGCAAGGTAGGTTGCAGTATTTTACTTTTCTATAAGACTTTCTCAAATATAGTTGATAATTACTCTACCTCACTCCCACTCTATTCTTCATGAAGACATGCCTCTTCACAGGATAACTGAACCTTTTTTCACCTGCCATTTCAGTTTCCTAGATTCCACCACCTTTCAAGGCCCTAGGACAAAAACCTCAGCACTCAATATTCATTCTGAGTAACTAGCTTGCCTTTACGACTTGCAGGAAAACAAACACACTAATCATTGTTTTGTAACAGAATCCAGTTTTCTTCTGTGGCCTTTTTGAGCCTCAAATCTGCAGAGATATGTGGTCTAATTTTTTCAAACCTGATTTTACTTAGTTTTCACAAGACCTCTCTAAGAAGCTCTACTGAGTAATTCTTGAAAATGTATAGTCTGGTTTAGGCTTTCCCCAGTCAGTCCAAATAACATAAATCCACGTGTGATGCTTTCCCACTAATTGCGGAAAAATCTAAGTCAGAAGCCTGATTTCATGGTAATCATTCCCATTTGTTTGATGAATTTTGCAGTTATTTCAGGATACTCATGAAGCCTCTTAGATAAGAGCACACTAAGCTCTGAATAACAGCTAGTAAATAATGCATTCCTATTTTTATGTAAACAAAAGTATTATTAATTTTAATAACTCCTATAGATACTCTTAATCTACAGTCTAAGGAACAAGCATAGGTTTCTCTATAAACCGGTTTACCGACAAAAACATATGTAAGAAATAATTACACTATATATAAACTTCTTTTCTGTTTTATGTCCTGAATATTCAAGAAAAATTCACTGACATTAGCCTAATGTCAGTGACATGCTTAATCCTGCACTGATAAAGCCCTATGTCTACTTCTTAAATAAGGCAGGAGTTCCATGTGTCTAGTTTATTAAAATACCAGGTTTTAGCAGCTCTTTCTCTTTTTAAGAATATAATATTATTCAAATTTTGTCATGTAATTGTCTCTATTTCCACCACTTTAGTATTTCACAATAACTGCCCAATAAACACTTAGGAACAAATTGACAACTCACTGACATTAGTGAGAACAGAAGAATTTCCGAGACTGTTGTGCAAGACTCCACTTAAAAATGCAGTGGAGTAACTATAAGAATATTAACTTTCATTTATGTAACATGATACATTGTAGCAAGCATTTTCACACACATTATTCCATGACATCCTCACAACAGTGTACTAAATCTGATAAGAAAGGCATTACAATTCCCATTGTGGTAGCTGATAAAAATTAGGCAAAGAAAAGCTAAGTGACAATCAGTGGCCACACGGGTAGTAGCAAGTGGTAGACCTGGATGACTGGACCTTTTCCTTTCTACTGAGAACAACTTAAAGTTTAAGCAAGGGATTGCAATGGATTCAGCCCAAGACCAGACTCCTTTAATCATTAGGGGGCAGCCATGCATGTTTGGCCTCTCTTTCTCATCCGTCAGACAGGAATATGATTGCTTCTTTCACAGCATTGTTATAAAAATTAAATCAGATAAAGCATATGCAGCGCCTAACTAATGGGTAAATAATCTATGCAAATCAATCCAATTTAATTTCCAATTTTTAAATTAAATTTTTACTTTCAAGAGAAACGACTGACAATTTTCTAAATTGAGGCTTACCACAATCTATCTTGGCTATTTCTCATACTTCTGGCTGGTAGGATTCAAGTACACTCTGGAGTCTATGTTCAGAGCCAGAACTCTGATTTGCTACGTAAAATTCCAGAGTCTTCTTCAAACCAAAGGAGTTACATATTCATTTATTTTTTACTTTTTGCAGAGACGGGGCTCTCTCCCATGTTGTCCAAGCTGGTCTCGAATTCCCAAGTTCAAGTGATCCTCCCACCTCAGCCTGCCAAAGCGCTGGGATTACAAGTGGGAACCACTGTGCCCAGATAGGAGTTCCTTAAAAAGATAAAACTGCATTTCTGAAATATACATCCTTTAATCCACCCAATTTCCTGGCACTATAAATAAAAACGATTACCAGATGGCTGGCTGAATGACTGGAGGAATGGGAGGGAGGATACTTGTGAATGGATAGGAAAAATCCAGTGCATCAACTATTTTGCACAATCAGATCGAAGAAAATCCCAGGAGCCTAGTCACCATAAAAGAAAATGAACTGAAAGCCCATTTTTGGGGGGCATCCATTTATCCAAAATTCTGTGTTGGACTATTTTTTAAAGTTGTTAGAAACTGTCAACATATTTTTTAGTCACTGTAACTGAAAATAATTCTACTTTAAATGTATATAATGCCTTAAAAATAGGAAGATAAAAATTCTACATAGAATTCCTTACACTGTGCTACCATATACCACCTTTTCCCAAGTAATTCCAATGTTTAAATATCTGAATATATCTATCATACACCCACATCTTGTGTTCCTTCAAACTCCAGGAAATTTCAGTGGGGAACACATGTTAATGGCATAGGTAATTAGGTTCTAATAGATGTCATATTTTTTACAGGACTGGGAGGAATGGAAGGTGGCACATCAGAGTAACAATAGCTCTTGACGATGGGTGCACAGCCATTCCCATAAACAGGAATTTTCCTGCAGGAAAACTTCCTCCCTTGGGATCTTCAATTTGATGAAAGCAATTACAGGAAAAAGAGGCTGATTTCCCTGCATCTGCTGAAGCGAAGCCAGTGCTAAGGTTTCACTTATACTAAAGAAATTCTTGGTTTCCTCCAGAATAGAACACCCTGAAATATGAAAGTAATCTCATCAGAGGGACAGGCACCTTACTGAGAGGAAAACTCCTTAAGATTTATTCGCCAGGCCGGGCATGGTGGCTCACGCCTGTAATCCCAGCACTTTGGGAGGCCGAGGTGGGCGGATCACAAGGTCAGGAGATCGAGACCATGGTGAAACCCCGTCTCTACTAAAAATAGAAAAAATTAGCCGGGCGCAGGGGCGGGCGCCTGTAGTCCCAGCTACTTGGGAGGCTGAGGCAGGAGAATGGCGTGAACCCGGGAGGCGGAGCTTGCAGTGAGCCGAGATTGCGCCACTGCACTCCAGCCTGGGCGACAGAGCGAGACTCCGTCTCAAAAAAAAAAAAAAAAAAAAAAAGATTTATTCGCCCAGCCTTAAAGGTTAGACAACTTATTAACAGTTGTACCAGTTTTGTCAAAAATGACCGCCTTCAGTGCTTCACAGAAGCCATAAAAAAAAAAAAAAAACTCCAATACCTATATGTTTTCATTAACTGAAAATATTAGTGACCAACAAATACAAAGTTTCATTAAAAATCATCAAGAAAAACCAAGCTTGGGAAGATAAATTCCTCAATACCCATGTTTTAAAAATGATCCTGTCTGTGGATGAAACTGCAAGTCATTTGGGCCACTGCTCAGCCGAAAAGACAAATGTTTCAGAGGAGAAGCCACTCTCCTCCCGCCTCAATGAAACCACATGCCACCTTCCGGCCACAGACCCAGGTGGCCGCCTACCACCTTGCATTCTCAGGAGCAATGCCCACCTGTGCACAACACATGAAAGAGCATGTTCACGGAACACCTACTATATGGCCACCACTATGTTAAAAATTTTTCACAAGGTTTCTCATTTTCAACTCAGAACAAAGAGTTATACACATTATGACTGTTTACCCATTATAAAAACAGAGGCTCAGAAAACTTAGTACTTGCTTCAGTACACAGAGCCAAGCAGCTAAACTCCAAGAATTTACACTACACACTCACCACGGGGGATAGAAAGCACTTTCATCTGAGGAATGTGAGCCCTTACAAACTGTGAGGCCCAGAGAAGCATTAAAATGAGACCTCAGTCATGCCCTACTCCCCGCTTCAGCTATGTATTCATCTCTCGAAGCAGCTTCCTGTTGCCACAAGTAGCTATAAATTAATCTAATAATGCCACACTGGACATTATAACCCATACCGTAGAGCTTAACTGTGTCTAGCCAATCTATACATAGTTAATCAATGTTATTTCCGTAACTAATCAATGTTATTTCTGTAAACCAATGAGGATTCCTGACAAACAACTGTGCATCTGCCCACTCTATCTCCTTTTTCTGCCTTTAAAAATCCACTGTGGCCTGGCTCCACGGCTCACAACTGTAATTCCAACATTTTGGGAGGCCTAGACAGGAGGATCACTTGAGGCCAGGAGTTTGAGACCGGCCTGGGAAATATAGCAACATCCTATCTCTACAGAAATTTTTTAAAATTAGCCAGAAGTGGCGGCGCATGCTTGGAGTCTCAGCTACTGGAGAGGCTGAAGCAGGAGGATCATTTCAGCCCAGGAGTTTCAGGCTGCAGTGACCTATAATCAGACCGCTGCAATCCAGCCTGGTGACAGAGCGAGATCCCATCTCTAAAAATAAAATGAAATGAAATAAATCCACTTGCAACTGCTGCTAAACAGAGCGTATATTCGGGGCAACTTGCATTTATGCACCCAGGTGGCAATCCTCAAACTTGACCCCAGTAAACTCTTTACTTACATTAATTTTGCTTCAGTTTCCTCCTTTTAGGTCAATCTCACTACTCTATACTGATTCTTCTGCAGTAAAACCTACTACAATTCAGGAGGATCACAGGCCTGCTTCAAGCTTGGAGCTGAGGGGTAGGGTGGGGTGGGCAGGACCAACCAATGCCCTCAAGCCATGGGAGCAGCCCAGTTCAGCAGAACTTCCTCTGAGGATAGAAATGTTCAGTATTGTTCCATACGGTCCCCACCAGTCACATGCAGCTAATGCCACTGAGGAACTACGCTTTTTGCTTAATTTTTGTGAGTTTAAATTTAAACAGCACAATGTGGCTAATGGAGACTGTAACGGACAGTACAGCCTTGCAGTTTAAGTAGAGACAAAAGACATTTTCTCATGTCAATACAGGACAGGAAACACAAAGTGGTAAATACTCTAAGAGACGTACAGATGGAGCCACTTTCCTTAAATGTTCAAGGAAAAGACATTACCTATAGCTGTAGAAAATCAAAGATGATGCAACCCCACCAGCGCAGGTGATAGAACCAGAAGCATTTTCTAAGCAGCAAGAGCCGCAGAAGCAAAGGCAAGGAGACTGTGTAAGCCCCAAGGAGCAGGCTCATAAGACAGTAATGAGCAGAACATGGCAAGACAACGGATAAGAGACAAACTAGACAAACTAGGAAAATCCAGTGACTCGCAAGGTGCCTGCTGTATGCACTCCCCACTCATCCTCAAGTTGAAGAATGGGCAAGCAGAAGGCAAATGGTTGGTGCAAAAGTCATTGTAGTTTTTGCATTGTTGAAATTTTCTGTTTGATATTGGAATACGGTTTTAAACAAATATGGTTATGTTATACATCTTTTTTTTTTTTTTTTTTTTTTGAGACGGAGTCTCGCGCTGTCACCCAGGCTGGAGTGCAGTGGCCGAATCTCAGCTCACTGCAAGCTCCGCCTCCCGGGTTCACGCCATTCTCCTGCCTCAGCCTCCCGAGTAGCTGGGACTACAGGCGTCCGCCACCTCGCCCGGCTAGTTTTTTGTATTTTTTTTTTAGTAGAGACGGGGTTTCACCATGTTAACCAGGATGGTCTCGATCTCCTGACCTCGTGATCCGCCTCCCAAAGTGCTGGGATTACAGGCTTGAGACACCGCGCCCGGCCCTATACATCATTTTAATGCGCATTTCTCGCTTTATGTTGTCATGCTAATGAGTTACTACTTGCTGTTTTTATGGAAATGATGCTAGACGGAAGGCAAATATGAGCAATTTTCTTATTCGAGTTCAAAATGGGTCCTAAAGCAGCAGAGACAACTCACAACATCAACAACCCATCTGTCCCAGGAACTGCTAATGAACGTACAGTGTAGTGGTGGTTCAACAAGTTTTGCAAAGGAGACCAGAGCCTTGAAGATGAGGAGCATAGTGGCTGGCCATCAGAAGTTGACAACAACCAACTGAAAGCAATCATCAAAGCTGATTCTCTTACAACCACATGAGAAGTTGTCAAAGAACTCAACGTCGACCATTCTACCGTGGCTTGGCATTTGAAGCAAATTGGAAAGGTGAAAAAGCTCGGTAAGTGGATGCCTCATGAGCTGAGTGAAAATTTAAAAACAAAAACAAAAACAAAAAACAAAAAAACTGTCATTTTTGAGTGCCATCTTCTCTTATTCTACGCAACAACAATGAACCATTTCTCGATCAGGTTGTGATGTGCGACGAGAAAAGTGGATTTTATATGACAATCAGCGATGACCAGCTCAGTGGCTAGACCAAGAAGCAGCTCCAAAGCACTTCCCAAAGCCAAACTTGCACCAAAAAAAGATCATGGTCACTGTTTGGCGGTGTGCTGCCAGTCTGATCCATTACAGCATTCTGGCGAAACCATTATATCTGAGGAATATGCTCAAGAAATCGATGAGATGCACCAAAAACTGCAACACCTGCAGCTGGCATTGGTCAACAGAAAGGGTCCAATTCTTCTCCACAATAACACCTGACTGCATGTCACACAACCAATGCTTCAAAAGTTGAACGAACTGGGTTTTGTCTCATCCAATATATTCACCTGACCTCTCGCCAAGTGGCCTCCACTTCTTCAAGTATCTAAACAAATTTTTGCAGGGAAAATACTTCCATGACCAGCAGAATGCAGAAAATGCTCTCCAAGAGTTCGCTGAGTCCCGAAGCATGGATTTTTATGCTACAGGAATAAACAAACTTATTTCTCGTTGGCAAAAATGTGTTGATTGCAATGGTTCCTATTTTGATTAATAAAGGTATATTTGAGCCTAGTTACAATAATTTAAAAATCATGGTCCAAAACTGCAATTACTTTTGCACCAACCTAATATAATCAAAAGAAAGGTGGCTTTATCAAAGGAATGAATAATAAAACTCTATGCTATGGAAAAAGATCACTCTAAGGGCAAAAAATATTGATAAAGCATCTTTGAGAAGCATGCATTAAACATGGCAGCATGAAATCCAAAATATTTAATGAATGTTAAATTCATTAATCAAAGGGAAAGCTACAGTACTCTGAACTGGCCATACAAAGACAACAGTGGGATATGTCAATGAGCAGCCGACAGTCACAGCCTGGGGAGAAAGAGCAGAGCCTATCGGAAACCAGGTTTCGCTTTTCAGTGTGTCTCATTGTGCCTATGCTGAGAATGCCAGATTCTCATCGTTACTTGAACCCACATTGGTCCAAAGGTACAGAAGACAGGTGCCTAGTACAGGAAACCGCCATAGACAGGCCAGGAGACAAGGGGCTGGCACAGGCCCCAGCACTGAACACACAACATTCCCGAGGACCACTAGCACCCGGCCTTGGCTACTTACCAGTCAGTCCACCGGTATTTTAACATTTGATTAGCCAGATGCACACTGGTTGAATACAAGCCCTGGAGCTTGTCTAATCTATGGGAACAAACTACACCTTATTACATGGAGCAGGGAAAAAACAAACAGGCAGACTGAAGATTACAGACAGGTTTCAAATTCGCTGGCAACATTTAAAGATAAAAAAGTTTCCATTTAAAAATTCCAGAGTGGGCCAGGCATGGTGGCTCACGCCTGTAATCCCAGCACTTTGGGAGGCCGAGGCGGGTGGATCACAAGGTCAGGAGTTCAAGACCAGCCTGGCCAACATGGTGGAAGCCCAACTCTACAAAAAATTAACTGGGCGTGGTGGCAAGCACCTGTAATCCCAGCTACTTGGGAGGCTGAGGCAGGGGAATTGCTTGAACCTGGGAGGCGGAGGTTGTGTAGCAGGACGAGCCGCAGACAAAACCTCTCAGACACCGAGTTGTAGAAGGAAGGGCTTTATTCAGCTGGGAGCATCAGCAAGCTACTGCCTTAAAATCCAAGCTCCTCAAGTGCACAATTTCTGTCCCTTTTAAGGGCTCACAACACTAAAGATTTCACATGAAAGCGTCATGATTGATTTGAGCAAGCAGGGGGTACGTGACAGGGGCTACACGACTGGTGGTCAGAGAGAAACAGAACAGGGCTGGGAGTTTCACAGTGTTCTATACATTGTCTGGAATCTATGAATAACATGGGTTTCTAAGTTATGAGTTGATTTTTAACTACTGGGTTTAGGCCAGGCAGGCCCAGGCCTGGTTTTGGGCCTGGCGCCGGGCTGCCTGTCTTTGGTTTTACTTCCTTGTTTTTTTCTTAAAACAGGTACTGAGTATAAAACAATATAAAACAATATTAGAGGCTCTCTCTCTTTCCTCAGTTGCAGTGGGCCAAGACCGTGCCACTGCACTCCAACCTGGGTGACAGAGCGTGACTCTGTCTCAAAAAGAAATAAAAAACAAAATAAAATAAAATTCCAGGTTGGGGCTGGGTGTGGTGGCTCACGCCTATAATCCCAGCACTTTGGGAGGCCCAGGCAAGTGGATCACCCAAGGTCAGGAGTTCGAGACCAGCCTGGCAAACATGTGAAACCCCATCTCTACTAAGAATACAAAAATTAGCTGGGCATGGTGGCATAAGCCTGTTATCCCAGCTACGTGGGAGAATCGCTTGAGCCGAGGCAGAGGATGCAGTGAGCCGAGATCATGCCACTGCACTCCAGCCTAGGTGACAGAGCAAGACTCCATCTCAAAAAAAAAAAAAAAAAATTCCAGAGTTGCACATTTATGAAAACTCAGAAGATCTGCCAAAACTGGACCTATATTCCTACCTGGAACTAAGCGGTTCTGACCCCTCTTATGCCCAGCCACTTAGTGACTAATGTCACTTGTCTCTCAGCCCTGAAGTCATGTGAGTGTTGACCAAAAAAAGCCAAACTCTATAAAATATTCAGAGAGATTTATTCTGAATCAAATGTGAGTACCATGACCTGTGACACAGCCTTCGGAGGTCCTGAGAACATGTGCTCCAGATAGTTAGGTTATAGCTTGGTTTTACCTATTTTAAGGAGACAAAGGGCATCAATCACTACATGTGAGGTACACATTTTAGCCAGGGTGGGGTGGGGGAGGCCGTGCTTTCAGGTCAAAGATGAATTCAAAGATTTCCTGATTGGCAATTGATTAAAAGAGTTAAGCTTTACCTAAAGTTGAAGTCAGTGGCTTTAAGATAAGGGAGGTTGTGAAAGCCAAGGTTCTTGTTATGTAGATTAGATGAGGCCTCCCAGCAGCAGGCTTCAGAAAAAAGAGATGGTAAATGCCTCTTTTAAGACCTCTAAAGGTTCCAGACTATTAGTTAATCTCTTCAGGATTGAGAAGGACTGCAAGGGGAAAGATCTAGTTATGTTAATAGAGATTCTTACAGATGAAACAGCCATTTCAAAATATGGCAAAGAGACATATTTTAGGGTAAAATATTTCTATTTCCTTCTTTATCTGTCGTGTGATGTTATACTACAGTCAGGCTGGAATTTGGTACAAAGACTATGTTCTATCACTCTTAAGATCTCTGTTTTAATGTTTATTTGTTTGCTTGCTTGCTTCTGAGACAGAGTCTCCCTCTGTTGGCCAGGCTGGAATGCAGTGGCACAATCTCGGCTCACTGCAACTTCCACCTTCCAGATTCAAGCTATTCTCCTGCTTCAACCTCCCGAGTAGCTGGGATTATAGGTGCCGCCCACCACCATGCTCAGCTAATTTTTGTATTTTCAGTATAGACGGTGTGTCACTATGTTGGCCGGGCTGGTCTCAAACTCCTGACCTCAAGTGATCTGCCTGCCTCAGCCTGTCAAAGTGTTGAGATTATAGGCATGAGCCATCATGCCCAGCCAGACCCTCTGTTTTAATGTTAACGTTGGTCAGTTGTATATAAACTCCAACAGAGAGAAGGTACAATGAGGCATGCCTGATCCCCACTTTTTTTCATGACCTGAACTAGTTTTTCAGGTTTCTTTGGAATCCCCTTGGCCATAAGGGGGATCCATCTGAGGAAAGAGAAAGACCCTCTCACATTGTTTTATATCGTTTTATCCTCAGTACCTGTTCTTAAAAAAAAATAAAAAGAACAATGAAGCAAAACCAAAGACAGGCAGCCCAGCCGGGTCTGCCCGACCTAAACCCAGTAGTTAAAAATCAACTTATGATGATGTTCCTGACATTGTATAAAAGAACATAGTGGAACTCCCAGCCCTGTTCTGTTTCTCTCTGACCACCGGTGCATGCAACCCCTCTCACGTACCCCCTGCTTGCTCAAATCAATCACGACGCTTTCATGTGAAATCTTTAGTGTTGTGAGCCCTTAAAAGGGACAGAAATTGTGCACTCAGGGAGCTCGGATTTTGAGACGGTAGCTTGCTGATGCTCCCAGCTGAATAAAGCCCTTCCTTCTACAACTGGGTGTCTGAGAGGTTTTTTCTGCGGCCCGTCCTGCTACACATTCAGTTGGTTGGGAGGCCTAGAATTTTACTTTTGGTTAACATGTGTGTGGGTGACCCCCGCCATGGAGTTTTATCTGTCCATACTATAAAGTGGCACTGAAGCTAAGAGAGGAGCTCAAGCTGCAGCAAAAATAAATACCCAGAGGAAGACAGGTAATTTTTTTGTCCTAATGAATTTGAAAGCTTCATTCTTTGGAGAATTTACTTTTTCCCTATTATGCCAGTAAGGCTACCATGGACTAATTTTAACTGAATTTAGCAAAGTCGCAATACCCCCTAGAACATTAATGCTAGTAGAACTTTTTCAAGGAGTAGTAAAATTCCATGCCATTTGCTCCCCTCTTTTAATTAACATATGAAATAGATCTGTAGTCAGTTTCACTTCTTCCAAAACTATAACTGATAAATTGTAAATATCAACCCTACCAGAATCCGGATTTGCCTTCCCTCTCCCAAAAATGTTTATCTGTTCAAAGAATTACATGATAGCAATTCTTTGATTTAGTACTCACAAAACTAGTAGGGACTTAATTATAACATTAAACTATTGAGTAGACATGAAATCACAATAATATAAACAGATCCCATATTTATTAGATAACCCAAAATCGAATTTAAAAGCTGAAATGTCACAGATTACAGGTGCCTGCCTGGCATTTGCACTGTGCCCTCATTTGCTTTCAACAGAAATAATGTACCATCACGTTCCTTCTTTTGCTGTAGATGCTCCTCTACACTCCACTGCCCCTGACACATACAGATTTGGGGTGTTTGATCTCTGTCATCCTTTGTGGTACTTGAAATGAAGATTACTCATTTGTCCTCTGGACCCACTGTCCTAGTGAGCTCAGAAATGGCTTCAAGATATTTAATGCAAAGCTGATGTGTGCCAGCTTTAATTTTGGGTGTAGGTTTGGAATATAGTGAGAGTTCTGACCCCTTCCTAAGTGTGAAATGTTTAGTGTGAAAAGCTTTCATGTCTATGGCAGGTAAGGTAGTGATAGAGGCAGGAGACAGCCAAATCCCCTAGGATCAGGGAAGGGTACCCAGAGAATCTCCAACCTGCCTCACAAGTGTTTACATCAGATGTTTTGTGCAGATAAGGGAACCTGCACAGGGGGCTTGCCTAGTCATGCCCACAGCGGACTGGAGGCCCACATGCACTGGGGGAATGCGGTGGAGCCACCAGGAATTTGCACCTCATGCAGGGGAGGAGCCTGGCCTCTTCAACTCTTGCATGGAGGCCCTGGTATTCCATTTGTGAGGTAGAAACCTGCTTAAGGGAACCCTCTCTTCGCTGAGAGCATTCCTTTTGCTTAATAAATTCTGCCCTCTGACTCCTCAATGATCTAGAACCACAAATACCATTTGGCCCAGCACTGGGTATATTCCCAAAGGATTATAAATCATTCTACTATGAAGAAACATGCACGCGTATGTTTATTGCAGCACTATTTACAATAGCAAAGACTTGGATCCAGCCCAAATGTCTATCAATGATAGACTGGATAAAGAAAATGTGGCACATACATACCATGGAATACTATGCAGCCATAACAAATAATGAGATCATGTTCTTTGCAGGGACATAGATGAAGCTGGAAGCTCAGCAAACTATTCTCAGCAAACTAACACAGGAACAGAAAACCAAACACCGCATGTTCTCACTCATAAGTGGGAGTTGAACAATGAGAACACATGGAAACCAAGGAGGGGAACAACACACACCAGGGCCTGTTGGAGGGTGAGGGGCAAGAGAAAAGAGAGCATTAGGACAAATACCTAATGCATGTGGGGCTTAAAACCTAGATGACCAGCTAATAGGTACAGCAAACCACCATGGCACATGTATACCTATGTAACATGTATACCTGCACATTGTGCACATGTATCCTGGAACTTAAAGTAAAATACAAAATAAGTAAAATAAATAAATAAATTCCATCCTCCTCACCCTTCAATGTGTCTACGTGCCTAATTTTTCCTGGTCATGAGATAAAAACCCAGATTGAGCTGAACTAAGGAGCAAAAATCCTGCATCAGGACGTCTAGCCTATATTGTAGTGCAATGGTTCCTAAACATGGACGCTGGCTGCATAGGGAGTCCTGGAAAAACTTTGCTGGAAAAGAACCTCCAAATAAACATAGGAATTCTTATTCTGTGGTTCAGTTATAGGGCTCAAGAGTCCATATCGTGAGGCTAGGCACAGTGGCTCACACATGAAATCTCAGCACTTTTGGAAGCCAAGGTAGGAGGACCACTTGAGACCAGGAGTTCAAGACCAGCCTGGGCAATAGTGAGACTCCGTCCCTACAACAATTTCAAAAATTAGCCAGGCATGCAGGTGCACACCTGTAGTTCCAGCTACTCAAGAGACCGAGGTGGGAGGATCACTTGAGACCAGAAGGCAGACACTGCAGTGAGCTATGATCATGTCATTGTACTCCAGCCTGAGCAACAACAGAGCAAGACCCTATCTCTAAAAAAAAATTTTTTAAATAAAAAACCAAATATTCTAATTTATTAAGATCAAATAAAGTAACACAATCCTGATTTTAGCTGGACTCCTGGCTGCCCAGAATACAGACTGAATATTCCAGTCTTCCTTGAAGCAGTAAGTATTCTCATAACTAAGTTCTGACCGATGAAAATGAAATGGAAGTGGAAGTATCGTGT
The DNA here is from genome assembly GCF_037993035.2 of Macaca fascicularis. Classification (NCBI taxonomy): domain Eukaryota; kingdom Metazoa; phylum Chordata; class Mammalia; order Primates; family Cercopithecidae; genus Macaca; species Macaca fascicularis. Next base: position 76,183,683 of record NC_088392.1, on the reverse strand, counting down.
GGCTGCGTAAGACACCACCTTCGAAGCCAGCTCATACTGGCCCTTCCCCTCGCCCTACTGTTCATCACTCACCCCTTCAGGCTAGCTAAAGATGTGATGGCCAGGGCCGGGGAAGGTATGTTGAACCTTCAGTTGCCACATTAGGAAGAGAGAGAAGGCAAAGAAAGAACCTGTGTACTCCTTTTCCTTGAAAGAAAAATAAATTGTACTTGCTTACACCATTCTTATTTTGTGTTTTCCATCTTGAGCTGGAACAAATCCTAACTAAAGACATAAGTTTTTATACCAAAAATTTCTATCAAGACATTAGAAAATGTTTTCTTATTGAATTTTCTTGCTCTCCAAAAAGAAAACTTAATTTTTTCTTATTTCTGCAGATGTACAAATTATCCAAGATGGCTACACATAACAATTTGATCAGCAAAGTTCATGAATAAATTTTTTATCAGTTCTCTAATGTTAGTAGGCTGGAGAAAAGCAAGAACAGAGAGAGATCTCCTTTCCCTTACTTTCCCCATTTATTTCCTCTTGTAACTCAAAATTGATGGTATCAAGTTTTAAGGGTCTGTTATATTATTTTGTGCCATGGTTATCTTTCCCCTCTCCCTTAATCCTAGAAGATACTGATAAGATATGAGTTTCAGAGAATCCACATAAAATCTGTACGTAAAGATACATGGTAGGATCAAAGAAAAGCTATTCCGGGAGTCAGAAATCCTGCATGTTTATCCCAGCACTATTGCAGATAACTTAGATGGCCTTGTTATAACAGTCATATACCTCTTAGAGCCCAGTTTCCTTAGCTGTAAATTAAAGAATTAAATTAGATCTTCAGGTGCCCTTCTAACTCTACCATTCTATGGCCCTAAAATGATACCTCTTAAAATGTCTGAAAGTACTCCAAATTAATACTTGCAATACCAACCAAGCTTATTTCAATTGAGCATGTCTATATTCAAGGATAAGATAATATTTTGTACCCTTGCATCCTAAGAATATTTTTCCATTGCTATAGTACTAAACTGATATTCATTATTACCAGTAAGAACAAAACTTGGGGGAAATTAAGAACCATAAAGTCTTTGAGAGGAATTTACTGGATATTGAATGTTTTAGAACAACTTTCAAAATCTTAAATTGATAAACAGAGAGCAACAACTTAATGAAGAAGTGCTGTTCTCTTTCAGTGTGTAAACCCTGTAAGATAAAAGTTGTTAAATACAATTTAATTCACTCTGGAGTACAGTTAAATAGATATGATGGATGGCAGGTTATCTTGATCGTTCTCATCGGTTAAATTGTGATAGATGAGGGATGTTCGCTGCTGAATTTTCAGGCAGAGTCTGTGTTTGAACTCCCTGTCTTTATCAAGAGCTTCCAATCAACAATTGTTCTAAATCCATCTAAATCAGATCAATGTGACACTCTGCAATTATGATAAAGGGGAAGGCCAGAAACCTTACAGAGTAAGTCCCTCGGTATTGTGTGTGATGTGAAGTGCAATCAACATGTCAGGGAAACAAAACTGTCTCAACAAATCTGCAGTATTTTGGACTTCGAAGTAAGCTTTTTAATCATCCCTCTCCTCAGTGAAGGAAAAATGTTTCTGGATCCATAATTACTTGCCTTTAGGGAAAGAATTTACTATGAGGCACTGGTATAGAAATTTCATACTTCATGTTTCTGAGCAATACAATCACAGATAAATGACTTTTAATTACCTGTTCTAAATTTGAATGAAGAGTGATACAGACCGGCTAAACTGTGGATAATCCAAGAATAATCATTTGGCCTTTAGGTAACAATACAGGTGTCTGTTGACTGCTGAGTGCATTCAGCGCATTTATGTTTCTAATTATGTGTGGTTTAAGGTAATATAGACACTTCTCTGCTGCCTCATGAAAACACTAATTCATAACTTGAGGAGGAACCGTAGGAGCTCTAAAAGTAAAGGAAGACATCCTTAGGGGTAACATAGAAATGACTGCCATTAAATATTCAAACAGTGTCAGACAACAATTTATGCACCAAATTTCTAAATAAATAAGCATCCAGTACATAACGGAGAAAAAGTGAATGTGACATAGTTCCTTTTCAGCATCAATCATCCTATGGTGACATCCTCTCAAGAATCTAGAATTAAAGATTTGTTAATGGTGTCATGCACTTTAGTATGTTTACAGGCCACTTTCATTTACAAGGGTTCATTTTGGCCCTTATAAAACTGGTTTGATTACATAAGTGCCAAATGTTCATAACAGAACCCAAGGACAGTGTTACAGTGAGGCTCTAGGTGTAACAGATTCAGAGCCAAAGCAGAATTTTTTCCATAAATATTCAATACTTGAAAGGTATTTCATATAAGCCTGAAAGTACATGTAGAGTATATTTTTCAATCATGAATACCCTAGAGACAACTTCGACAACACGGAATGTACAAAAGCTTTAATTCATTATTTTATCATTAAGATAAAAATGAGACTAAGATTTAAATTTATGTTGGCTTTAGATGGTTCTATATGATTAGTTTTTTTAATGCTTCAAGTTAAAAGTATCCTAAAAAAATAGAAGTAACTGAGGATAATAACTGAAGTAATAAATTCAACTGTGTGCTTTGAAATGATAAGGACAAAACACCTACCAGTGGCTCCAGAACTGACAGTATGGCAAGTAAAGCTAAGAGCCCCAAGGCCATTTTTAATTGCACTATTTACATGAATGTTACCATTTCCATTTGACATCAACTCTACCTTGACTATATTCTTCTAAGTCTTCTGTACTGTTTTTTTTTCCAGCCTTACTATAAAATAAATGCTATTTTAAATACAATGGAAGTTCTGTCTGTAGCAGAAAATTAAAAGAGCCAGAAAGAGATAATATTCCACTCAAAGACCAGCCTAAGTCATGACTATATAATCTATCTTGAGAAGATCATCTATTTCACTACCTAGAGGGGGTTCCATAAGCCCTGAATCAGGGTCACACAACACCTGTGCCAAATCCTTGGGGAAAATAAAGTTAAGCCATAAGTAAGGACCATTTCTTTATCACCTTGATGTACAACAAAGGCCAAGCCATTCCATTCAGGAACACCTCACATAAAAAGTTGGAGGGGGCCAGTGTGGTGGCTCACATCTATAATCCCAGCATTTTGAGAGGCTGAGGCAGGAGGACATTTGAGCCCATGAGTTTGAGACCAGCCAAGGTAACAAAGCTAGATCCTGTCTCTACAAAAAATTTAAAAATTAGCCCAGTGTGGTGGTACATAACTGTAGTCCCAGCTACTCAGGAGGCTGAGGCAGGAGGATTGCCTGAGGCCAGGAATTCAAGACTGCAGTGGGCCTGCACTCAAGCCTTGACAATGGAGAGAAACTGCATCTCAAAAAAAAAAAAAAAAAAAGGTTGGAGGAAAATTAATTTTCAAAAAAACAAGTAATAGCTAGATTATTGATGATCCTTCATTTTAATTATAAAACTACATTTACATTGAAGTAGAGTTTACAAATAGTCTAGGACACAGATCAATTATTTCTGTTCCTATCAATTACAGTAAAGAAATGCTGCTGATAGAGGCAGGAGGCAGACAAATGCCTAGGCAGATAGGGAAGGGTCCCTGGTGAAACCTCACCTTCAAGCCTAAAACAGCCTGAAGGCTGGAAGACTGGACTGCTGGTCCCAGATGAAGCCCATGACCCAAAGGGAGAATGTCTGCCCCAGTTTGCCTGCCCCAGTTGATTCTTTCTGAATAATGTCTTTTAACCAATGGAATGTTGCTCTTTCCAATACTACCAATGGCTTGCCTGGGCATGCCTACATGTGCACTGAGGGAACTGGGTGGAGCCACCAGGAATTTGCACCTTATACAGGGGAAGAGCGTGGCCTCTTCAGCTCGTGTATGGTGGCCCTGGTATTCAATTTGTGAGGTGGAAACCTTCTTGCAGGACCCCTTTGTTTGCTGAGAGCTTTCCTTTCGGTTAATAAATTCCACCCTCCTTACCCTTCAATGTGTCCATGTGCCTTATTCTTCCTGGTCATGAGGTAAGAACCCAGATTTAGCTGAACTAAGGAGTCAAAATCCTGCATCACTGCTATTCTGGATTTTATAATCATTATACAAAACCAGAATTAAGTATACTGAAATACTGTTAAGTATGAATCAGAAGTCACATTATTCAATAACAAATATCTGAACGTTACTTATAATTTCCTATTACAGCCCAGAATAAGTAAAACTTGAAGAATTTGGGGAAGTCTTCAAAGAACAGGCCGGAGACCAGAGACAAGAAGATTTGGGTCCTAATCCCAAATTTGTAATTCATACTTACTGATTCTGTGACCTTGGGCAAATTACCGTAAACTGTGATGTCCTTGATTTTAGTGCAACAGAAATGATTATAATACTACAGTTCTATTTCGGAGATTACATGAGATAACATTTGTAAAGCACCTGGCCTAGTGCCTGGTACACGGGAGATGATCCCAAGTAATAGACGTTTTTCAAACACTTAACATAATTCTTTGGGGTTAAATTTCTCACATTTGGACTTGCTGCAAAATTGCAAACGTTTAACACAGCACACAGGAAAACCTATTTATTCATTCTCAAGTTATTCCAGAAATAAAAGCCAAACACATATTCACTTTCCCACATCCAAATTTGGGAGAAAAGATAATTTGGCTGTTTATTTCAACTTTTATGTCTGCAAAACAGCTTTCCAACATAAATCCAAATTTGACATGCCATTGGCTTGCCACAAAAAAAATCAGTTACTTGGCTGTCTCTCAAAAGATTTTACTAAATACAGCTGTGAAACTTAATGACAAAAAAAAGTGGGAATGCACAACTAAGCAAAAATTTATCTGAGTATATACACTTAAAATCATTAATGATTAATACTAGAGACAACATATAAGCCAAAATAATTCAATGAAGAAATAAAGCAGCCTTTCAAGGTTAAAGGCATCTGCTTGATGAAAAAATAAACTGAAAATATAATGCATGTGTACACAAAATACTGACCTTTTCTCCTAAGGATCTTGGCAGATAACAAAATTAGAGCTGAAAGAAGCTGGTCTCATGGGTTACTCAGTCGTGGTCCCTCCATTCAAGAGCCCCTTCTTAAAATATCCCTATTAGTCACCCAGCCTCTACTTAAATACTGTTGGTGACAGGGAAGTCACTACTTTTCAAATCACCCATTCCATTATTTCACAGCTCTAACTGACAGGAAGTCCTTCATTAAAAATAAAACCAACAAGAAACTTCAAAGAACAACAAAACAATAGAAGTTTGTCTTACCACTGAATTATATAAAATGAGTTAACTAAAAAGCCCAAGTCTTTTTCTATGAACTGCTGTCAAGGCTGATATCCTCTATTTTTCACTTATGCACTTTCTCTGACTTTGATCTATTATTCCATGGAATATAACAACAGTTCATTGATTTGCAAAATAATAACAGTTGCATTAAAAAGTCATGAAATCTTAAGTTGAATAAATAGAAAAGCAGTATCAAGTTCAAAGGAGTTGATACCCTCAGTGTACCCAAAATAGGGAAGTCACATTACAGTCCAATTTGGAACACCATTCTGCAATAAGGCACAATGGTATATCAACAGACTTCCCAAGAATGGTCATTTTCACTCTTGAGAGATTGAGAGATGGCAAAATATGAGACTCAACTGAGGAACTAGGCATATTTAGTTTGGTTAGTAGTTGAGAAGAGAGGTAAAGATACATCATTCATTTATTCATAAGCCTCTACTGAACACCTTCTGGGTACCAGAAGTATGCAAGTAAAAGATTAATAATCCTATAATAGCTTAAAAATTAAATATAAAATGATATTACCAACAACCCACAGGATAGGAGAATGTATTTGCAAATCATATTATCTGATAAGCAACTTTTAACCAGAATCTATAAAGAAATCTTAAAACTCAATAAGAAATGACCCAATTAAAAATAAGCAAAGGATCTAAAAAGATGTGAAAACGTTTTTGAAAGAAGATATGCAAATGACCACCAAGAACAAAAAAAGATGTTCATCATTAGTCGTTAGAGAAACGTAACTCAAATCCACGAGTACCACAGAAGCAGGATATTTCCCGGACCCCTTCGCAGGCGGCAACTGGAGTGCATGGGAGCAGGCAGGGGCAAATCTCTCACTGACTGCTCCAACCCTCGCAGGAGAGGGAGCGCATGTGAACAGGTATAGGAGCCAGGGCGAGGGCTTCTGGGAACTGGCAAGAGTGAAATCTGTACCAGTCCTGCAGCAGGGTTTAGGGGACAATGCCTGTGACCCGAAGCCCCAGAGGAAGTTCGACAGTGCCCTTTTAGCTTTGCTGTCTCCGGATGGCTTAAGTGTTAACAGCTCAGTGGACGGTCAGTGTGACAACCGTTTGCACCCACACTTGTAGCACCCAAGTTCTTCTCTGGCGTCCGGGAGGAATGAGGTCACAGGAATGAATTGAAGATGATAAATGCAAGGGATTTTATTCCTGGTGACACTGGCTGTCAGCGGGAAGGGGAGATGAAAGAGGGACAGAGCGGGAAGGTAATCTTCCCATGGAGTCCGGTCATCCTGGCCAGAATCCTCTCCAAAGCAACACCATCAAACTGCCCCCCTGAGGTTAAGCTGCTTCTTTCCGATATCCAACCATAGCCTCGGATGTCCAGCTGCTTTTCCCCTCTCTGCTGGCAGAGCTCTGGGGTTTTTACAGGCACAGGATGGGGGTGAGGGCAGGGCCATGGGTGGTATTGGAAAAGGCAACATTGGAGCAGAAAACAGGGATGTAAGTTCTCACTTTGGGCTGCAGTTCCAGGCTCTTTAGCTTGAGGATAGCGACTTCACCAGGGACCCGCCCTTTTCTGCCCAGAATTTCCCTGCCTCCTGTCCCTATCACCACCTCATACCCATTGGGGTGGCTATAACAAAAAATATGGACAATAACAAGCACTGGCAAAAATACGGAGAACGGGAACGCTCATCTATTAAGTCAGTGAACTGTACAATGTGTGGATTGTATCTCAAAAAAGTTGCCTTACAAAAGGATCCCCCAAAAATGATACTCTGCACAATTTCAGTAGGGAGACCCAAACATCAATGTGTAGAAGAATGAGAAAACGAGATTTAGGGACAGGATAAATATGACAGTCCATCATTTAGATGTCCATCATTTAGATGTGGTGAATAACCAGAATGAACTGTGTCACTACTGAAGACCCTTTGTCGCTGCCAGTTCAGGAGGAAGTTGAGTAAGTTTCTGAACTAGCTGCCATAGATGGAATGCAAATAAACCATTTGGATCTGTTGAGTCCTAGGGTCAAATACAATTGAAAATACTACCCGTCTATGTAACCAGTATGTGTATAAAGACAAAGAGCCTGAACACTTTAATACAACACTTATTTTTCAGTAAAGGGAACAACACTACTATAAGAGTAATTAGTTTAAAAGTAAAATTATGAGTCAGAGTCCCACTGTCCTATAAATTTTAAAGTTTATTTTGAATATATGAATATACCAGGAACAGCCACCAAATCTTTAATACTACTTCCTTAATCTCTGCTAATCTCTCTGCTACAGTCTTCCTGCTAAATGTATTCCAGTGTATGTCCTCTGACCACTGGGAATTGTATCCATCTTATGTACCCACAATGGGGTTAAAACAATAGTAACAGGTTCACAGCTAGATTCTGAAAAAATCTTTTCAGGCAAGGTCAAGTAATCGAGCTTATGGAAAACCAGTGTTGTAGGGATAATGCCAGGTACCAGCAACCTACAGGTGTGCTAATGGTTTAAATGAATCCACCTTCTTTTAAAGACAGTTGCTACTTGTCAAGAGCCAGGTTTTCTTGCAGGTTTGGTCTAGTTTAAATCAGGTTTTACTAGGTCCATGTTGCTGTAAATTTTTTATTTTTAAATGAGAAGTGAGGAAACAGTGGTTAAAGTCATACTTTTTCAACAACAGAAACGATGATGATTGTCTTTGTGTCTATAACAGATGAAAAAGAAAACACATAAGAAAGAAGCTTTATAAATATCACACCAGTGTATACAAGAATTTTGACACAAAAATTAGAAAAGTGTTACTACTATCCGTTCAACAAATGTACTAAGTGACAACTATATGCAAGACACAAACACCTGACCCTTGAGAATCACACTTTTTGTCCTCCAGGAGTTTACACCTCACATTTAAAAAAAAAACAAAAAGGAAATTACTGGAGAGTACATAGAAGATATGTGAGTGAAGTTTCCAGAAATGGCGAATCATTAGGGATTCAGAGCAGGTCACTTTTAGAGGGTGTTAGGAGCAGGGCCTGGAGGCACAGAACACTAATTTCAATTTCAATCACCGAAAGATATTTGTAAGCGAGCTTCAGAAGCAGAACTTGTAACAAGGAAAAGAGTGCAAGTTGCTTATTAGGGAAATGCAGGGAGTATAGGAAGGCAAGGAGGTAACACAGGAGGAAGAGGCAGACAGAAAGGGTGCTCTCCTAGCCAGCGCCCCTAGGGGACTGGGCCTCAGAATCCCGAAGGGAAACACTGCAAGTGGCACAAGGAACATGCCTCAAAATCGTGCCTCCTGAGGAATAACAGCAACAGGAGAGCTACTGGTTGAGAGCTTCTCCCAGAGAATGTGAATTCCAGCCAACAAGATGGTGGGCAGAGGAAACTTACACGGTTCTAGCGGGAAAATTCACCCTAGAACATGGAAAGATCCAGAGCACAGAGGGCAGGGGTGGGCGCTGACAGTCAGTGGAGGCAGACATTGCCAAATCTCTCTCCATGGAGTAGGACCCTCGGCACTCACACCAGCCAGGTACTTACGGGCTCTTTTTGCCCTCATCTTTACCAACGGAATTCATCAAGATTTTAACTTTTTTCTGTTCTATTAGGTTAATTGTATCTCAGTATAAACCTAACAGTACTGACTCCATGTTAGAAAAAGCTTGCTTGCTTGAATGTAATTATTGTTTTGCTTGAGTCTGTAGATTATTCACCTAATACAGCTTCAGGAAAACAGGATGTTCAAGAAAGATAAAAGAAAATACCAGCAGCTCTGGGAATGGGCTGACCAGCCTGATAAGAATAGCCTGTAGGAGACCACAAGACTTTCACCAAGAAAAAGCAATGATTAACTGCCCACCTGATACTGTGCATGTTCACAAGAATGCTTTGATCATCATTTCCCCTATTTCCCTTAAAAACTCCCGATCTAGATTCACAACTTAGAAAGGCGGTCTTCAAATGTTAGTTCACTGAATTCCCGGAGTTGCTGGCTTCTTGAAAAAAAACTAACTTTCCATTCACCAAAACTTGTCTCTCGAGTTTTTGGTTTTCAAGTGGCTCAGACTTGAGTTTAGTTACATAGTGACACTTTAATTTGCATTTCTCCTTTTATAAGTGAACTTGGACATCTTCTCATAGGTCTAAAAGCCATTTGCATACCGATTCACGTGAACTCTCTGTCCCTGTCTTATCCCTTTGTCTCTTAAGTTTCTCCTGTGTTCTCTGATTTTTAAGAATCCTTTAATATTAGGTAGATTATCCCCTTATATATGTGTTGCAAATATTTATTCCCAGTTTATGATTTGTCTTTTGGTTTTGCTTATGGTAGTTTTCTTCATGCAACTTTTTCTTTAAAGGTTTTATGTTGTTACTGGCAAACCTGTCAATCTTTTCTTTTATTCCATCTTGGTTTTGAGTTATAGAAAGGCTTTCTTTATATACAATTTATAAGTGAATTTGCCCACGTTTTACTTTAGTATTCATCTGGCTTCACTTTTTTTCTTGATTATTCTTTTCTTTTTCTACAATTAGAAGTCTGACCCATCTGGAGTTCATGATGGTGTACGGTGTACAGTATGTGTCCTACTTCATATTTACCAAATGATTATCTAGGTGTTCCAACACAACTTATTAAAAGTCTGTCTTTTCAAATAAAAAGAAATGGGCCATCAAGCCACCAAAAGACATAGAGGAACCTTAAATGCTTATTGCTCAGTGAAAGAAGCCAATCTGAAAAGACTATACACTGTATGATTCCAACAATATGACATTATGGAAAAGCCAAAACAATGGAGACAGAAAGCAGATTAGTGGTTGCCAGGGATTAGCGGGACAAAAAGGTGAACGAGCAGAGCATAGAAGATTTTTAGGGCAGTAAAACTTGTTTTCTGTATGATACTGTAATGCTAGACACACGTCCTTACATACTTGTCAAAACCTATAGCATATACAATACAAACAGTGAATCCTAATGTAAACTATGGACCTTCATTAACAGTAATCTCTCAATATTGCCTATGCAATTACAACAAATACACTACACAAATTCAAGATTTTAAGAATAAAGGAAAATTGATGGGGAGAAGGAATATATAGGAACCCTATACATTTCATTCAATTATTTCTGTAAACTTGAAACTTCTTAAAAAATAAAATCAAACTGAAACAATGTAGTAGTAGTACTGGCATAAACACAGAGAGAGTAATGAAACAGAATAGAGAGCCCAGAAGTAAACGCTGGCATATATGATTGAGTAATTTCTGACAAGGGTGTCAAAAACATTCAGTGGTAAAAGAACAGTCTTTTCAACAAATGGTACTGAATACACTGGATATCCACATGCAAAAATAATGAATTTTCACTCTTGTCTTATATCATAATCAAAAATTGACTCAAAATGTATCAAAGACCCAAATGAAAGAGCTAAAACTGTATCACTCATCATGACATTGGATTTGGCGTTGATTTCTTGGCTATGACACTAAAATTACTGGTAACAACAATAAAAATAGATAAAATGGATTATGTCAAAATATAAAACTTCTTTGTATCAAAGGTCACAATCAACAAAGTGAAAAGGCAACCTGTAGAATGAGAGAAAATACTTACAAATCATGTACCTAATAAAGAGTTAATATACAAGACACATGAGGAAGTCCTACAATTCAACATGAACAAAAAATCCAATTATAAAATAGCCAAAGGACTTGAACAGACATTTCTCCAAAGAAGGTATACAGATGGCCAAAAAGATTATAAAAAGATGCCCAACATCATTTATCATTAGGGAAATGCAAATCAAAACCCAATCAGATATCACCTTATGCCCACTGGAATAGCTACTATCAAAAAAAAAAAAAGAAAGAAAATAGTAAGTGTTGATGATGACGTGGAGAAACTGGAACCCTTTTACACTATTGGTGAGAATGTAAAATAGTACAGTCTTTGTGGTAAACAGTATGGAAGTTCCACAAAAAGTTTAAAATAGAATTACTCTATGATACAGCATTCCATTTGAGTATATATCAAAAAGAATTCAAAGCAGGGTCCTGAGCATTTGAATACCCATGTTCATTGCAGAATAATTTAATCATAGCCAAAAAGTAGAAGCAACCCAAGAATCCACTGATAAATAAATAGACAGACAAAAATGTGGTACATACACATACAATGGAACATTATTCAGCCTTACAAAGGAAGGAAATTCTGACATGCTACATGCATGAACCTTAAGGACATTACCCTAAGTGAAATAAGCCAGTCACAAAAAGATAAATATTGTATGATTCTCCTTATACGGGATACCTAGAGTAGTAAAAATGAGAAGGACAAAGTAGAATGATAGTTTCCGGTGGCTCGGGGATGGGGAGGTGCTGGGAGTTATTTAATGGGTACAGAATCAGGTTAGCAAGGTGAAGAGTTCTAGAGAATGGTTGTATAATAATATGGCAAAACACTAGTGAACTGTACACCTTAAAAAATAGTTAAGATGGCAAATTCTATGTAGTATGGATTTTACTACAATCAAACATAGTGTATTAATTTTTTTTTTTTTTTTTTTTTTTTTTGAGACGGAGTCTTACTCTGTCGCCCAGGCTGGAGTGCAGTGGCCGGATCTCAGCTCACTGCAAGCTCCGCCTCCTGGGTTTACGCCATTCTCCTGCCTCAGCCTCCCGAGTAGCTGGGACTATAGGCGCCCACCACCTCGCCCAGCTAGTTTTTTTTATTTTTTAGTAGAGACGGGGTTTCACTGTGTTAGCCAGGATGGTCTCGATCTCCTGACCTCGTGATCCTCCCGTCTCGGCCTCCCAAAGTGCTGGGATTACAGGCTTGAGCCACCGCGCCCGGCCTAATTTTTTTTTAAGTCTATCATTTCCCACTGATTTGAAAAGCCACTTTTATTACAGTGTATTTCCACGTGTTCTTGGGTCTATTTCCCGACTTTTTTTCTCTGATGACCAACTCTTATGCTAGCACCCACTATTTCATTACAGAGGCTCTAGAGTGTAGATACTGGAAAAAGCAAATTCCCTTTACTCCTCCACTGTTAGGTTTTCCTAGATATTTTTGTATGTTTGTTTTCGATGTGGATATTAGAATCTAATCGTCAAGCTCAAAGTAAAACGTTGTCACTTTTATTAGTATTGAATTAAATTTATTAATTTGAAGATAGCTGATACCTTTATGATGATGAGTTGTCCTATCCAAGAACAAATTATAACTATCCATTTATTCAAGTCTACTTGTGGGCCCTCCAGGAGAAGTTTAAGGGTTTCCTTAATTTTTTAAGAGATGGGGTCTTGCTATCTCACCCAGGGTAGACTCAAACTCTTGCGATCGAGAGATCCTCCTACCTCAGTCTAACGAGTAGCTTGGACTACAGATACGCACCACTACACCTGGCTTTTGACTTTTGTATGTTAATCTTATGTTCTGCTATCTTATTTGAATTATTTTACTGTGTTCATTTTCTCACTGATTATTTGGATTTTCTAGGTATCATCCGTAAAGAGGTAGTTTCACTTTCTTATGTGTAATTCTTAACCTCTATTTTTCTTTCTTTGATTTCATTGGCTATTATCTCCAATGTAATATTAAACAGCAATGAACATAGTGGGATCCTTTCCTTGTTTGGAAACTTAGTAGGAATGCCTCTCTTATTTCACCATTAAGTATTATGCTGACCTTATCGGTAGTCTAAATGTTTCATCTACACCTAATGAATTGTTTAACAATTACTATTTTATTAAGTGTGTTTTTTTAAATTGTTTTTGTATTCTAAATTGAATTTAACAGTTTTTTGGGAACAGGTGGTGTTTAGTTACATGGGTAAGTTCTTCAGTGGTGATTTCTGAGATTCTGGTGCACTTGTCACCTGAGCAGTGTATGCTGTACCCAGTATGTTGTCTTTTATCCCCCACACTCTCTCACCCATCCCTCCACGTCCCCAAAGTTCATTGTATCAATCTCATGCCTTTGCATCTTGATAGCGCCTACTTATAAGTTAGAACATACAGTATTTGATTTTTCATTCCTGAGTTACTTCACTTAGAATAACGGCCACCACCTCCAAATTGCTGCAAAGACCACTATTTCATTCCATTTTATAGCTGAGTTGTATTCCCAGTGTATACATAGCACATTTTCTTTATCCACTCATTGGTTGATGGGCATTTTTATTGGTTCCATATTTTTTCAATTGCAAATTATACTGCTACAAACATGCATATGCAAGTGTCTTTTCATATAATGACTTCTTTTCCATTGGGTAAATACCCAGTAGTGGGATTGCCGGATCAAATGGTAGTTCTACTTTTAATTCTTTAGAGAATCTCCATACTGTTTTCCATAGTGGTTGTACTAGTTTACATTCCCACAAGCAGTGTAAAAGAATTCCCTTTTCACCACAACCATACCAACATCTATTATTTTTTAATTTTTAAAATTATGGCCATTCTTGTATCTCATTATGGTTTTAATTTGCATTTCTCTGATAATTAGTGAGGTTGAGCATTTTTTCATATGTTTGTTTGCTGTTTGTATATCTTCTTTTAAGAATCGTCTATTCTTGTCCTTTGCCCAGTTATTTCTTTCTGGCTGATTTGTTTGAGTTCCTTGTAGATTCTGGATATTAGTCCTTTGTCAGATGCATAGTTTGCAAATATTTTCTCCCATTCTGTGGGTTGTCTGTTTACTGTGCTGATTATTTCTCTTGCTGTGTGTGAAGCTTTTCAGTTTAATTAGGTCCCATTTGTTTATTTTTGTTTTTGTTGCATTTGCTTTCGAGTTGTTAGTCATAAATTCTTTGCTGAGGCCAATGTCTAGAAGAGTTTTTCTGGTGTTATTTTCCAGAATGCTTATGGTTTCAGGTCTTAGATTTAAGTCTTTGATTCACATTGAGTTGATTTTTAAATACGGTGAAAGATGAAGATCCAGTTTCATTCTTCTACATGTGGCTTGCCAGTTATCCCAGCATCATTTATTGAATAGGGTGTCCTTTTCCCACTTCATGTATTTATATGCTTTGTCAAAACTCAGTTGGCTGTATTTGGCTTTATTTCTGAGTTCTCTATAATGTTTCATTGTTCTATGTGTCATTTTTATACCAGTACCATGCCGTTTTGGTAACTAGAGACTTGTAGTATAATTTGAAGCACGGTAATGTGATGCCTCCAGATTTGTTCTTTTTGCTTAGTACTGCTTTGGCTATGCAGGCTCTTTTTTGGTTCCATATGAATTTAAATTTTTTTTTCTAACTTCTGTGAAGAATGATGGTGGTATTGAAGCAGGATATTTCCCTGACCCCTTTAGGAGACTCTCAACAGGGGTGCCTTGTTTACTCAGCCCACCACTCTTAACTCCTCATGGGAGAGAGCGCAAACAAACAGGTGCAGGAACTGGAGTGAACAAGCACTGGAACAGGCTAGCCACTTCAGTGACAGCGGGATCAAACTCCACTCACTCAGACTCACTGTGTTCCACCCCTTGCAGGAGGGAGCGCGCAGGTGAGTGGGTGCTGGAACCAGCTGGATGCTTTAGGGCAGGCAGGAGCAAACTTCATGCAGCCCCACAGCAGTGTCCAGGCAGGATTGCCTGCAACGCCTGAAGCCCCAGAGGCTTCCATGCTCCTTTAACGCTGCTGACCACAGACGGCTTAAGTGTTAACAGCTCAGTGAGCCCTTTGCCTTTTCACATGAGGCAGCTGCCCTCCGCCAGTGAAGGCAATGAGCTAGTGTGACAGCCTTTTGTATCTACACTCATGGATCCTGAGCTTTTGTCCAGTGTCCAAGAAAAATGAGATCACATGAATGAACTGAAGCATGGTAACTGTGGGGGATTTTATTGCTGATGAAAGTAGCTCTCCACAGGAATGGGAGCCAAAAAGCAGATGGGGAAGGTAGGTAATCTTTCCCTGAAGTCCAGCCATCTCTGACTGGATTCTTCTCCAGAGTTACGCCATCAAGCTGTCCCTCTGAAGTCAAGCTGTCCCTCTGAAGTCAAGCTGCTTCTCTCCAACATCCAGCTGTAATCTCATCTACCAGCTGAGTCTGCGTTTTTATAGGCAGAGGATGGGGTGGGGTGGGGCCATCGGTGGTTTAGGAAAAGGCAACATTCAAGCAGGAAAATAGGGATGTAAGTCCTCATAGTTTCAGGCTTTTCAACTTGAGAGTGGAGTTTCGCCAGAAACCCCCTCCCTTTTCTGCCTAGAATTTCTTTGCTCCCGTCCCTATCAGTTTATTTTTTAATATAAAATGTTTATAATTGTTTTTGGAAACATTTAACAAACAATTTTTGGGCATGTTTAATTCCCACTTATGAGTGAGAACATGCAGTGTTTGGTTTTCTCTTCCTGTGTTAGTTTGCTGAGAATGATGGTTTTCAGCTTCATCCACGTCCCTGCAAAGGACATGAAATCATCCTTTTTTATGACTGCATAGTATTCCATGGTGTATATGTGCCACATTTTCTTTATCCAGTCTATCACTGATAGGCATTTGGGTTGGTTCCAAGTCTTTGCTATTGTGAACAGTGCTGCAATAAACATATGTGTGCATGTGCCTTTATAGTAGAATGACTTATAATCCTTTGGGTATATACTCTTTAATGGGATTGCTGGTTCAAATGGCATTTCAAGTTTCTAGGAATTGCCACACTGCCTTCCACAATGGTTGAATTAATTTACACTCCCACCAACAGTGTAAAAGCATTCCTATTTCTCCACATTCTCTCCAGCATTTGTTATTTCCTGACTTTTTAATGATGGCCATTCTACCTGGAGTGAGATGGTATCACATTGTGGTTTTGATTTGCATTTCCTAATGAACACTGATGATGAGCTTTTTTTTCATGTTTGTTGGCTGCAAAAATGTCTTCTTTTGAGAAGTGTCTGTTCATATCCTTCGTCCACTTTTTGATGGGGCTGTTTTTTTTTCTTGTAAATTTGTTTAGGTACTTTGTAGATTCTGGATATTAGCCTTTTGTCAGATGGATAGACTGCAAAAATTTTCTCCCATTCTGGAGGTTGCTTGTTTACTCTGATGATAGTTTCTTTTGCTGTGTGGAAGCTCTTTAGTTTAATTAGATCCCATTTGTCAATGTTGGCTTTTGTTCCCATTGCTTTTGGTGTTTTACTCATGAAGTCTCTGCCCATGCCTATGTTCTGAATGGTACTGCCTAGGTTTTCCTCTAGGGTTTTTATGGTTTTAGGTCTTACATTTAAGTCTTTAATCCATCTTGAGTTAATTTTTGTAAAAGGTTTTCTATACATGGCTAGCCAGTTTTCCCAACACCATTTATTAAATAGGGAATCCTTTCCCCATTGCTTGTTTTTCTTGGGTTTGTCAAAGACCAGATGGTTGTAGATGTGTGGAGTGATTTCTGAGGCCTCTGTTTGGTTCCTTTGGTCTATATATCTGTTTTGGTACCAGAACCATGCTGTTTTGGTTACTGTAGACTTGTATAGTTTGAAGTCAGGTAGCATGATCCCTCCAGCTTTGTTCTTTTTGCTTAGGATTGTCTTGGCTGTACAGACTATTTTTGGTTGCATATGAAATTTAAAGTAGTTTTTTCTACTACTTCTGAAGAAGGTCAATAGTAGCTTGATGGGGATAGCAGTGAATCTGTAAATTACTTTGGGCAGTATGGCTATTTTCATGATATTGATTCTTCTTCCTATCCATAAGCATGGAATGTTTCTCCATTTGTTTGTGTTCTCTCTCATTTCCTTGAGCAGTGGTTTGTAGTTCTCCTTGAAGAGGTCCATCACATCACTTGTAAGGTGGATTCCCAGGTATTTTATTTTCTTTGTAGCAATTGTGAATGTGAGTTCACTCATAGTTTGGCTCTCTGTTAGTCTATTATTGGTGTATAGAAATGCTTGTGATTTTTGCACATTGATTTTGTATCCTGAGACTTTGCTGAAGGTGCTTATCAGCTTAAGGAGATTCTGGGTTGAGACGATGGGGTTCTCTAAATATACAATCATGTCATCTGCAAAGAGACAATTTGACTTCCTCTTTTCCTATTTGAATATCCTTTATTTCTTTCTCTTGCCTGATTGTCCTGGCCAGAACTTCCAATGATGTGTTGAATATGAGTGTTGAGAGAGGACATTCTTGTCTTGTGCCAGTTTTCAAAGGGAATGCTTCCAGCTTTTGCCCATTCAGTGAGATATTGGCTGTGGGTCTGTCATAAATACCTCTTATTATTTTGAGATACTTTCCATCAATACCTAGTTTATTGAGAGTTTTTAGCATGAAGGGGTGTTGAATTTTGTCCAAAGCCTTTTCTGGATCTATTGAGATAATCATGTGGTTTTGTTATTGATTCTCTTTATGTGATGGATTACGTTTATTGATTTGTGTATGTTGAACCAGCCTTGCATCCCAGGGATGAAGCCGACATGATCGTGGTAGATAAGGTTTTTGATGTGCTGCTGGATTTAATCTGTCAGTATTTTATTGAGGATTTTCGCATCGATGTTCATCAGGCATACTGGCCTGAAATTTTCTTTTTGTTGTTGTTGTGTCTCTGCCAGGTTTTGGTATCAGGATGATGCCAGCCTCATAAAATGAGTTACAGAGGATTCCCTCTTTTTCTATTGTTTGGAATAGTTTCAGAAGGAATGGTCTTTGTACCTCTCATAGAATTCAGCTGTTTAAGTCCATCTGGTCCTGGACTTTTTTTGGTTGGTAGGCTATTAATTACTGCCTCAATTTCAGAACTTGTTATTGGTCTATTCAGGGATTCAACTTCTTCCTGGTTTAGTCTTGGGAGGGTGCATGTGTCCAGGAATTTATTCATTTTTTCTAGATTTTCTAGTTTATTTGCGTAGAGGTTTTTATAGTATTCTCTGATTGTAGTTTATATTTCTGTGGGATCAGTGGTGATATCCCCTTTATAATTTTTTTATTGTATCTATTTGATTCTTCTCTCTTCTTTATTAGTCTGGCTGGTGGTCTATTTTGTTTATCTGTTCAAAAACCATCTCCTGGATTCATATATTTTTTTCAAGTTTTTTTCATGTCTCTGTCTCCTTCAGTTTTGCTCTGATCTTAGTTATTTCTTGTCTTCTGTTAGTTTTTGAATTTATTTGCTCTTGCTTCTCTAGTTATTTTAATTGTGATGTTAGGATGTCAATTTTAGATCTTTCCTGCTTTCTCTTGTGGGCATTTAGTGCTATAAATTTCCCTCTAAATACTGCTTTAGCATTAGTCCCAGAGATTCTGGTACATTGTGTCTTTGTTCTCCTTGGTTTCAATGAACTTATTTATTTCTGCCTTAATTTCGTTATTTACCCAGTAGTCACTCAGGAGGAGGTTGTTCAGTTTCCATGTAGTTGTGCGATTTTGAGTGAGTTTCTTAATCCTGAGTTCTAATTTGATTGCACTGTGGTCTGAGAGACTGTTATGATTTCCATTCTTTTGCATTTGCTGAGGAGTGTTTTACTTCCAATTATGTGGTCAATTTTACAGTAAGTACAATATGGTGCTGAGAAGAATGTGTATTCTGTTGATTTGGGTGGAGAGTTCTGTAGATGTCTATTAGGTCCACTTGGTCCAGAGCTGAGTTCAGGTACTGAATATCCTTGGTAATTTTCCATCTCATTGATCTGTCTAATATTGACAGTGGGGTGTTAAAGTCTCCCACTGTTACTGTGTGAGAGTCTAAGTCTCTTTGTAGGTCTCTATGAACTTGCTTTATGAATCTGGGTGCTCCTGTATTGGGTGCATATATATTTAGGATAGTTAGCTCTTCTTGTTTCATTGATAACTTTACCATTACGTAATGCCCTTTTTCATCTCTTTTGATCTTTGTGGGTTTAAAGTCTGTTTTATCAGAGACTAGGATTACAACCGCTCCTTTTTTTTTTTCTTTTTTCTTTTTTTCTTTCCATTTTGCTTGGTAAATATTCCTCCATCCCTTTATTTTGAGCCTATGTGTGTCTTTGCATGTGAGATGCATCCCCTGAATACAGCACACTGATGGGTCTTGACTCTTTATCCAATTTGTCAGTCTGTGTCTTTTAATTGGGGCATTTAACCTATTTACATTTAAGGCTAATATTGTTATGTGTGAATTTGATCCTGTCATTATGATGCCAGCTGGTTATTTTGCCCATTAGTTGATGCAGTTTCTTCATAGTGTTGACGGTCTTTACAATTTGGTATGATTTGCAGTGGCTGGTGCTGGTTTTTCCTTTCCATGTTTAGAGCTTCGTTCAGGAGCTCTTGTAAGGCAGGTGTGGTGGTAACAAAAATCTCTCAGCATTTGCTTGTCTGTAAAGGATTTTATTTATTCTTCAATTATGAAGCTTAGTTTGGCTAGATATGAAAATCTGGGTTGAAAATTCTTTTCTTAAGAATGTTGACTATTGGCCCCTACCCTCTTCTGGATTGTAGGGTTTCTGCAGAGAGATCCACTGTTAGTCTGATGTGGTTCCCTTTGTGGGTAACGTGACCTTTCTCTCTGGCTTCCCTTAACATTTTATCCTTCATTTCAATCTTGGTGAATCTGATGATTATGTGTCTTGGCGCTGCTCTTCTCAAGGTGTATCTTTGTGGTGTTCTCTGTATTTACTGAATTTGAATGTTGGCCTGTCTTGCTAGGTTGGGGAAGTTCTCCTGGATAATATCCTGAAGTGTGTTTTCCAACTTGGTTCCATTCTCCTTGTCACTTTCAGGTACACCAATCAAACATAGGTTTGGTCTTTTCACATAGTCCCATATTTCTTGGAAACTTGGTTCATTCCTTTTCATTCTTTTTTCTCCAATCTTGTCTTCATGCTTTATTTCATTAAGTTGATCTTCAATCTCTGATATCCTTTTTTCCGCTTGATCGATTTGGCTATTGATACTTACGTATGCTTCATGAAGTCCTCATGCCATGTTTTTCAGCTCCATCAGGTTATTTATGTTCTTCTCTAAACTAGTTATTCTACTTAGCAATTCCTCTAACCTTTTTTCAAGGTTCTTATCTTCCTTGCATTGGGTTAGATCATGATCCTTTAGTTTGGAGGAGATGGTTATTACCTATCTTTTGAAGCCTACTTCTGTCAATTCGTCAAACTCATTCTCCATCAAGTTTTGTTCTCTTGCCGGTAAGGAGTTGTGATCCTTTGAATGAGAAGAGGCATTCTGGTTTTTGCAATTTTCAGCCTTTTTGCTCCGGTTTCTCCCCATCTTCGTGGATTTATCTACCTTTGTTATTTCATGTTGGTGATCTTCACATGGGGTTTCTGAGTGGACATCTTTTCCCTTGATGTTGATGCTTTTCCTTTCTGTTTGTTAGTTTTCCTTCTAACAGTCAGGCCCCTCTGCTGCAGGTCTGCTAGAGTTTGCTGGACGTTCACTCCAGACCCTGTTTGCCTGGGTAACACCAGCAGAGGCTACAGAACAGCAAAGATAGCTGCCTGTTTCTTTTTCTGGAAGCTTTGTCCCAGAGCAGAACCCGCCAGATGCCAGCCAGAGCTATCCTGTATGAGATGTCCATTGGCCCCTGCTGGGAGGTGTCTCCTAGTCAGGAGATACAGGGGTCAGGAATCCACTTGTGGAGGCAGTCTGACCCTTAGCGGAGCTTGAATGCTGTGCTAGGAGATCTGCTGCTCTCTTCAGGGCCATCAGGAAGGAATGTTTAAGTCTCCTAAAACTATGCCAACAGCCACCCCTTCCCCTAGGTGCTGTGTCCCAGGGAGATGGGGGTTTTATCTATAAGCCCCTGACTGAGGCTGCTGCCTTTTTTTCAGAGATGCCCTGCCCAAAGACGAGAAATCTAGGGGGGCGGTCTGGTTTACAGTGGCTTTGCAGAGCTGTGGAGGGCTCTGCCTCATTGGAACTTCATCCAGGCTTTGTTATACACTGTGAGGGGAAAACCACCTACTCAAGCCTCAGTAATGGCAGACGCCGCTCCCCCCACCAAGTCCAGTGTCCCAGGTCAACTTCAGACTGCTGTGCTGGCAGCAAGAATTTCAAGCCAGTGGATCTTAGCTTGCTGGGTTCTGTGGGGGTGGGGTCCACTGCACTAGACCACTTGGCTCCCTGGCTTCTGCCCCTTTTCCAGAGGAGTGAATGATTCTGTCTCGATGGCATTCCAGGCACCACTGGGGTATGAAAAAAAAACTCCTGCAGCTAGCTCAGTGTCTGCCCAAATGGCTGCCCAGTTTTGTGCTTGAAACCCAGGGCTCTGGTGGCGTAGGCACCCAAGGGAATATCCTGGTCTGTGGGTTGTGAAGACCATGAGAAAAGTGTAGTATCTGGGCCGAAGTCCACCGTCCCTCATGGCACAGTCCCTCATGGCTTCCCTTGGCTAGGGGAGGGAGTTCCCCAACCCCTTAAGCTTCCGGGGTGAGGCGACGCCCCACCCTGCATCTGCTTGCCCTCCAGGGGCTGCACCCACTGTCTAACCAGTCCCAGTGGGATGAGCCGGCTACCCAGTTTGAAATGCAGAAATCTCACGCCTGCTGCATTGATCTCGCTGGGAGCTGCAGACTGGAGCTGTTCCTGTTTGGCCATCTTAAGAGACTCCCACCCACATCAGTATTTTGATGGGAACAGAACTGAATCTGTAGCTTGCTTTTGGCAGTATGCTCATTTTCACAATATTGGTTCTATGCATCCATGAGCATGGGTGTTTCCGTTTGTTTGTGTCACTTACGATTTCTTCCAGCAGTGTTTTGCAGTTTTCCTTGCAGAGATATTTCATCTCCTTTGTTAAGTATAGTCCTACTTATTTTATTTATTTTATTTTATTTTTTTGGCAGCTGCTGTAAAAGGGATTGAGTTCTTGATGCTATCCTCAGCTTGATCATTGTTGGTATATAGCAGTGCCATTGATTTGTGTACGCTGATTTTTGTATCCAGAAATTTTACTGAATTTGTTTATCAGATCAAGGAGTTTTTGGATGAATCTTCAGAGTTTTCTAGGAATACAATCATTTCATCAGCGAACAGCGGCAGTTTGGCTTCCTCTTTTCCAATTTGGATGCTTTTTATTTTTTTCTGTTAATTGCTCTGGCTAGGACCTCTATTGCTGTGTTGAATAGGAGTGGTGAAAGTGGGCATCCTGTCTTGTTCCAGTTCTCAGGGGGAATGCTTTCAACTCTTCCCTATTCAGTATGATGGTGGCTGTGGGTTTTACATAGATGGCTTTTATTACTTTGAGTTACATCCCTTCTATATCAGTTTTATGCACGGTTTTATCATAAAGGGATGCCGGATTTTGTCAAATGCCTTTTCTACATCTATTGAGATGATCATATGACTTTTTGTTTTTAATTCTGCTTATGTGGTATATCACATTTATTGACTTGCATACGTTAAGCCATCCCTGCATCCCTGGTATGAAACCAACTTGATCATGATGTATTATCTTTTCGATATGCTGTTGGATTTGGGTAGCTGGTATTTTGTTGAGAATTTTTGCATCTGTGTTCATCAGGGATATTGGTCTGTGGCTTTCTTTTTTTGGTTATGTTCTTTCCTGATTTTGGTATTAGGGTGATACTGGCTTCATAGAATGACTTAGGGAGGATTCCCTCTTTATCTTTGGAATAGTTTCAGTAGGATTGATACCAATTTTTCTTTGAATGTTTGATAGAATTCAGTTGTGAATCCGAATGGTCTTAGACATTTTTTCTTGGTAATTTTTTTATTACTGATTTACTCTCACTGTTTGTTATTGGTCTGTTCAGAGTTTCTATTTCTTCCTGGTTTAATCTAGGAGGATTGTATATTTCCAGGAATTTATCCACCTCCTCTAGATTTTCTAGTTTGTGCACATAAATGTATTCATAGTAGCCTTGAATGCTCTTTTGCATTTCTGTGATATCGGCTGTCATATCTCCTATTTCATTTCTAATTGAGCTTATTTGCATCTTCTCTCTTTTCTTCGTTAATCTCACTAATGATATATCAATTTTGGTTATCTTTTCAAATAACCAGCTTTTTGTTTCATTTATCTTTTGCATTTTTTTAATTTCAATTTTATTTAGTTCTGCTCTGATCTTTGTTTTTTCTTTTCTTCTGCTGGGTTTGGGTTTAGTTTGTTCTTGCTTCTGTAGTTCCTTGAGGTGTAACAATAGGTTATCTATTTGTGTTCTTTCAGACTTTTTGATGCAGACATTTAAGGCTATGAACTTTTCTCTTAGCACTGCTTTTGCTGTATCCCAGAAGTTTTCATAAGTTGTGTCACTATTACTGTTGAGTTCAAATAATTTTTTAATTTCCATCTTGAGTTCGTTGTTAACCCAAAGATCATTCAATTATTACTTAATTTCCATTTATTTGTATAGTTTTGAGGGTTCCTTTTGAAGTTAAATTCCACTGTGGTCTGAGATGATACTTGATATGATTTCAATTTTCTTCAATTTATTGAGACTTGTTTTGTGGTCTATCATATGGCCTATCGTCGAGAATGTTCCATGTGTTGATGAAAAGGCTGTAACCCTACCTAGAGCCAGACAGATTTAGGGAGTAGTGTGAAACATAAAAGTAGAAGCAGCCACAGAAGTGTGTGTGTTTTTAAAGTGAGGAATTGGTGTTGAACTTTTCAGCATCTATAACAGAATTATAATAAACATCTGAACCATAATTCCATAAATTCCATGAAGTGAGCAAACTTGAACACATTTTTCAACACTCTATAATAGTTCAGTACTATTTTTGATAAATGGTTAAATAAGCAATGTTAAGCTCCTAATTATTCTATGTAAAATATTGATAATTATGTTGTTTTCTATTGTTTCTATTGTAGGTACATCATAACTGTCAGAGTATTCATATTTGCTCATCTGATAAGTGGACTAAAGAAATAAAAAAAAAATGAGCTGTGGAGTCTAGCCTCTACCAGTATAATTTAAGCTTTAGAGTATTTGATAAAAATTCCACTTCTGTACTAAGAAGCGTGGTTTTTTTCCTCTCCCTGGAGGTCAAGAACAGCAATAGAGAGCTAATGTAAGCCCATTTTAAATAATCTACACCAGTTTCAACACTCATTGTGCTCTCATTGTAACAATGTTCAGGTGAGGAGCTCACGGAATACAACAGCAGGTTGAAGGCTTTAATTCAGTGGGAGGAGGGGACACCACAAGCCAGCAGTATAAAAAGCCTTTTTAACAAAGGATGTTATTCTCTTAAAGTAGTAATCTATAGCAAATTACACAGAAAGAGCTTGATTATAGTTTTCAGTCTTTTAGAAAAGGATAATTTAATATGAAGTTAAAAGCTGATTCATTTTTGCTAGGAGTTTACTAGCTGTCAATTATACTCTTTATGAAGCATCCACTGGGTTGATGTATAGTTAAACACAGACTGGAAAACATTATTTGGTTACAATTAAGGCTCTCAATATGATATTGTAAAAGTTGGACATGGTACCAAAAATATATATACTTGAACCTCTGTTTATGTTTCTAAAATCTACATATTCACTTCATTTAAAAACCTTACTGAATGCTTCCTGAAAGCCAATCCAAGAGCCTAATAAAGCAGCTAGGTAAAAATAATCAAAAACACTTCTGAGTAGCATATTCTGCAATGTTCTAGTGCTAAAGTAATTCTGGATACAGAATATTAGAAACAGTCAATAGACAGAATGTCAACTTTTGGGATCATTGTGTCTGCACACAGAAATGAAATATTGTAGTAGCAAGGACTTTGAAGATGACCCACTAATAAATTCAACCCTCTCCCAAAAATTGAGAAAAAACTGAACTCAAGGAGGCTGAGTGTTCTTCTAAGCCACACACCAAGTTACTGTTAGAGCCAGAACTAGTTTGGGGCTTCCCAATCAAGTATTAATCCCACTCTATCTGTTTCTCTCCCTAAACTACAGTTAACACAAAGAATATGAACATATAAAGAACAAGACAGTAGATTTTTATTTATTCATTATTTATTATTTAGAGATAGGGTCTCACTCTGTAACCCAGCCTAGAGTACAGTTGCATGATCACAGCCCACCGTAGCCTCAAATTCCTGGGCTCAAGCAATCCCCCCACCTCAACCTCCTGAGTAGCTGGAATGACAGGCACGCACCACTACACCGAGCTAATTTTTTTTTTTTTTTATTTCTTTTTTAGACAAGGTGTCTCACTATGTTGCACAAGTTGGTCACAAACTTCCAGCCTTAAGTGATCCTCCTGCCTCAGCCTCCCAAAGTGCTGTTATGATAAGTATGAGTCACCATGCTTCTGACTCTAAACAGAGTATTTTTAGATACCTGGCACGGTATGTCAATGTATATTTTGTTTAAAGACCCAGAGGTAAATTTCCATTAACTCATTTTGAAAAATATCCCGTATTGATTAGTAAAATACTTTTCTCCCTTTATGATTTTGACTTCTATAATACAAAGTTAAAAGGTTAAAACTTCAAGTAATTAATAATGCTTTATATTTTCCTATAAAGAGATTTCTATACGTTCTCTTACACATGAGGCAGGTTTTAAAAACTACTTCCATCATCTCTATAAGAAATCCAGACATCAAGAGTTACTAAATATCAATATTCTTAAAAATCACTGCCTTAAATGTCAATGTTTGTATTTGCTTCATGTCCACACCCCAACTCACCCCTATCCCCCAATCTGGAAGTATGTTTATAAGGCTACCCTCAAAAGAAAAAATTTCTCTCCTAGGAAGGTTAAAATTTCAAAGGATTAATAACTGATACTTTCTTTCCATAGTTTTTTAAAAATCCTAAGTCAACGCTAATACTCTCAAAATTCTCAATATATACAGTATATTTAAGTGCTAATCTCATAACACAGGTAGAAGTAACTTTCTTTCTTACTGGCAAGAACAAGGTATACTTTTCATTGTGTTCCACTGGGATAGTCCATCCCTCCATACCAGAATCTTGGTTTCCAATCCCTTATAAATTATCTTCTAATGGAAACAGGCACTTTTGGTTTTTTGTTTTGTTTTGTTTTGAGACACGGTCTTGTTCTGTCATCCAGGCTGGAGTGCAGTGGCATGATCATAGCTCACTGAAGCTTTGACCTCCCAGGCCCAAGCAATCCTTCTACCTTAGCCTCCCAATTAGCTGTGATTACAGGTGTGCACCACCACTCTTGGCTAATTATTTTATTTTTTGTAGAAGTAGGGTCTCCCTATGCTGTTCGGGCTGGTGTCAAACTCTCAGGCTAAAGTGGTCCTCCCATCTTGGCTCCCAAAGTTCTGAGACTACAGATGTAAGCCACCACACCTGACCTGAAACAGGCATCTCTTTTGAGCTATTGTAAAATCTCAATGAGGAATTAAAAACTGACCCCATCCAGAAAACCCTCTTTATTGCCTCTTTCTTGTCACTTCTAACACTCTCATGCCTTTAACAAATGACTTCTACATGTCATTCTCAAATGGTCTGGACCCAAAGCAATATTGGAAGAAAATACAGAAAGGCTTTTTAGAGAATCAAAAAGAACTATTTTAAAAGGTAACAAATAAAAATCATACTCTTTCTCTCTCTTTATATATATATACACACATACACACACACATAGTATGTTTTATATTATATTATAGTATATATATATATTATGTATATAGAAATTTATATATATGGTATGTTACCTTTTATATGTATATAAATCACTATAGTACTCTTGTATCATTTGGGTTATTAAAGAAATTGTAAGAAAAACATAAAAACTATCTAGTGTACTTGAAAACATAGAAATAACTTCATCTTAGAGCAAAGCACTTGTAGTCCCAGCTATTCAGGAGGCTGAGGCAGGAGGACTACCTGAGTCCAAGAGTTTGAGGCCAGCTTGAGAAACATATCAAGACTCAATCTCAAAAGAGAAAAAGAGGGCCGGGCGTGGTGGCTCAAGCCTGTAATCCCAGCACTTTGGGAGGCCGAGACGGGTGGATCACGAGGTCAGGAGATCGAGACCATCCTGGCTAACACAGTGAAACCCCGTCTCTACTAAAAAATACAAAAAACTAGCCGGGTGAGGTGGCGGGCACCTGTAGTCCCAGCTACTCGGGAGGCTGAGGCAGGAGAATGGCATAAATCCGGGAGGCGGAGCTTGCAGTGAGCCGAGATCTGGCCACTGCACTCCAGCCTGGGCAACAGAGCGAGACTCCGCCTCAAAAAAAAAAAAAAAAAAAAACAGAGAAAAAGAAAGAAAAAAGAAAGAAGGAAAGAAATTCATCTTAATCCTTAAAATCAAGAAAACAACTATGAACCAACACAGCTGACAGGGTTCTGTCTATCAACAATACTGTAAAGTCAATATGCGTATATTCAATACTATGTCATAACAATTACAATGGTTTCTTTGTGCTTCTCCAACATGAGGTTTCTTCTCTTCTTGTATAACATTATAATCTAACTTTAGAAAAATAATAACACATAGACAATGAATAAGAATATTTTAAAACTATACAATATTAACACCTAAGTACAACCACCATTAAAACTTTGAGAGAGAGAGAGAGAGAGGCAGATAGGGAGATATATATGTGTGTGTGTATAGAGAGAGAGAGAGAGAGAGAGACAGAGAAAGATAGCTAGCTAGCTAGATAGATATTTTCAAATATTTTAGATATATTTATTTGCTATTGTAAAAGTAGGTCATGCTATTCACAATTTGTATTTATTTTTTGTTTGATATATTTATTTCCTCGAACATACGCTTTCTTATCAAATGACATGTTACTAAAATTTGTTTCTAGTGACTGTATAGTAATTCTATTAAATGGATATAACCATTCACCCATCACCCTATGTTTTACATTTACTTTATTTTTAACTTTAAGCTCTTAAAATCACTTGGTAGCTGAATACTTAAATATTACTTCTTCAGAATACATTACATAGTGAAACTACAGGTTCAAAGGCCTCACATAATTTTAAGGCCTTTGTTACATTTTCTCTAAAAATGGAATAATGTAAACCTCCCAGCTAAGTGTGAAGTTGTTCTATGTCCCGAGATCCTTGTCAACAAGATTGTCTACTATGTTTTTCAATCTTTCTCAATTTCACAGATTTAAATAAGTAAACAATTATTATTTAAATTTTTATCTCTGAAATTATTAGAATTGATTATGTTCATTGCCTATTGATATAAATGATACCATATTTCCGTTCATGTTTTAAAATATACTCATCCTTAATCCCCAGTGATAATTCAGCTTGATACAAAATTCTAGGTTAGCACTTATTTTCTCTTTGAACTTCAAATTTCGATGTCTTCTTTCATCTAATGTTAGAGTGACCACCAGCCAGACTAATAAAGAAGAAAAGAGAGAAGAATCACATAGATACAATAAAAAACAATAAAGGGAATACCACCCCTGATCTCACAGAAATACAAACTACCATCAGAGAATACTATAAACACCTCTAAGCAAATAAATTAGAAAATCTAGAAGAAATGGATAAATTGCTGGACACATACAGCCTCCCAAGACTAAACCAGGAAGAAGTCAAATCCCTGAATAGACCAATAACACGTTCTGAAATTGAGGCAGTAATTAATAGCCTACCAACCAAAAAAAGCCCAGGACCAGATGGATTCACAGTCAAATTCTACCAGAGGTAGAAAGAAAAGCTGGTACCATTCCTTCTGAAACTATTCCAAATAACAGAAAAAGAGGGAATCCTCTGTAAGTCATTTTATGAGGCCAACATCATCCTGATACCAAAACCTGGCAGAGACACAACAAAAAAAGAAATTTTCAGTCCAATATGCCTGATGAACATCAATGTGAAAATCCTCAATAAAATACTGACAAAGCAAATCCAGCAGCACATCAAAAACTTTATCCATCATGATCAAGTAGGCTTCATCCCTGGGATGCAAGGCTGGTTCAACACAAGCAAATCCATAAACGTAATCCATCACATATATAGAGTCAGTGACAACAACCACATGATTATCTCAATAGATGCAGAAAAAGCCTTTGATAAAATTCAACACCCCTTCATGCTAAAAACTCTTAATAAACCAGGTGTTGATGGAAAGTATCTCAAAATAATAAGAACTATTTATGACAAACCCACAGCCAATATCATACGAATGGGCAAAAGCTGGAAGCATTACTTTTGAAAATTGGCATAAGACAAGGATGCCCTCTCTTACCACTCCTATCCAACATAGTATTGGAAGTGCTGGCCAGGGCAATCAGGCAAGAGAAAGAAAGAAAGCATATTCAAATAGGAAGAGAGGAAGTCAAATTGTCTCTGTTTGCAGATAACATGATTGTATACTTAGAAAAACCCATCGTCTCAACCCAAAATCTCCTTAAGCTGATAAGCAACTTCGGCAAAGTCTCATGATACAAAATCAATGTGCAAAAATCACAAGCATTCCTATACACCAATAATAGACAAACAGAGAGCCAAATCATGAGTGAACTCCCATTCACAATTGCTACAAAGAGAATAAAA
The DNA here is from genome assembly GCF_037993035.2 of Macaca fascicularis. NCBI lineage: Eukaryota > Metazoa > Chordata > Mammalia > Primates > Cercopithecidae > Macaca > Macaca fascicularis. The sequence goes on along the minus strand of NC_088392.1, from coordinate 76,153,990 downwards.
TACCTAGGAATCCAACTTATAAGGGATGTGAAGGACCTCTTCAAGCAGAACTACAAACCACTGCTCAAGGAAATGAGAGAGGACACAAACAAATGGGAAAACATTCCACGCTCATGGATGGGAAGAATCAATATCATGAAAATGGCCATACTACCCAAAGTAATTTACAGATTCAATGCTATCCCCATCAAGCTACCATTGACTTTCTTCACAGAATTAGAAAAACCTACTTCAAATTTCATATGGAACCCAAAAAGAGCCAAGACAATCCTAAACAAAAAGAACAAAGCTGGAGGCATCACGCTACCTGACTTCAAACTATACTACAAGGTTACAGTAACCAAAACAGATATATAGAACAATGGAACAGAATAGAGGCCTCAGAAATAACATCACACATCTACAACCATCTGGTCTTTGGCAAAAACAAGCAATGGGGAAAGGATTCCCTATTTAATAAATGGCTACCCATATTCAGAAAACTGGCTACCCATATTCAGAAAACTAAAACTGGACCCCTTCCTCACACCTTATTAAAAAATTAACTCAAGATGGATTAAAGACATAAATGTGAGGCCTAAAACCATAAAAATCCCTAGAAGAAAACCTAGGCAATACCATTCAGGACATAGGCATGGGCAAAGACTTCATGACTAAAACACTAAAAGCAATGGCAACAAGAGCCAAAATTGACAAATGGGATCTAATTAAACTAAAGAACTTCTGCACAACAAAAGAAACTATCATCAGAGTGAACAGGCGACCTCCAGAATGGGAGAAAATTTTTGCAATCTATCCATCTGACAAAGGGCTAATATCTATAATCTACAAAGTACTTAAACAAATTTACAAGAAAAAAACTAACAACTCCATCAAAAAGTGGGCAAGGCATATGAACAGATGCTTCTCAAAAGAAGACATTCATGAGGCCAACGAACATACGAAAAAAAACCTCATCATCACTGGTCATTAGAGAAATGCAAATCAAAACCACAATGACATAACATCTCATGCCAGTTAGAATGGCGATCATTAAAAAGTCAGGAAGAAACAGATGTTGGAGAGGATGAGGAGAAACAGGAATGCTTTTACACTGTTGGTGGGAGTGTGAATTAGTTCAACCATTATGGAAGACAGTGTAGTGATTCCTCAAGGATCTAGAGGCAGAAATACCATTTGACCCAATAATCCTATTACTGGGTATATACCCAAAGGATTATAAATCATTCTACTATAAAGACACATGCACACATATGTTTACTGCAGCACTGTTCACAATAGTGAAGACTTAGAACCAACCCAAATGCCCATCAGTGATAGCCAGGATAAAGAAAATGTGGCACATATATACCATGGAACACTATGTAGTCATAAAAAAGGATAAGTTCATGTCCTTTGCACGGACATGGATGAAGCTGGAAACCACCATTCTTAGCAGACTAACACAGGAACAGAAAACCAAACACTGCATGTTCTCACTCATATATGAAAGTTGAATGATGAGAACACATGGACACAGGGAGGCGAACGTCACACACCAGGGCCTGCTGGGGAGTAGGGGGCTAGGGGGAAATTAGGAGTAATACCTAATGTAGATGACGGGTTGATGGGTGCAGCAAACCACCATGGTATGTGTATACCTATGTAACAAACCTGCACATTCTGCACATGTATCCCAGAACTTAAAGTACAATAATAGTCTGCAGGAAGTCCATCATTTTTTGATACTTACCTGCTTATTACCTTTGAAAGCTCGTAATAGTCTCCCTCTCTCCTGAATATGTTTTATAATTTTCTTTTTTTTTTTTTTTTTTTTTTTTGAGATGAGTCTCACTCTGTCGCCAGGCTGGAGTGCAGTGGCGCAATCTCAGCTCACTGCAACCTCCACCTCCCAGGTTCAAGCGATTCTCCTGCCTCAGCCTCTGGAGTAGCTGGGACTACAGGCGTGCGCCACCATGCCCAGCTACTTTTTTATTTTTAGTAGAGACGGGGTTTAACCACATTGGCCAAGATGGTCTTCAACTCTTGACCTCGTGATCCACCCATCTCAGGCTCCCCAAGTGCTGGGATTCCAGGAGTGAGCCACCGCACCAGGCCTTTTTTTTTTTTTTTTTTTTTTTTTTTTTTTTTTTTTGAGATAGGGTCTGGCTCTGTCGCCCAGGCTGGAGAGCAGTGGTGCGATCCTGGCTCACTGCTACCTCTGCCTTCTGCGTTCAAGCAATTCTCCTGCCTCAGCCTCCCGAGTAGCTGGGACTACAGGCACGCACCACCATGCCCAGCTAAATTTTGTATTTTTAGTAGAGACGGGGTTTCACCATGTTGGCCAGGGTGGTCTCAAACCCTTGACCTCATGATCCGCCCACCTAGGCCTCCCAAAGCACTAGGAATACAGGTGTGAGCCACTGCACGCAGCCATTTTTTTTTTTTTTTTTTTTTTTAAGATAGGCTCTGGCTCTGTTGCCAGGCTGGACTGCAGTGGTGTCATCTCAGCTCATTGCAACCTCAGTCTCCTGGGCTGAAGCAATCCTCACACTTAGCTGGGACTATAGGCATACACCACCATGTCCAGCTAATTTTTGTTTTTTTGTAGGGATGGGTTTCGCCATGTTGCCTAGGCTAGTCTTGAACTCCTGAGCTAAAGCAATCCTCCTCCCTCAGCCTCCCAAAGTGCTGAGATTACAGGCATGAGCCACTGCACCTGACCTAAATTTTTATCATGAGCTCATCTTCACCAGAAAGTTTCGTCTTCCAGGTGCCTGGGAGGCATTCTTTAACAATAATTTTGTGGTTGCCTCTACCTCACCCCAATGTGACTACAGACTACCTCATCAGGTTTTACATTGGTTTCTTACCCCAAGGTTTCCCTAGAATAATTAGAGGAAAAATTTAATTCCAAATCCATGCATTGCACAGTTTAGAAGATTTGATGCCCCCTAATTTGTCTTCATTATATGTACTGCCTAGGACTCCAGCTCCTAAAGCTCATCCTTTTGCCAGCAGGCAGAGTCTGGCAATCCAATCATCCATTCCTGGCTATGTATGTAGGGTACCCAAACTTACTCACACTGGTTTCTACAAGGCATAAAACCCCCCAGCACACAAAGGGTTTACTAGGTCCAGTCACCTTATCACCTACGTGGATTCAGTCTCTCTCAGCACTGAGAGTCTTAACTTCATTCTTGGCACCTAAAGATTTTTTCCTTTGTTTTCAATCTCAGATATTTATCTTTATAAAATATTTTATCTATTATTTTCATGTTGGCATAGCAAGATAGGGAGTTCCACATTAACTGACTGATAGCATATTCTAACACATAACATTTTTAAGAAACAAAACTTGTGACACACACAAACTTCTAGAAGTCCTCATTATAAAGGGCATTATAAAGGCAGCATAATAGAGTGATGTATGACAACAGTGACCCTGTAGTGCAATGAGGGAAAGGATGCTCTTTTCAATAAATGGTGCTGGATCAATTGAATGTGGAAGAAAGGTAGCTTGACCCCACCTCATACAATTCATAAAAACCAATTCCAGATGAATTGCAAATGTAAATGTGAAATATAAAGCAATAAAGTGTTCACAGAAAATCACAGAGTATCTTGGTAACCCTGGCATAGGCTAAAAAATCTTAAACAGGCCACAGAAAATGTTAACTATTAAAAAGAAACTGATAAGTTAGATTCTATTAAAATTAATAACTTTTGGCCAGGCACAGTGGCTCACACCTGTAATCCCAGCACTTTGGGAGGCTGAGGTGGGCAGATCACCTGAGGTCAGGAGTTCAAGATCAGCCTGGCCAACATAGTGAAACCCCATCCCTACTAAAAAACACAAAAATTAGGCAGGTGTGGTGGTACGTGGCTGTAGTCCCAACTACTCAGGAGGCTGAGGCAAGAGAATCACTTGAACCTGGGAGGCAGACGTTGCAGTGAGCTGAGATCGTGCCACTCCACTTCAGCCTAGGCAACAGAGTGAGACTCCATCTCAAAAAATAAATTAATAGCTTTTATTTCTCAAACAACATCATTAACAGAGCAAAAATGCAACCTAGCAAGTAGAAAAATATATTTGCAGTAAGTATATCTGACAAAGGACTTATTTCCAGAATATAAAGAAACTACCCTAATGAGTATTTAAAGCAGCAGTCCCCAATCTTTTCAGCATGAGGGACTAGTTTCGTGGAAGACAATTTTTCCATGGGATGAAACTGTTCCACCTCAGATCATCAGGCATTAGAGTCTCATAAGAAGTGCGCAACCTAGATCCCTCATATGCACAGTTCACAAAAGGGTTCGTGCTCCTATGAGAATCCAAAGCTGCCGCTGATCTGACAGGAAGCAGAGCTCAGGCAGTAATGCTCCCCCGCCCGCCACTCACATCCTGCTGTGCAGCCCAGTTCCTAAAAGGCCAAGGACTGGTACTGGTCCCCAGCCCAAGGGTTGGGGACCCCTGATTTAAAGGATAGGCTATTCAATGAAAATATGCAAAAAATACTTGAATAGATCCTTCAAACAAAAGATATCCAAATGGCCAATAATATAAGAAAGGTGTTTCACTAGTCTTCAGGGAATTGCTAACCAGCCCCACAATGTGACAATATCACATAACCACGAGAATGAAGAAAATGAAAATGACAGACCAAGTGTTAGTAGTGTGTGCAAAAACCTGAACACTCTTACACTGTTGAGGGAGTAAAATTTGTACAATCACATTGGAAAACTGCTTGTGTTCCTGAAGTTAAACGAATGCACCTATGAATTTCACTTCTAGATACACACTCAGAAAATAATGATGGCACTAAGATCTTAGAAGCCTGATACAGTAATATATTTTAGGCAATTATCCCACAAAATGAAATACTTTGTACTTAATGAGGTAAGTTTCCATCATCCAAGAAAACTTTATTCACGTGATACATCTTCCTTTTGTCATGATGCTGGATTGATAAGTAATTATATAAATTGAGATGTTTACTAAATTGAACTATGTAAAACATGGAAATCCTAAGATTAGGATGATGAGTAAATTGAGCTAAATGGTATTTCTCTGAAAAGCTGTTACAGGAACAAAAAACAAAACAGAAAACAAGTAATGGAAGCTTCACCTCCAGAGCCATTTAAGAGCAGGGTGTCTATTGCTAGCTATTCAGTAGCAGCTGTGAAGCCACTGTATTGGTGCACAATTTAGAAATGGAGTATCAGTACAGGGCTTGGGAACAACTGGCCACATGTAGGGGTTTGGTGGTAGTCTGCTATTGTTTTAAGGGGTGAGGATGAGACTTTGTTGTAGACAACTTCAGTTCATCCAACAAGCACACTGAACCACTCATGTCTTCCACAATGTCCCCTCTGTTCTTGCATGTTCCTCTGCCATATAACTCACGCACTATTTATGCACATTTTTTTGTTAACACATCAAACTTGACTACAACAGAACCAAATGACATAGTATTCTGTGTTTTCATAGCTTCCAGTTCATGCTGATCATCCTATTGCTGGGTTTTTGTTTATGCACGTTTTTATGCCAGGCCTGTCGATGGGGGTGTCTTTACTGTGCTGGCTTTATGTTTGCAGATGATCCATAGAAACACAAACAAGAAATTGTAGCAGCAGTATTTCATTCCTAAAGCTGAATGATGTCAGGCATAATTACTGAAACTAACATCTGGAGTGGTTTATTAAAGGGAAACCTGCCAAGATTGTTAGCATATACCAAACAGCATTATCCATATGTGCCATTTTATCACTATTGAATGTCGGGGTGTGTTAGTATGAAGGGAAATGAATAAAATCCGGCAAAGGATCACTACTAACACATTATCTTCCCAGAGCTGATTTTAGTTTAGCTCAATGAAGCAGTTTGCTGGAGATTCTCAAAATTGTGCCCATCACCCATCTGGAGGGTTTCTGCATACCTCGGCACCTGGTTATTTGGTCTTGTTAGAATTAAAAGGTACCCCTTCAGGAAAGTCCTCTTGAATTCTTTTTTTATGTTCCTGAATCCTAGGCTATAAACAAACAAGCAAACAAACAAACAAACAAGATATCAGATATTAATTGAGGACCCACTATTCAGTCTTGTTGAAAACTTGGCAAACATGCTTGAGGAGTTTAATAGGGATCTTGTCCAGTAGGGTGATGAAAGAACACTATTGTGTGATTACCAGATTTCTTGAAGTAGTACTGAATTACTACTGTTCACTCTTTTCCTTAGAAGACATCTCAAGGGTTGAATAGAAAGTCTTAAGGCAGTGAGGTGATCCTCGTCAAACTATGAGAGGTTCACTCCTTATGAGTAGTATCGTTCTAATGATCGTCCCCTTCGGCTTATTTACAGAGTAATCTAGAGAGGCCACACCAATCTGGCACGGTAAATGTTGTCTTCCTTAGGGGCAAACAGAGGATGTCATGCCAATCTACATTCTGTACACGGAGATGGAGGTGGAATTCATAGATCTTCAAAAATCATACTAGAACAGTTTTTGATACAATAGAAAAGAAAGTGTTCTCCAGAAAATGCTCCTAAGTTCTCCTTTGTGCCAATTATTGCCAAGGGTAAAAACTGAAAGGCAAATGACATTGCTTTTGAAACAACAGCAGACTACCACCAAACCCCACATGTGGCCTGTTGCTCCCAAGCCCAGTACTGATACTCAGAATGCACATAAGTTTTCAAATAATTCTTATATGGTACATTTGCACCTCTAAAGCTAATGAAATATTTCCACATTTCGATGTATGACTATTTCAAAATATGCCAGAAAAGTGACAAATCTGATTCAAATAATTATCTGTGATATAAATACAACAGAGTATCATACATGAAAACATGAAAATACACTCTGGAAACCTGTTTCTAGGAAAATTAAAATTTAGATGTCATGCACTAAGATTTAAGCATATTGTTAGAATCACAGCAACATGATATTGTTTTCATTTTCCAAAGGCCTAATCTGCAAAAAGATTTCTTATGATCTTATTAAGAAATAAAATCAGTCAAAATAGATCTATAACTCAGTGTCAGGATATTCAGTTATAATGATTTGATTTAAAAGAGAAAAAACCCTGAAAAGGCATAGCTGATAGTACAAGTGAGCCATTTTCTTGACTTTAAAATGAGCCTACTTGATGCAGAATAATCAACCCATCCTTGGGGACACTTAAACGTTCATGCTAAAATGCTGACATTAACCATTAAAAGGATTAAACTGACATCAAATGATTTCTGACATTAGAATATTGAAAGTATTAATAATGCTGTCAGTGTCATCATGGCACTAAGAAAGGAACTTTCAAAAGAATAAATTTTACAACACAGAATTTATTTAACATTTTTAACCCATTTATCTTTAAATGATTATGAGAATAATTCCAATCAGAATCCAACTGCTTTGTGGATGATATAAAGTGGAGACCACACTTTGACAGGAGAGTGGCCATCAGTTGTGGGCCATACCACTTGAACTACCTTAATATGCAGCCTGGCACTAAGTGCCACTCTTCCTGCTAACTCTGCAGGAACCAACAGAGCAGATAATTCTATATGAAAGCCTTCTGAGGTAGATGAAAGCTAAACAAGAATACCATGTAAATAGAAAATAAACAACTCTATGTCAAAAACAGACAAGGGCATTTTTAAAGCTCTAAAATTACAAAATGATGCACAGAAAGATTGAGCAAATTGTTGTAAACTTACTGAATAACATGTATGGCTGAATGCACTTAAAACTTCCAGAAATAACTGCAAGACAGTGGACCCCAACACCCGCAGCAAACCCATCTAAGCAATAAGTGGTCCACTGACCAGCATGAGTTGCAGCAGCACAAATGATTGTGAGGCAGCCCATTTCTAGTGACTCAAAGAAACCCAAACCATACGCTGCATTGTGTTCATGTAGACACAACCAAAAACGAGCAAGTATTATCAAAACCAGTCTGACATCTAAAGCATACATTTTTTCTGTCAGAAATAATATAAATGACCTGGGACTCCTTTCCAGTTTGTAGGTTTGCTGGATAAGTGATTTTATTGGCATTACGAGCCAAAGCCCCATTTACAGGAGAAGTTAGAAAACAGCGGCATAGGGAGTGAGGCCAAGCTGTGTTCCAACCCTAACTTTGCCACTGAGCAGTTATCCAATATCAGTCAATCACGCTCTCTAGACAAACCTCTGTTTCCTCATCTGCAAAATGGGGATAACAGTAAGCCCTCCTTCTCATGGCGACTGTCAGGATTAAATGGTAAAGTGCTTCGGACAGCCTTCAATAAGGCTTTGTTTCTGTTTCTTTCTTTTTACTTCTTTTTTTAACTTCAATTTTAAAAATATTGTTTTAAATATATTGATCCTGACCCCACATTCTCTAAAAGAGCTATAAATGTTTCATGAATACATTCACCCATTCTTACATCTTGGTCCTTCTCTAGATATTTTATACAGCTGTGGAGTTTCCAGCTGGCATGGTGGCTCACGCCTGTAATCCCAGAACTTTGGGAGGCTGAGGTGTCTCGGGAGAACTCTGGATCGCCTAAGGTCAGGGGTTCAAGACCAGCCTGGCCAACATGGTGAAACTCTGTCTCTACTAAAGATACAAAAATTAGCCAGGCGTGGTGGTGGGTACCTGTAATCCCAGCTACTCGGGAGGCTGAGGCAGGAGAACTGCTTGAACCCAGGTGGCAGAGGTTGCAGTGAGCCAAGATCACACCACTGTACTCCAGCCTGGGCAACAGAGTGAGACTCTGTCAAAAAAAAAAAAAAAAGAAGAAGAAGAAGAAGAAAAGAAAGAAAGAAAAAGTTTCCTACGTTTGCTACTATTGACTATCTACACCTAATCAAATTCAAAGGCAGTATGTTCAAAAGCATTCCTCTGTATGAGGAGGAGTCTTCATTACACACCAGTAATTTCTCACGATGTTTCATGAAATGGAAAGTGACTCAGAAACATGAGACACATGGAATTCATTGAGACTAATGCACTCCTCTCCTCCATTCTAGGGCTGGTGAGTCCTCAGGTTTAAGAGAAGTTGACAATACAAGGGAAAGGTAACAGAAACAGAGGTGTCATTAGGCCTGGAGAAGACCACACTACCAGAATGCAGATGACGAGGCTTCTGTGATTGCTTGTGTCACACTTGATCACTGGCATGGCAACAAGAATCCAAGGATTTCTGTGGCATCCCAGTGCCTACTGAGTAGTAGTCAGGTACCAAGGCTTGCTCAGATATGGCACCACAGAATTGCTCTATTGTGATTCATTCACACTACAGTTCCCATTTTTGAAAACGCCAGTCCTATCTCTTCCTTTCCCTATTCTGGTTTATAGCTGTCCCACCTTCCTTCACCCCAGTGCCCCAACCCCACCCTGTGTCTGCATCTCTAGTAACTTCCTGGCCTTCCCAAGCCCAGTGCAAATCCAGCTTCCTCCACAATGTCTTCCCTGATTTTCCTTAGGTGTATTTACTCTCTTCTTCAGTCTTTTCACAGCAGCA